>NC_073242.2:130235000-130835000 GCF_029281585.2 Gorilla gorilla gorilla
CCATGTTCGTACAGATGGCGGTGTAGATATTTCCATGTTCATTGAGATGGCGGCATAGATATTTCCATGTTTATGCTGATAGCCGTATAGATATTTCCATGTTTATACAGATTGTGGTGTAGATATTTCCATGTTTATAGAGACGGCGTTCTAGATATTTCCATGTTTATAGAGATAGTGGTGTAGTTATTTCCAAGTTTATAGAGACGGCATGGTAGATATTTCCATGTTTATACAGATAGCGGTGAAGCTATTTCCATGTTTATACAGATAGCGGTGTAGATATTTCCATGTTTATACAGATAGCGGTGTTGATATTTCCATGTTTATAGAGATAGTGGTGTAGATAATTCCAATTTTATACAGATCGCAGTGTAGATATTTCCAAGTTCATACAGACAGCAGTGTAGATATTTCCACGCTTATAGGGATGGCGGTGTAGATATTACCATGTTCATATAGATGGCGGTGTAGATATTTCCATGTTTATAGAGATGGCGGTGAAGATATTTTCATGTTTACACAGATGGCGGTGTAGATATTTTCATGTTTACACAGATAGCGGTGTAGATATTTCCATGTTTACACAGACAGCGGTTTGGATATTTCCATGTTTATGCAGATAGCGGTGTAGATATTTCCATGTTTATACAGATAGCGGTGCTGGTATTTCCATGTTTATACAGATAGTTGGGCAGATATTTCCATGTTTATACAGATAGCGGTGTAGATATTTCCATCTTAATACAGATGGCGGTGCAGATATGTTCATGTTCGTACAGATGGCAGTGTAGATATTTCCATGTTCATACAGATAGCGGTGTAGATAATTCCATGTTCATACACATAGCGGTGTAGTTATTCCCATGTTCATACAGATAGTGGTGTAGATATTTCCATGTTCATACAGTTAGCAGTGTAGATATTTCCATGTTCATATGGATTGTGGTGTAGATATATATATGTTCGTACAGAAGGCGGTGTAGTTATTTCCATGTTCGTACAGAAGGCGGTGTAGATATTTCCATGTTCATTGAGATGGCGGTGTAGATATTTCCATGTTTATGCAGATAGCGGTATAGATATTTCCATGTTTATACAGATTGTGGTGTAGATATTTCCATGTTTATAGAGACGGCTGTCTAGATATTTCCATGTTTATAGAGATAGTGGTGTAGATATTTCCAAGTTTATAGAGACGGCGTGGTAGATATTTCCATGATTATACAGATAGCGGTGAAGATATTTCCATGTTTATACAGGTAGCGTTGTAGATATTTCCATGTTTATACAGATAGCGGTGTAGATATTTCCATGTTTATAGAGATAGTGGTGTAGATAATTCCAATTTTATACAGATAGCAGTGTAGGTATTTCCAAGTTCATACAGACAGCGGTGTAGATATTTCCATGTTTATAGAGATGGCTGTGTAGATATTTTCATGTTTACACAGATGGCGGTGTAGATATTTTCATGTTTACACAGATAGCAGTGTAGACATTTCCATGTTTACACAGATAGCGGTTTGGATATTTCCATGTTTATGCAGATAGCGGTGTAGATATTTCCATGTTTATACAGATAGCTCTGCTGGTATTTCCATGTTTATACAGATAGTTGGGCAGATATTTCCATGTTTATACAGATAGCGGAGTAGATATTTCCATCTTAATACAGATGCTGGTGCAGATATGTCCATGTTCGTACAGATGGCGGTGTAGATATTTCCATGTTCATACAGATGGCCGTGTAGATATTTCGAAGTTTATAGAGATAGCGCTGTAGTTATTTCCATATTTATAGAGAAATCTGTGTAGATATTTCCATGCATATGCAGATAGCTGTGTAGATATTTCCATGTTCATGCAGATAGCGGTGTAGATATTTCCACGTTCATCCAGATGCCGGTGTACATATATCCACGTTCATACAGATGGCGGTGAAGATATTTCCATGTTCATACAAATGGCGGTGTAGATATTTCGATGTTCATAAAGATAGCTGTGTAGATATTTCCATGTTCATACAGATAGCGGTGTAGATATTTCCATGTTCATACAGATAGCGGTGTAGATATTTCCATGTTCATAAAGATAGCTGTGTAGATATTTCCATGTTCATACAGATAGCGGTGTAGATATTTCCAAGTTCGTACAGATAGCAGTGTAGATATTTCCACGTTTATACAGATGGCGGTGTAGATATTTCCATGTTCATACAGATGGCACTGTAGATATTTCCAGGGTTTTATGGATGGCGGTGTAGATATTTTCATGTTTACACAGATGGCGGTGTAGATATTTCCATGTTTACACAGAAAGCGTTGTAGACATTTCCATGTTTACACAGATAGCGGTGTGGATATTTCCATATTTATACAGATGGTGGTGTAGATATTTCCATGTTCATACAGATAGCGGTGTTGATATTTCCATGTTCATACAGTTAGCGGTGTAGATGTTTCCATGTTCATACAGATGGCGGTGTAGATATTTTCAAGTTCATACAGATGGCGGTGTATATATTTCCATGTTCGTACAGATGGCGATGTAGGTATTTCCATGTTCATAGAGATGGTGGCGTAGATATTTCCATGTTTATGCAGATAGCGATATAGATATTTCCATGTTTATACAGATGGTGGTGTAGATATTTCCATGTTTATAGAGATGGCGGTCTAGATATTTCCATGTTTATAGAGATAGTGGTGTAGTTATTTCCATGTTTATACAGATAGCGGTGTAGATATTTCCATGTTTATAGAGATAGTGTTGTAGATAATTCCAATTTTGTACAGATATCAGTGTAGATATTTCCAGGTTCATACAGATAGCGGTGTAGATGTTTCCACGTTTATAGAGATGGCGGTGTAGATATTTCATGTTCATACAGATGGCGGTGTAGATATTTCCATGTTTTTATAGATGGCGGTTTAGATATTTTCATGTTTACACAGATGGTGGTGTAGATATTTCCATGTTTTCACAGATAGCGGTGTAGGCATTTCCATGTTTACACAGATAGTGGTGTGGATATTTCCCGGTTTATGCAGATAGCGGTGTAGATATTTCCATGTTCATACAGATAGCGGTGTGGATATTTCCATGTTTATACAAATAGTTGGGCAAATATTTCCATGTTTATACAGATAGCGGTGTAGATATTTCCATCTTAATACAGATGGCGGTGTAGATATGTCCATGTTCATACAGATGGCGGTGAAGACATTTCGAAGTTTATAGAGATAGCGCTTTAGTTATTTCCATATTTATAGAGAAATCTGTGTAGATATTTCCATGTATATGCAGATAGCTGTGTAGATACTTCCATGTTCATGCAGATAGCGGTGTAGATATTTCCATGTTCATCCAGATGCTGGTGTAGATCTATCCAAGTTCATGCAGATGGCGGTGAAGATATTTCCATGTTCATACAGATGGCGGTGTAGATATTTCCGTGTTCATACAAACGGCGGTGTAGATATTTCCATGTTCATAGAGATGGCGGTGTAGATATTTCCATGTTCATACAAATGGTCGTGTAGATATTTCCATGTTCATAGAGATGGCGGTGTAGGTATTTCCATGTTTATACAGATAGCAGTGTAGTTATTTCCATGTTTATTGAGATAGCAGCGTAGATATTTCCATTGATATACAGATAGCTGTGTTGATATTTGCATGTTCATACAGGTAGCGGTGTAGTTATTTCCATGTTCATACAGATAGCAGTGTAGATATTTCCATGTTCATACAGATAGCGGTGAAGATATATCCATGTTCATACAGATAGCGGTGTAGATATTTCCATGTTCATACAGTTAGCGGTGGAGATATTTCCACGTTTATAGAGATGGCGGTGTAGATATTTGCATGTTCATACAGATGGCGGTGTAGATATTTCGATGTTTATAGAGATCCGGTGTAGATATTTTCATGTTTACACAGATGGCGGTGTAGATATTTTCATGTTTACACTGATAGCGCTGTAGACATTTCCATGTTTACACAGATAGCTGTGTGGATATTTCCATGTTTATGCAGATAGCGGTGTAGATATTTCCATGGTTATACAGATAGCGGTGCGTGTATTTCCATGTTTATACAGATTGTTGGGCAGATATTTCCAAGTTTATAAAGATAGCGGTTTAGATATTTACATCTTAATACAGGTGGCGGTGTAGATATGTCCATGTTCGTACAGATGGCGGTGTAGATATTTCCATGTTCATACAGATGGCAGTGTAGATATTTCGAAGTTTATAGAGATAGCGCTGTAGTTATTTCCATATTTATAGAGAAATCTGTGTAGATATTGGCATGTATATGCAGATAGCTGTGTAGATATTTCCATGTTCATGCAGATAGCGGTGTAGATATTTCCATGTTCATTCAGATTCCGGTGTAGATATTTCCACGTTTATACAAATGGCGGTGTAGATATTTCCACGCTCATACAAATGGCGGTGTAGATATTTCCATGTTCATAGAGATGGCGGTGTAGATATTTCCATGTTTATACAGATAGCAGTGTAGTTATTTCCATGGTTATAGAGATAGCAGTGTAGATATTTCCATTGATATACAGATTGCTGTGTAGATATTTGCATGTTCATAGAGATAGCTGTGTAAATATTTCCGTGTTCATACAGATAGCTTTGTAGATATTTCCATGTTCATACAGATAGCGGTGTAGATATTTCCATGTTCCTACAGATAGCGGTGTACATATTTCCATGTTCATACAGATAACGGTGTAGATATTTCCATGTTCACACAGATAGCGGTGTAGGTATTTCCATGTTCATACAGTTAGTGGTGTAGATATTTCCATGTTCATACAGATGGCGGTTTAGATATTTACATGTTCATACAGATGGCGGTGTAGATATTTCCATGTTCGTACAGATGGCGTTGTAGATATTTCCATCTTCATAGAGATGGCGGTGTAGATATTTCCATGTTTATGCAGATAGCGGTATAGATATTTCCATGTTTATACAGATGGTGGTGTAGATACTTCCATGTTTATAGAGATGGCAGTCTAGATATTTCCATGTTTATAGAGATAGTCGTGTACTTATTTCCAAGTTTATAGAGACGGCGTTGTAGATATTTCCATGTTTATACTGATAGCGGTGAAGATATTTCCATGTTTATACAGATGGAGGTGTAGATATTTCCATGTTTATACAGATTGCGGTGTAGGTATTTCCATGTTTATAGAGATAGTGGTGTAGATAATTCCAATTTTATACAGATAGCAGTGTAGATATTTCCAAGTTCATACAGATAGCGGTGTAGATATTTCCACGTTTATTGAGATGGCGGTGTAGATATTTCCATGTTCATACAGATGGCGGTGTAGATATTTCCATGTTTATAGAGACGGCGGTGTAGATATTTTCATGTTTACAAAGATGGCGGTATAGATATTTCCATGTTTACATTGATAGCGGTGTAGATATTTCCATGTTTACACAGATGGCGGTGTGGATATTTCCATGTTTATGCAGATAGCGGTGTAGATATTTCCATGTTTATACAGATAGCGGTGCGGTTATTTCCATATTTATACAGATAATGGTGCAGATATTTCCATGTTTATACTGATAGCGGTGTAGATATTTCCATCTTAATACAGATGGCGGTGTAGATATGTCCATGTTCGTACATATGGCGGTGTAGATATTTCCATGTTCATACAGATGGCGGTGTAGATATTTCGAAGTTTATAGAGATAGCGGTGTAGTTATTTCCATATTTATAGAGAAATCTGTGTAGATATTTCCATGTATATGCAGATAGCTGTGTAGATATTTCCATGTTCATGCAGATAGCGGTGAAGATATTTCCATGTTCATACAGGTGGCGGTGTAGATATTTCCATCTTCATACAAATGGCTGTGTAGATATTTCCATGTTCATAGAGATGGCGGTGTAGATATTTCCATGTTGATACAAATGGCGGTGTCGATATTTCCATGTTCATAGAGATGGCGGTGTAGGTATTTCCATGTTTATACAGATAGTAGTGTAGTTATTTCCATGTTTATAGAGATATCAGTGTAGATATTTCCAATGATATACAGATAGCTGTGTAGATATTTGCATGTTCATACAGATAGCGGTGTAGATATTTCCATGTTGATACAGATAGCGGTGTAGATATTTCCATGTTCATACAGATAGCGGTGTAGATATTTCCATCTTCATACAGATAACGGTGTAGATATTTCCATGTTCATACAGATAGCGGTGTAGATATTTCCATGTTCATACACTTAGCTGTGTAGATATTTCCGTTTTCATACAGATGGCAGTGTAGATATTTACATGTTCATGCAGATGGCGGTGTAGATATTTCCATGTTAGTACGGATGGCAGTGTAGATATTTCCATGTTCATACAGGTGGCGGTGTAGATATTTCCATGTTCATACAGATAGCGGTGTAGGTATTTCCATGTTTATAGAGATAGTGGTGTAGATAATTCCAATTTTATACAGATAGCAGTGTAGATATTTCCATGTTCATACAGATAGCGGTGTAGATATTTCCACGTTTATAGGGATGGCGGTGAGGATATTTCCATGTTCATACAGATGGCAGTGTAGATATTTCCATGTTCATACAGGTGGTGGTGTAGATATTTCCATGTTTATACAGATAACAGTGTAGTTATTTCCATGTTTATAGAGATAGCAGTGTAGATATTTCCATTGATATACAGATAGCTGTGTAGATATTTGCATGTTCATATAGATAGCGGTGTAGATATTTCCATGTTCATACAGATAGCGGTGTACATATTTCCATGTTTATAGAGATGGCGGGGTAGATATTTTCATGTTTACACAGATGGCAGTGTAGATATTTCCATGTTTACACAGATAGCAGTGTGGATATTTCCATGTTTATGCAGATATCGGTGTAATTATTTCCATGTTTATACAGATAGTGTTGCGGATATTTCCATGTTTGTACAGATAGTGGTGCAGATATTTCCATGTTTGTACAGATAGCGGTGTAGATATTTCCACCTTAATACAGATGGCTTTGTAGATATCTCCATGTTCGTACTGATGTCGGTGTGGATATTTCCATGTTCATACAGATGGCGGTGTAGATATTTCGAAGTTTATAGAGATAGCGCTGTAGTTATTTCCATATTTATAGAGAAATCTGTGTAGATATTTCCATGTATATGCAGATAGCTGTGTAGATACTTCCATGTTCATGCAGATAGCGGTGTAGATATTTCCGTGTTCATCCAGATGCCGGTGTAGCTATATCCATGTTCATACAGATGGCGGTGAACATATTTCCATGTTCATACTGATGGCGGTGTAGATATTTCCATGTTCATACAAATGGCGGTGTACATATTTCCATGTTCATAGAGATGGCGGTGTAGATATGTCCATGTTCATACAAATGGCGGTGTAGATATTTCCATGTTCATAGAGATGGCGCTGTAGATATTTCCAAGTTTATACAGATAGCAGTGTAGTTATTTCCACGTTTATAGAGATAGCAGCGTTGATATTTCCATTGATATACAGATAGCTGTGTAGATATTTGCATGTTCATACAGATAGCGGTGTAGATATTTCCATGTTCATACAGATAGCGGTGTAGATATTTCCATGTTCATACAGATAGCGGTGTAGATATTTCCATGTTCATAGAGATAGCGGTGTAGATATTTCCATGTTCATACAGATGGCGTTGTAGATATTTACATGTTCATACAGATGGCGGTGTAGATATTTCCATGTTCGTATGGATGGCAGTGTAGATATTTCCATGTTCATACAGGTGGCGGTGTAGATATTTCCATGTTTTTACAGATAGCAGTGCAGTTATTTCCATGTTTATAGAGATGGCATTGTAGATATTTCCGTTGATATACAGATAGCTTTGTAGATACTTGCATGTTCATACAGATAGTGGTGTAGATATTTCCGTGTTCATACAGATAGCGGTGTAGATACTTCCATGTTAATACACATAGCGGTGTAGATATTTCCATGTTCATTCAGATAACGGTGTAGATATTTCCATGTCATTCAGATCGCGGTGTAGATATTTCCATGTTCATACAGTTAGCGGTGTAGATATTTCCATGTTCATGCCGATGGCGGTGTAGAAATTTACATGTTCATGCAGATGGCGGTGTAGATATTTCCATGTTCGTACAGATGGCGGTGTAGATATTTCCACATTTATAGAGATGGCGGTGTAGATATTTCCATGTTCATAGAGATGGCGTTGTAGATATTTCCATGTTTATAGAGATGGCGTTGTAGATATTTTCATATTTACACAGATGGCGGTGTAGATATTTCCAGGCATACACAGATAGCGGTGTAGACATTTCCATGTTTACACAGATAGCGGTGTGGATATTTCCATGTTTATGCAGATCGCGGTGTAGATATTTCCATGTTTATACAGATAGCGGTGCGGATATTTCCATGTTTGTACAGATAGTTGGGCAGATATTTCCATGTTTATACAGATAGCGGTGTAGACATTTCCATCTTAATACAGATGGCGGTGTAGATATGTCCAAGTTCATACAGATGGCGGTGTAGACATTTCGAAGTTTATAGAGATAGCGCAGTAGTTATTTCCATATTTATAGAGAAATCTGTGTAGATATTTCCATGTATATGCAGATAGCTGTGTAGATATTTCCATGTTCATGGAGATAGCGGTGTAGATATTTCCATGTCCATCCAGATGCCGGTGTAGATATATCCATGTTCGTACAGATGGCGGTGAAGATATTTCCATGTTCATAAAGATGGCGGTGTAGATATTTCCATGTTCATACAAATGGCGGTGTAGATATTTCCATGTTCATAGAGATGGTGTTGTAGATATTTCCATGCTCATACAAATGGCGGTGTAGATATTTCCATGTTCATAGAGATGGCGGTGTAGGTATTTCCATGTTTATACAGATAGCAGAGTAGTTATTTCCATGGTTATAGAGATAACAGTGTAGATATTTCCACTGATATACAGATAGCTGTGTAGATATTTGCATGTTCATACAGATAGCTGTGTAGATATTTCCATGTTCATACAGATAGCGGTGAAGATATTTCCATGTTCATACGGTTAGCGGTGTAGAGATTTCCATGTTCATACAGATGGTGGTGTAGATATTTACATGTTCATACAGGTGGCGTTGTAGATATTTCCATGTTCATATGGATGGCAGTGTAGATATTTCCATGTTCATGCAGGTGGCGGTGTAGATATTTCCATGTTTATACAGATAGCAGTGTAGTTATTTCCATGTTTATAGAGATAGCAGTGTAGATATTTCCATTGATATACAGATAGCTGTGTAGGTATTTGCATGTACATAGAGATAGCGGTGTAGATATTTCCATGTTCATACAGATAGCGATGTAGATATTTCCATGTTCATACAGATAACGGTGTAGATATTTCCATGTTCATACAGATAGCTGTGTAAATATTTCCAAGTTTATGTAGATAGCGGTGTAGATATTTCCATGTTTATAGAGATAGCAGTGTAGATATTTCCAGTGATATACAGATAGCGGTGTAGATATTTCCATGTTCATACAGATAGCGGTGTAGATATTTCCATGTTCATACAGATAGCGGTGAAGATATTTCCATGTTCATACAGATAACGGTGTAGATATTTCCATGTTCATACAGATAGCGGTGTAGATATTTCCATGTTCATACAGATAGCGGTGTAGATATTTCCATGTTCATACAGATAGCGGTGTAGATATTTCCATGTTCATACAGAGAGCGGTGTAGATATTTCCACGTTTATACAGATGGCAGTGTAGTTATTTCCATGTTTATAGAGATGGCGGTGTAGACATTTCCATGTTTATAGAGATAGTGGTGTAGTTATTTCCAAGTTTATAGAGAGATCGGTTTAGATATTTCCATGTTTATACTGATAGCGGTGTAGATATTTACATGTTTATAGAGATGGCGGTCTAGATATATTCTTGTTTATACAGATAGCGGTTTAGATATTTCCATGTTTATGGAGGTGGCGGTGTAGATATTTCCAATTTTATACACATAGCTGTGTGGATATTTCCATGTTCGTACAGATAGCGGTGTAGACATTTCCATGTTTACACAGATAGCGTTGTAGATATTTACATGTTTATAGAGATAGCAGTGTAGTTATTTCCATGTTTATACACATAGTGGTGTAGATATTTCCATGTTTACACAGATAGCGATGTGGATATTTCCAAGTTTATACAGATAGATGTGTAGATATTTCCATGTTTATACAGATTGCGGTGTAGATATTTCCATGTTTATACAGATGGCGGTGTAGATATTTCCATCTTCATACAGATGGCGGTGCAGATATTTCCATGTTCATACAGATGGTGATTTAGATATTTCCATGTTTATAGAGATAGCGTTATATTTATTTCCATGTTTATAGAGATAGCGCTGTAGATATTTCCATGTATATACAGATAGCTGTGTGGATATTTCCATGTTCCCACAGATAGCGGGGTAGATATTTGCATGTTCATACAGATAGCGGTGTAGATATTTCCATGTTCATACAGATAGCGGTGTAGATATTTCCAGGTTCATACAGATAGCGGTGTAGATAATTCCACTTTCATAGTGATGGCGGTTTAGATATTTCTATGTTCATACAGAGGGCAGTGAAGATATTTCCATGTTTATAGAGTCGGCGGTGTAGATATTGCCATGTTTATACAAATGGCTTTGTAGATATTTCCATGTTTATAGAGATGGCGGTGTAGATATTTCCATGTTTATGCAGATAGTGGTGTAGGTATTTACATGTTTATAGATATGGCGGCATGGATATTTCCATGTTTATACAGAAAGCGGTGTAGATGTTTCCATGTTTACAAAGATACAGGTGAAGACTTCTCCATGTTTACACAGATAGCGTAGATATTTACATGTTTATAGAGATAGCGGTGTAGCCATTTCCATGTTTACATAGGTAGCGGTGAAGATATTTCCATGTTTACACACATAGCGGTGTGGATATTTCCATGATTATACAGATAGCGGTGCAGATATTTCCATGTTTATACAGATATCGGTGCAGGTATTTCCATGTTTATAAAGATAGCAGTGTAGATATTTCCATGTTTATACAGGTAGCGGTGTAGATAATTCCAAGTTTATACACATAGCGGTGTAGGTATTTCCATGTTTATACATATAGCGGTGTAGATATTTCCATCTTAGTACAGATGGCGGTGTAGATATTTCCGTGTTCCTACAGATGGCGGTGTAGATATTTCCATGTTCATACAGATGGCGGTGTAGATATTTCCAAGATTATAGAGATAGCGGTGTAGTTATTTCCATGTTTATGGAGAATGCTCTGTAGATATTTCCCTGTATTTGCAGATAGCTGTGTAGTTATTTCCATGTTCATACACATAGCGGTGTACATATTTCCCTGTTCATCCAGATGGCGGTGTAGATATATCCATGTTCATACAGATGGCAGTGAAGGTATTTCCATGTTCATACAGATGGCGGTGTAGATATGTCCATGTTCATAGAGATGGCTGTGTAGATTTTTCCTTGTTCATAGAGATGGCAGTGTAGATATTTATTTGTTCATACGGGTGGCAGTGCAGATATTTCCATGTTCCTACAGGTGGAGGTGTAGATATTTCCATGTTTATAGAGATGGTGGTGTAGATATTTCCATGTTTATACAGAGGTCGGTTTAGATATTTCCATGTTTACACAAATAGCGGTGTACATATTTCCATGTTGATACACATAGCGGTGTAGATATTTCCAAGTTTTTAGAGATAGCAGTGTAGATATTTCCATGTTTATGGAGATAGCGATGTAGACATTTCCATGTTTATGCAGATAGCGGTATAGATATTTCCATGTTTATACAGATGGTGGTGTAGATATTTCCATGTTTATAGAGATGGCGGTCTAGATATTTCCATGTTTATAGAGATAGTGGTGTAGTTTTTTCCAAGTTTATAGAGATAGCGTTGTAGATATTTCCATGTTTATACAGACAGCGGTGAAGATATTTCCATGTTTATACGGATAGCGGGGTAGATAGTTCCACATTTATTCAGATAGCGGTGTAGATATTTACATGTTTATAGAGATGGCGGCCTAGATATTTTCTTATTTATACAGATAGCGGTGTAGATATTTCCTTGTTTATGGAGATAGCGGTGTAGATAATTCCAATTTTATACAGATGGCAGTGTAGATATTTCCATGTTCATACAGATAGCGGTGTAGACATTTCCAAGTTTATACAGATAGTAGTGTAGGTATTTCCATGTTTATACTGATAGCGGTATAGATATTTCCATCTCATTACAGATGCCGGTGTAGATATTTCCATGTTCGTACGGATGGCGGTGTAGATATTTCCATGTTTATACAAATAGCAGTGTTGTTATTTCCATGTTTATAGAGATAGCAGTGTAGATATTTCCATTGATATACAGATAGGTGTGTAGATATTTGCATGTTCATACAGTTAGCGGTGTAGATATTTCCATGTTCATACGGATGGCGGTGTAGATATTTACATGTTCAGACAGGTGGCGGTGTAGATATTTCCATGTTCGTACGGATGGCAGTGTAGATATTTCCATGTTCATAGAGATGGCGGTGTAGATATTTCTATGTTTATGCGGATAGCGGTATAGATATTTCCATGTTTATACAGATGGTGGTGTAGATATTTCCATGTTTATAGAGATGGCGGTCTAGATATTTCCATGTTTATAGAGATAGTGGTGTAGTTATTTCCAAGTTTATAGAGACAGCATTGTAGATATTTCCATGTTTATACAGATAGCGGTGAAGATATTTCCATGTTTATACAGATAGCGGTGTAGATATTTCCATGTTTATACAGATAACAGTGTAGATATTTCCAGGTTCGTACGGATGGCAGTGTAGATATTTCCATGTTAATACAGGTGGCAGTATAGATATTTCCATGTTCATTCAGTTAGTGGTGCAGATAATTCCAATTTTATACAGATACTAGGGTAGATATTTCCAAGTTCCTACAGATAGCGGTGTAGATATTTCCACGTTCATAGAGATGGCGGTGTAGTTATTTCCATGTTTATGCAGATAGCGGTGTAGATATTTCCATGTTTATACAGATAGCGGTGCGGATATTTCCATGTTTATAAAGATAGTGGTGCAGATATTTCCATGTTTATACAGATAGCGGTGTAGATATTTCCATCTTAATACAGATGGTGGTGTAGATATCTCCATGTTCGTACAAATGGCCGTGTTGTTGTTTCCATGTTCATACAGATGGAGGTGTAGATATTTCAAAGTTTATAGAGATAGCGCTGTAGTTATTTCCATATTTATAGAGAAATCTGTGTAGATACTTCCATGTATATGCAGATAACTGTGTAGATATTTCCATGTTCATGCAGATAGCGGTTTAGATATTTCCATGTTCATCCAGATGGCGGTGTAGATATATCCATGTTCATACAGATGGCGGTGAAGATATTTCCATGTTCATACAGATGGCGGTGTAGATATTTCCATGTTCATACAAATTGCAGTGTAGATATTTCCATGTTCATAGAGATGGCGGTGTAGATATTTCCATGTTCATACAAATGGCGGTGTAAATATTTCCATGTTCATAGAGATGGCGGTGTAGATATTTCCATGTCTATACAGATAGCAGTGTAGTTATTTCCATGCTTATAGAGATAGAAGTGTAGATATTTCCAATGATATACAGATAGCTGTGTAGATATTTGCATGTTCATACAGATATCTGTGTAGATATTTCCATGTTCATAAAGATAGCGGTGAAGATATTTCCATGTTCATACAGGTAGCAGTGAAGATATTTCCATATTCATACAGATAGCGGTGTAGATATTTCCATGTTCATACAGATAGCGGTGTAGATATTTCCATGTTCATACAGTTAGCGGTGTAGATATTTCCATGTTCATACAGATGGCGGTGTAGATATTTACATGTTCATACAGATGGCGGTGTAGATATTTCCACGTTCGTACGGATGGCAGTGTAGATATTTCCATGTTCATACAGGTGGCGGTGTAGATATTTCCATGTTTATACAGACAGCAGTTTAGTTATTTCCATGTATATAGAGATAGCAGTGTAGATATTTCCATTGCTATACAGATAGCTGTGTAGATATTTGCATGTTCATACAGATAGCGGTGTAGATATTTACATGTTCATACAGATAGCGGTGTAGATATTTCCATGTTTATAGAGATGGCGGTGTAGATATTTTCATGTTTACACAGACGGCGGTGTAGATATTTCTATGTTTACACAGATAGCGGTGTGGATATTTCCATGTTTATGCAGATAGCGGTGTAGATATTTCCGTGTTTATGCAGATAGTGGTGCAGATATTTCCATGTTTATACAGATAGCGGTGAAGATATTTCCATTTTTATACAGATAGCGGTGTAGATATTTCCATGTTTATACAGATAGCAGTGTAGATGTTTCCATCTTTATAGAGATAGTGGTGTAGATAATTTCAATTTCATACAGAGAGCAGTGTAGATATTTTCAAGTTCATACAGATAGCGCTGTAGATATTTCCACGTTTATAGAGATGGCGGTGTAGATATTTCCATGTTCATACAGAGGACGGTGTAGATATTTCCATGTTAATAGGGATGGCGGTGTAGATATTTTCATGTTTACACTGATGGCGGTGTAGATATTTCCATGTTTATACAGATAGCGGTGTAGATTATTCCTATATTATACAGATAGCAGTGTAGATATTTCGAAGTTCATACAAATAGCGGTGTAGATATTTCCATGTTCATACAGATGGCTGTGTAGATATTTCCATGTTCATTCACATGGCGGTGTAGATATTTCCATGTTTACACAGATAGCGCTGTAGATATTTCCATGTTGATACACATAGCGGTGTAGATATTTCCATGTTTTTAGAGATAGCGGTGAAGTTATTTTCTTGTTTATAGAGAAAGCTGTGTAGATATTTCCATGTATATGCAGTTAACTGTGTAGATATTTCCATGTTCATACAGATAGCGGTGTAGATATTTCCATGTTCATACAGATGGCGGTTAAGTTAATTCCATGTTCATACAGATGGCAGTTTAGATCTTTTCATGTTCATACAAATGGCGGTGTAGTTATTTGCATGTTCATAGATATGGCGCTGTAGTTATTTCCATGTTTATAGAGATAGCGGTGTAGTTATTTCTATGTTTATAGAGATAGCGATGTAGATATTTCCATGTATATAAAGGTAGCAGTGTGATTTTTTCCATGTTCATACAGAAAGCTGTATAGGTATTTTCACCTTCATAGAGATGGCGGTGTAGATATTTCCATGTTCATACAGCTGGCGTTGTAGTTATTTCTATGTTTATAGAGATGGCGGTGTAGATATTTCCATGTTTATACAGATGGCGGTGTAGATAATTCCATGTTTATAGAGATGGCGGTGTAGATATTTCCATGTTTACACAGATAGCAGTGCAGATATTTCCATGTTTACACAGATAACGGTGTAGACATTTCCATCTTTCCACAGATAGCGGTGTAGACATTCCCATGTTTACACAGATAGCATTGTAAATATTTACATGTTTATAGAGATAGCGGTGTAGTTATTTACATGTTTATACAGACAGCGGTGAAGATATTTCCATGTTTATAGAGATAGCGGTGTAGTTATTTCCATGTTTATACAGATATCGGTGTAGATATTTCCATGTTTCTACAGATAGCGGTGTGGATATTTGCATCTTAATACAGATGGCCGTGTAGATATTTCCATGTTTATACTGATGGCGCTGAAGTTATTTCCTTGTTCATACAGATGGCGCTCTATATATTTCCAGCTTTGTAGAGATAGCGGTGTAGTTATTTCCACGTTTATAGAGATAGCGCTGTAGAGTTTTCCATGTATATACATATAGCTATGCAGACATTTCCATGTTCTTACAGACAGAGATGTAGATATTTCCATGTTCATACAGATAGCAGAGTGGATATTTCCATGTTCATACAGGTAGCGGTGTAGATATTTCCATGTTCATTCAGATAGCGGTGTAGTTATTTCCATGTTCATACAGATAGCGGTGTAGATATTTCTATGTTTGTAGAGATGGCGGTGTAGATATTTCCACGTTTATACTGATGGCGGTGTAGATATTTCCACGTTTATAGAGAAGGCGGTGTAGATATTTCCATGTTTATACAGAAAGCGGTGTAGATATTTCCATGTTTACACAGATAGTGGTGAAGACATTTCCATGTTGAAACAGATAGCGTTGTAGATATTTTCATGTTTATAGAGATAGTGGTGTAGTTACTTCCATGTTTATACAGATAGCGGTGAAGTTATTTCCATGCTTACACAGATAGCGGCGTGGATATTTCATGGATTATACAGAGTGCGGTGTAGATATTTCCATGTTTATACAGATAGCGGTGCTTATATGTCCATGTTTATACAGATAGCGGTGTGCATATTTCCATGTTTATACATATAGAGGTGTGGATGTCTCCATGTTTATACAGATAGCGGTGTAGATATTTCCATGTTTATACAGATAGCGGTTCAGATATTTCCATCTTAATACAGATGGCGGTGTAGATATTTCCATGTTCCTACAGATGGCGGTGTAGATTTTTCCATGTTCCTACAGATGGCGGTGTAGTTATTTCCAAGTATATAGAGATGGCGGTGTAGTTATTTCCATGTTTATAAAGAAAGCTGTGTAGATATTTCTATGTATATGCAGATAGCTGTGTAGATATTTCCATGTTCATACAGATAGCGGTGTAGATAATTCCATATTCATCCACATGGCGGTGTAGAAATATCCATGTTCATACAGATGGCGGTGAAGGAATTTCCATGTTCATATGGATGGCGGTGTAGATATTTCCATGATCATACAAATGGCGGTGTAGATATTTCCATGTTCATAGAGATGGCGTTGTAGTTATTTCCATGTTCATACAGATGGTGGTGTAGTTATTTCCATGTTTATAGAGATAGAAGTGTAGATATTTCCATTGATATACAGATAGCTCTGTAGATCTATGCATGTTCATACAGATAGCGGTCTAGATATTTCCATGTTCATTCAGATAGCGGTGTGGATATTTCCATGTTCATACAGATAGCGGTGTAGATATTTCCAAGTTCATACAGATAGCGGTGTAGATATTTCCGTGTTCATACAGATGGCGGTGTAGATATTTCCATGTTCATACAGATGGTGGTGAAGATATTTCCATGTTCATACAGATGGCGGTGTAGATATTTCGAAGTTTAAGGAGATAGTGCTGTAGTTATTTCCATATTTATAGAGAAAACTGTGTAGATATTTCCATGTATATTCAGATAGCTGTGTAGATATTTCCATGTTCATGCAGATAGCGGTGTAGATATTTCCATGTTCATCCAGATGCCGGTGTACATATATCCATGTTCATACAGATGGCGGTGAAGATATTTCCATGTTCATACAGATGGCGGTGTAGATATTTCCATGTTCATACAGATGGCGGTGTAGATATTTCCATATTCATACAGATGGCGGTGTAGATATTTCCATGTTCATACAGATAGCGGTGTAGATATTTCCATGTTCATACAGTTAGCGGTGTAGATATTTCCATGTTCATAGAGATGGCGGTGTAGATATTTACATGTTCATACAGATGGCGGTATAGATATTTCCATGTTCGTACAGATGGCGGTGTAGATATTTCCATGTTCATACAGATAGCGGTGTAGATATTTCCATGTTCATACAGATAGCGGTGTAGATATTTCCATGTTCATACAGATAGCAGTGTAGAGATTTCCATGTTCATACAGATAGCGGTGTAGATATTTCCATGTTCATACAGATAGCGGTGTAGATGTTTCCATGTTCATACCGATAGCGGTGTAGACATTTCCATGTTCATACAGTTAGCGGTGTAGATATTTCCATGTTCATACAGATGGCGGTGTAGATATTTACATGTTCATACAGATGGCGGTGTAGATATTTCCATGTTCATACAGGTGGCGGTGTAGATATTTCCATGTTTATACAGATAGCTGTGTAGTTATTTCCATGTTTATAGAGATAGCAGTGTATACATTTCCATTGATATACAGATAGCTGTGTAGATATTTGCATGGTCACACAGATAGCAGTGTAGATATTTCCATGTTCGTACAGATAGCGGTGTAGATATTTCCATGTTCATACAGATAGCGGTGTAGATATTTCCATGTTCATACAGACAGCGGTGTAGATATTTCCATGTTCATACAGTTAGCGGTGTAGATATTTCCAAGTTCATACAGATGGCGGTGTAGATATTTACATGTTCATACAGCTGGCGGTATAGATATTTTCATGTTCATACAGATGGCGGTGTAGGTATTTCCATGTTCATAGAGATGGCGGTGTAGATATTTCCATGTTTATGCAGATAGCGGTATAGATATTTCCATGTTTATACAGATGGTGGTGTAGATATTTCCATGTTTATAGAGATGGCGGTCTAGATATTTCCATGTTTACAGAGATAGTGGTGTAGTTATTTCCAAGTTTATAGAGACAGCGTTGTAGATATTTCCATGTTTATACAGATAGCGGTGAAGATATTTCCATGTTTATGCAGATAGCGGTGTAGATATTTCCATGTTTATACAGATTGCAGTGTAGATATTTCCTTGTTTATAGAGATAGTAGAGTAGATAATTTCAATTATATACAGAAAGCAGTGTAGATATTTCCAAGTTCATACTGATAGCGGTGTAGATATTTCCACGTTTATAGAGATGGTGGTGTAGATATTTCCATGTTCATACAGAGGACGGTGTAGATATTTCCATGTTTATAGCGATGGCGGTGTAGATATTTTCATGTTTACACAGATGGCGGTGTAGATATTTCCATGTTTACACAGATAGCGGTGTAGACATTTCCATGTTTACACAGATAGCGGTGTGGATATTTCCATGTTTATGCAGATAGCGGTGTAGATATTTCCATGTTTATAAATATAGCGGTGTGGATATTTCCATGTTTATTCAGATAGCGGTGCGGATATTTCCATGTTTATACAGATAGTTGGGCAGATATTTCCATGTTTATACAGATAGCGGTGTAGATATTTCCATCTTAATACAGATGGCGGTGTAGATATGTCCATGTTTGTACAGATGGTGGTGTAGATATTTCCATGTTCATACAGATGGTGGTGTAGATATTTCGAAGTTTAAAGAGATAGCGCTGTAGTTATTTCCATATTTATAGAGAAATCTGTGTAGATATTTCCATGTATATTCAGATAGCTGTGTAGACATTTCCATGTTCATGCAGAGAGCGGTGTAGATATTTCCATGTTCATCCAGATGCCGGTGTACATATATCCATCTTCATACAGATGGCGGTGAAGATATTTCCATGTTCATACAGATGTTGGTGTAGGTATTTCCATGTTCATACAAATGGCGGTGTAGATATTTCCATGTTCATAGAGATGGTGGTGTAGGTATTTCCATGTTCATACAAATGGCGGTGTAGATATTTCCATGTTCATAGAGATGGTGGTGTAGATATTTCCATATTTATAGACATAGCAGTGTAGTTATTTCTATGTTTATATAGATAGCAGTGTAGATATTTCCATTGATATACAGATAGTTGTGTAGATATTTGCATGTTCATAGAGATAGCGGTGTAGATATTTCCATGCTCATACAGATAGCGGTGTAGATATTTCCATGTTCATACAGTTAGCGGTGTAGATATTTCCATGTTCATACAGATAGCGGTGTAGATATTTCCATGTTCATACAGATAGCGGTGTAGATATTTCTATGTTCATACAGTTAGCTGTGTAGATATTTCCATGTTCATACGGATGGCCGTGTAGATATTTACATGTTCATACAGATGGCGGTGTAGATATTTGCATGTTCATACAGATAGCGGTGTAGATATTTCCATGTTCATACAGATAGCGGTGTAGGTATTTCCATGTTCATACAGATAGCGGCGTAGATATTTCCATGTTCATACCAATAGCGGTGTAGACATTTCCATGTTCATACATTTAGCGGTGTAGGTATTTCCATGTTCATGCAGATGGCGGTGAAGATATTTCCATGTTTATACAGATGGCGGTGTAGATATTTCCATGTTTCTACGGATGGCAGTGTAGATATTTCCATGTTCATACAGGTGGCGGTGTAGATATTTCCATGTTTATACAGATAGCAGTGTAGTTATTTCCATGTTAATAGAGATAGCTGTGTAGATATTTCCATTGATATTCAGATAGCTGTGTAGATATTTGCATGTTCATACAGATAGCGGTGTAGATATTTTCATGTTCGTACAGATAGCGGTGTAGGTATTTCCATGTTCATACATATAACGGTGTAGATATTTCCATGTTAATACAGATAACGGTGTAGATATTTCCATGTTCATACAGACAGCGGTGTAGATATTTCCATGTTCGTACAGTTGGTGGTGTAGATATTTCCATGTTCATACAGATGGCCGTGTAGATATTTATATGTTCATACAGATGGCGGTATAGATATTTCCATGTTCGTGCAGATGGCGGTGTAGATATTTCCATGTTCATAGAGATGGCGGTGTAGATATTTCCATGTTTATGCAGATAGTGGTATAGATATTTCCATGTTTATACAGATGGTGGTGTAGATATTTCCATGTATATAGAGATGGCGGTCTAGATATTTCCATGTTTACAGAGATAGTGGTGTAGTTATTTCCAAGTTTATAGAGACAGCGTTGTAGATATTTCCATGTTTATACAGATAGCGGTGAAGATATTTCCATGTTTATACAGGTAGCGGTGTAGATATTTCCATGTTAATAAAGATAGCAGTGTAGATATGTCCATGTTTATAGAGATAGTGGTGTAGATATTTCCATTGATATACAGATAGCTGTGTAGATATTTGCATGTTCATACAGATAGCGGTGTGGATATTTCCATGTTCATACAGATAGCGGTGTAGATATTTCCATGTTCATACAGATAGCAGTGTAGATATTTCCATGTTCATACAGATAGCGGTGTAGATATTTCCGTGTTCATACAGGAGGCCGTGTAGCTATTTCCATGTTTATACAGATAGCAGTGTAGTTATTTCCATGTTTATAAAGACAGCTGTGTAGATATTTCCATTGATATACAGATAGCTGTGTAGATATTTGCGTGTTCATACAGATAGCAGTGTAGATATTTCCATGTTCGTACAGATAGCGGTGTAGATATTTCCATGTTCATACAGATAGCGGTGTAGATATTTCCATGTTCATACAGATAACGGTGTAGATATTTCCATGTTCATACAGATAGCGGTGTAGATATTTCCATGTTCATACAGTTAGCTGTGTAATTTCCATGTTCATATAGATGGCGGTGTAGATATTTACATGTTCATACAGATGGCGGTATAGATATTTCCATGTTCGTACAGATTGCGGTGTAGATATTTCCATGTTCATAGAGATGGCGGTGTAAATACTTCCATGTTTATTCCGATAGCGGTATAGGTATTTCCATGTTTATACAGATGGTGGTGTAGATATTTCCATGTTTATAGTGATGGCGGTCTAGATATTTCCATATTTACAGAGATAGTGGTGTAGTTATTTCCAAGTTTATAGAGACAGCATTGTAGATATTTCAATGTTTATACAGATAGCGGTGTAGATATTTCCATGTTAATAAAGATAGCAGTGTAGATATGTCCATGTTTATAGAGATAGTGGTGTAGATATTTCCATTGATATACAGATAGCTGTGTAGATAATTGCATGTTCATACAGATAGCGGTGTAGATATTTCCATGTTCATACAGATAGCGGTGTAGATATTTCCATGTTCATACAGATAGCAGTGTAGATATTTCCATGTTCATACAGATAGCGGTGTAGATATTTCCGTGTTCATACAGGAGGCCGTGTAGCTATTTCCATGTTTATACAGATAGCAGTGTAGTTATTTCCATGTTTATAAAGACAGCTGTGTAGATATTTCCATTGATATACAGATAGCTGTGTAGATATTTGCGTGTTCATACAGATAGCAGTGTAGATATTTCCATGTTCGTACAGATAGCGGTGTAGATATTTCCATGTTCATACAGATAGCGGTGTAGATATTTCCATGTTCATACAGATAACGGTGTAGATATTTCCATGTTCATACAGATAGCGGTGTAGATATTTCCATGTTCATACAGTTAGCGGTGTAGATATTTCCATGTTCATACAGATGGCGGTGTAGATATTTACATGTTCATACAGATGGCGGTATAGATATTTCCATGTTCGTACAGATTGCGGTGTAGATATTTCCATGTTCATAGAGATGGCGGTGTAAATACTTCCATGTTTATGCCGATAGCGGTATAGATATTTCCATGTTTATACAGATGGTGGTGTAGATATTTCCATGTTTATAGTGATGGCGGTCTAGATATTTCCATGTTTACAGAGATAGTGGTGTAGTTATTTCCAAGTTTATAGAGACAGCGTTGTAGATATTTTAATGTTTATACAGATAGCGGTGAAGATATTTCCATGTTTATACAGATAGCGGTGTAGATATTTCCATGTTTATACAGATTGCAGTGTAGATATTTCCTTGTTTATAGAGATAGTGGTGTAGATAATTTCAATTTTATCCAGAGAGCAGTGTAGATATTTCCAAGTTCATACTGATAGCGGTGTAGATATTTCCACGTTTATAGAGATGGCGGTGTAGATATTTCCATGTTCATACAGAGGACGGTGTAGATATTTCCATGTTTATAGCGATGGCGGTTTAGATATTTTCATGTTTACACAGATGGCGGTGTAGATATTTCCATGTTTACACAGATAGCGGTGTAGACATTTCCATGTTTACACAGATAGCGGTGTGGATATTTCCATGTTTATGCAGATAGCAGTGTAGATATTTCCACGTTTATACATATGGCGGTGTGGATATTTCCATGTTTATTCAGATAGCGGTGTGTATATTTCCATGTTTATACAGATAGTTGGGCAGATATTTCCATGTTTACACAGAAAGTGGTGTAGATATTTCCATCTTAATACAGATGACGGTGTAGATATGTCCATGTTTGTACAGATGGTGGTGTAGATACTTCCATGTTCATACAGATGGTGGTGTAGATATTTCGAAGTTTATAGAGATAGCGCTGTAGTTATTTCCATATTTATAGAGAAATCTGTGAAGATATTTCCATGTATATTCAGATAGCTGTGTAGATATTTCCATGTTCATGCAGAGAGCGGTGTAGATATTTCCATGTTCATCCAGATGCTAGTGTACATATATCCATGTTCATATAGATGGCGGTGAAGATATTTCCATGTTCATACAGATGGTGGTGTATATATTTCCATGTTCATACAGATGGTGGTGTAGATCATTCCATGTTCATACAAATGGCGGTGTAGATAGATCCATGTTCATAGAGATGGCGGTGTAGATATTTCCATGTTCATTCAAATGGCGGTGTAGATATTTCCATGTTCATAGAGATGGCGGTGTAGATATTTCCATATTTATAGAGATAGCAGTGTAGTTATTTCCTTGTTTATAGAGATAGCAGTGTAGATATTTCCATTGATATACAGATAGCTGTGTAGATATTTGCAAGTTCTTAGAGATAGCGGTGTAGATATTTCCATGTTCATAGAGATAGCGGTGTAGATATTTCCATGTTCATACAGATAGCGGTGAAGATATTTCCATGTTCGTACAGATAGCGGTGTAGATATTTCGATGTTCATACAGATAGCGGTGTAGATATTTCCTTGTTCATACAGTTAGCGGTGTAGATATTTCCATGTTCATACAGATGTCGGTGAAGATATTTACATGTTCATATAGATGGCGGTGTAGATATTTCCATGTTCATACAGATAGCGGTGTAGATATTTCCATGTTCATACAGATAGCGGTGTAGATATTTCCAAGTTCATACAGATAGCGGCGTAGATATTTCCATGTTCACACCAATAGCGGTGTAGACATTTCCATGTTCATACATTTAGCGGTGTAGATATTTCCACGTTCATACAGATGGCAGTGAAGATATTCATATGTTCATACAGATGGCGGTGTAGATATTTCCATGTTTGTACGGATGGCAGTGTAGATATTTCCATGTTCATACAGGTGGCGGTGTAGATATTTCCATGTTTATACAGATAGCAGTGTAGTTATTTCCATGTTAATAGAGATAGTTGTGTAGATATTTCCATTGATATACAGATAGCTGTGTAGATATTTGCATGTTCATACAGATAGCGGTGTAGATATTTCCATGTTCAGATAGCGGTGTAGATATTTCCATGTTCGTACAGATAGCGGTGTAGATATTTCCATGTTTAAACAGATGGTGGTGTAGATATTTCCATGTTCATACACATGGCGGTGTAGATATTTACATGTTCATAGAGATGGCGGTGTAGATATTTCCATGTTCATACAAATGGCGGTGTAGATATTTCCATGTTTATAGAGATGGCGGTGTAGATATTTCCATATTTATAGAGATAGCTGTGTAGTTATTTCCATGTTTATAGAGATAGCAGTGTAGATATTTCCATTGATATACAGATAGCTGTGTAGATATTTGCATGTTCATAGAGATAGCGGTGTAGATATTTCCATGTTCATACAGATAGCGGTGTAGATATTTCCATGTTCATACAGTTAGCGGTGTAGATATTTCCATGTTCATACAGATAGCGGTGTAGATATTTCCATGTTCATACAGATAGCGGTGTAGATATTTCTATGTTCATACAGTTAGCTGTGTAGATATTTCCATGTTCATACAGATGGCGGTGTAGATATTTACATGTTCATACAGATGGCGGTGTAGATATTTCCATGTTCATACAGATGGCGGTGTAGATATTTCCATGTTCATACAGATAGCGGTGTAGATATTTCCATGTTCATACAGATAGCGGTGTAGATATTTCCATGTTCATACAGATAGCGGCGTAGATATTTCCATGTTCATACCAATAGCGGTGTAGACACTTCCATGTTCATACATTTAGCGGTGTAGGTATTTCCATGTTCATGCAGATGGCGGTGAAGATATTTCCATGTTCATACAGATGACGGTGTAGATATTTCCATGTTTGTACGGATGGCAGTGTAGATATTTCCATGTTCATACAGGTGGCGGTGTAGATATTTCCATGTTTATACAGATAGCAGTGTAGTTATTTCCATGTTAATAGAGATAGCTGTGTAGATATTTCCATGATATACAGATAGCTGTGTAGATATTTGCATGTTCATACAGATAGCGGTGTAGATATTTCCATGTTCGTACAGATAGCGGTGTAGATATTTCCATGTTCATACAGATAGCGGTGTAGATATTTCCATGTTCATACAGATAGCGGTGTAGATATTTCCATGTTCATACAGATAGCGGTGTAGATATTTCCATGTTCATACAGGTGGCCGTGTAGCTATTTCCATGTTTATACAGATAGCAGTGTAGTTATTTCCATGTTTATAAAGACAGCTGTGTAGATATTTCCATTGATATACAGACAGCAGTGTAGATATTTGCGTGTTCATACAGATTGCGGTGTAGATATTTCCATGTTCATACAGATAGCGGTGTAGATATTTCCATGTTCATACAGATAGCGGCATAGATATTTCCATGTTCATACCAATAGCGGTGTAGACACTTCCATGTTCATACATTTAGCGTTGTAGGTATTTCCATGTTCATGCAGATGGCGGTGAAGATATTTCCATGTTCATACAGATGACGGTGTAGATATTTCCATGTTTGTACGGATGGCAGTGTAAATATTTCTATGTTCATACAGGTGGCGGTGTAGATATTTCCATGTTTATACAGATAGCAGTGTAGTTATTTCCATGTTAATAGAGATAGCTGTGTAGATATTTCCATTGATATACAGACAGCTGTGTAGATATTTGCGTGTTCATACAGATTGCGGTGTAGATATTTCCATGTTCGTACAGATAGCGGTGTAGATATTTCCATGTTCATACAGATAGCGGTGTAGTTATTTCCATGTTCATACAGATAACGGTGTAGATATTTCCATGTTCATACAGATAGCGGTGTAGATATTTCCATGTTCATACACTTAGCGGTGAAGATATTTCCATGTTCATACAGGTGGCGGTGTAGATATTTACATGTTCATACAGATGGCAGTATAGATATTTCCATGTTTGTACAGATGGCGGTGTAGATACTTCCATGTTTATGCCAATAGCGGTATAGATATTTCCATGTTCATACAAATGGCGGTGTAGATATTTCCATGTTCATAGAGATGGCGGTGTAGATATTTCCATATTTATAGAGATAGCAGTGTAGTTATTTCCATGTTTACAGAGATAGCAGTGTAGATATTTCCATTGATATACAGATAGCTGTGTAGATATTTGCATGTTCTTAGAGATAGCGGTGTAGATATTTCCATGTTCATAGAGATAGCGGTGTAGATATTTCCATGTTCATACAGATAGTGGTGAAGATATTTCCATGTTCATACAGATAGCGGTGTAGATATTTCCATGTTCATACAGATAGCGGTGTAGATATTTCCTTGTTCATACAGTTAGCGGTGTAGATATTTCCATGTTCATACAGATGTCGGTGTAGATATTTACATGTTCATATTGACGGCGGTGTAGATATTTCCATGTTCATACAGATAGCGGTGTAGATATTTCCATGTTCATACAGATAGCGGTGTAGATATTTCCAAGTTCATACAGATAGCGGCGTAGATATTTCCATGTTCATACCAATAGCGGTGTAGACATTTCCATGTTCATTCATTTAGCGGTGTAGATATTTCCATGTTCATACAGATGGCGGTGAAGATATTCATATGTTCATACAGATGGCGGTGTAGATATGTCCATGTTTGTACGGATGGCAGTGTAGATATTTCCATGTTCATACAGGTGGCGGTGTAGATATTTCCATGTTTATACAGATAGCAGTGTAGTTATTTCCATGTTAATAGAGATAGTTGTGTAGATATTTCCATTGATATACAGATAGCTGTGTAGATATTTGCATGTTCATACAGATAGCGGTGTAGATATTTCCATGTTCATACAGATAGCGGTGTAGATATTTCCATGTTCGTACAGATAGCGGTGTAGATATTTCCATGCTCATACAGATGGTGGTGTAGATATTTCCATGTTCATACACATGACGGTGTAGATATTTCCATGTTCATAGAGATGGCGGTGTAGATATTTCCATGTTCATAGAGATGGCGGTGTAGATATTTCCATATTTATAGAGATAGCAGTGTAGATATTTCCATGTTTATAGAGATAGCAGTGTAGATATTTCCATTGATATACAGATAGCTGTGTAGATATTTGCATGTTCATAGAGATAGCGGTGTAGATATTTCCATGTTCATACAGTTAGCGGTGTAGATATTTCCATGTTCATACAGATAGCGGTGTAGATATTTCTATGTTCATACAGATAGCTGTGTAGATATTTCCATGTTCATACAGATGGCCGTGTAGATATTTCCATGTTCATACAGATGGCGGTGTAGATATTTCCACGTTCATACAGATAGCGGTGTAGATATTTCCATGTTCATACAGATAGCGGTGTAGATATTTCTATTTTCATACAGATAGCGGCGTAGATATTTCCATGTTCATACCAATAGCGGTGTAGACATTTCCATGTTCATACATTTAGCGGTGTAGTTATTTCCATGTTCATGCAGATGGCGGTGAAGATATTTCCATGTTCTTACAGATGACGGTGTAGATATTTCCATGTTTGTACGGATGGCGGTGTAGATATTTCCATGTTCATACAGGTGGCAGTGTAGATATTTCCATGTTTATACAGATAGCAGTGTAGTTATTTCCATGTTAATAGAGATAGCTGTGTAGATATTTCCATTGATATACAGACAGCTGTGTAGATATTTGCGTGTTCATACAGATAGCGGTGAAGATATTTCCATGTTCGTATAGATAGCGGTGTAGATATTTCCATGTTCCTACAGATAGCGGTGTAGATATTTCCATGTTCATACAGATAACGGTGTAGATATTTCCATGTTCATACAGATAGCGGTGTAGATATTTCCATGTTCATACAGTTAGCGGTGTAGATATTTCCATGTTCATACAGATGGCGGTGTAGATATTTCCATGTTCATACAGATGGCGGTGTAGATATTTACATGTTCATGCAGATGGCGGTATAGATATTTCCATGCTCTTACAGATGGCGGTGTAGATATTTCCATGTTCATAGAGATGGCGGTATAGACATTTCCATGTTTATGCAGATAGCGGTATAGATATTTCCATGTTTATACAGATGGTGGTGTAGTTATTTCCATGTTTATAGAGATGGCGGTATAGATATTTCCATGTTTACAGAGATAGTTGTGTAGTTACTTCCAAGTTTATAGAGACAGCGTTGTAGATATTTCCATGTTTATACAGATAGCGGTGAAGATATTTCCATCTCTATACAGATAGCGGTGTGGATATTTCCATGTTTATACAGATAGCAGTGTAGATATTTCCATCTTTATAGAGATAGTGGTGTAGATAATTTCAATTTCATACAGAGAGCAGTGTAGGTACTTCCAAGTTCATACAGATAGCGGTGTAGATATTTCCACGTTTATAGAGATGGCGGTGTAGATATTTCCATGTTCATACAGAGGACGGTGTAGATATTTCCATGTTCATAGAGATATCGGTGTAGATATTTTCATGTTTACACAGATGGCGGTGTAGATATTTCCATGTTTACACAGATAGCGTTGTATAGGTTTCCATGTTTACACAGATAGCGGTGTGGATATTTCCATGTTTATGCAGATAGCGGTGTAGATATTTCCATGTTTATACAGATACCGGTGTGGTTATTTCCATGTTTATACAGATAGTCGTGCAGATATTTCCATGTTTATACAGATAGCGGTGTAGATATTTCCATCTTAATACAGATAGCGGTGTAGATATTTCCATGTTCATACAGATGGCGGTGTAGACATTTCGAAGTTTATAGAGATTGCTCTGTAGTTATTTCCATATTTATAGAGAAATCTGTGTAGATATTTCCAGGTATATGCAGACAGCTGAGTAGATATTTCCATGTTCATGCAGAAAGCGGTGTAGATATTTCCATGTTCATCCAGATGCCGGTGTAGATATATCCATGTTCATACAGATGGCCGTGAAGATATTTCCATGTTCATAGAGATGGCGGTGTAGATATTTCCATGTTCATACAAATGGCGGTGTAGATATTTCCATGTTCATAGAGATGGTGGTGTAGATGTTTCCATGTTTATACAGATAGCAGTGTTGTTATTTCCATGTTTATAGAGATAGCAGTGTAGACATTTGCATTGATATACAGATAGCTGTATAGATATTTGCATGTTCATACACATAGCGGTGTAGATATTTCCATGTTCATACAGATAACAGTGTGGATATTTCCATGTTCATACAGATAGCAGTGTAGATATTTCCATGTTCATACAGATAGCGGTGTAGATATATCCATGTTCACACAGATAGCGGTGTAGATATTTCCATGTTCATACAGTTAGCGTTGTAGATATTTACATGTTCATACAGATGGCGGGGTAGATATTTCCATGTTCATACAGATGGCGGTGTAGATATTTCCATGTTCATACAGATGGCGGTGTAGATATTTCCATGTTCATACAGTTAGCGGTGTAGATATTTCCATGTTCATACAGATGGCGGTGTATATATTTACAAGTTCATATAGATGGCGGTGAAGATATTTCCATGTTTGTATGGATGGCAGTGTAGATATTTCCATGTTCATACAGGTGGCGGTGTAGATATTTCCATGTTTATACAGATAGCAGTGTAGTTATTTCCATGTTTATAGAGATAGCTGTGTAGATATTTCCTTTGATATACAGATAGCTGTGTAGATATTTGCATGTTCATACAGATAGCGGTGTAGATATTTCCATGTTCATACAGATTGCGGTGTAGATATTTCCATGTTCATACAGATAACGGTGTAGATATTACCATGTTCATACAGATAGCGGTGTAGATATTTCCATGTTCATACAGTTAGCGGTGTAGATATTTCCATGTTCATGCAGATGGCGGTGTAGATATTTACAAGTTCATACAGATGGCGGTATAGATATTTACATGTTCGTACACATGGCGGTGTAGACATTTCCATGTTCATAGAGATGGCGGTGTAGATATTTCCATGTTTATGCAGATAGCGGTATAGATATTTCCATGTTTATACAGATGGTGGTGTAGATATTTCCATGTTTATAGAGATGGCGGTCTAGATATTTCCATGTTTACAGAGATAGTGGTGTAGTTATTTCCAAGTTTATAGAGACAGCGTTGTAGTTATTTTCATGTTTATACAGATAGCAGTGAAGATATTTCCGTGTTTATACAGATAGCGGTGTAGATATTTCCATGTTTATACAGATAGCAGTGTAGATATTTCCATGTTTATAGAGATAGTGGTGTAGATAATTTCAATTTTATACAGAGAGAAGTGTAGATATTTCAAAGTTCATACAGACAGCGGTGTAGATATTTCCACGTTTATTGAAATGGCGGTGTAGATATTTCCATGTTTACAGATAGCGGTGTAGATATTTCCATGTTTATACAGATAGCACTGTAGATATTTCCATGTTTATAGAGATAGTGGTGTAGGTAATTTCAATTTTATACTGAGAGCAGTGTAGATATTTCCAAGTTCATATAGATAGCGGTGAAGATATATCCACGTTTATAGAGATGGCGGTGTAGATATTTCCATGCTCATACAGATGGCGGTGTAGATGTTTCCATGTTCATACAGGTGGCGGTGTAGATATTTCCATGTTTATACAGATAGCAGTGTAGTTATTTCCATGTTTATAGAGATAGCAGTGTAGATATTTCCATTGATATACAGATAGCTGTGTAGATATGTGCATGTTCATACAGATAGCGGTGTAGATATTTCCATGTTCATACAGATAGCGGTGTAGATATTTCCATGTTCATACAGATAACGGTGTAGATATTTCCATGTTCATACAGGTAGTGGTGTAGATATTTCCATGTTCATACAGTTAGCGGTGTAGATATTTCCATGTTCATTCAGATGGCGGTGTAGATATTTACATGTTCATACAGATGGTGGTGTAGATATTTCCATGTTTGTATAGATGGCAGTGTAGATATTTCCATGTTCATAGAGATGGCAGTGTAGATATTTCCATGTTTATGCAGATAGCGGTATAGATATTTCCATGTTTATACAGATGGTGGTGTAGATATTTCTGTGTTTATAGAGATGGCGGTCTAGATATTTCCATGTTTATAGAGATAGTGGTGTAGTTATTTCCAAGTTTATAGAGACAGTGTGGTAGATATTTCCATGTTTATACAGATAGCGGTGAAGATATTTCCATGTTTATACAGAGAGCGGTGTAGATATTTCCATGTTTATACAGATAGCAGTGTAGATATTTCAATGTTTATAGAGATAGTGGTGTAGATAATTTCAATTTTATACCGAGAGCAGTGTAGATATTTCCAAGTTCATACAGATAGCGGTGTAGATATTTCCACGTTTATAGAGATAGCGGTGTAGATATTTTCATGTTTACACAGATGGCGGTGTAGATATTTCCATCTTTACACAGATGGCGGTGTAGACATTTCCATGTTTACACAGATAGCAGTGTGGATATTTCCATGTTTATGCAGATAGCGGTGTAGTTATTTCCATGTTTATAGAGATAGAGGTATAGTTATTTCCATCTTAATACAGATGGCGGTGTAGATATGTCCATGTTCGAACAGATGGCGGTTTAGATATTTCCATGTTCATACAGTTGGCGGCATAGATATTTCAAAGTTTATAGAGATAGCGCTGTAGTTATTTCCATATTTATAGAGAAATCTGAGTATATATTTCCATGCATATGCAGACAGCTGTGTAGATATTTCCATGTTCATACAGATGTCGGTGAAGATATTTACATGTTCATATAGATGGCGGTGTAGATATTTCCATGTTCATACAGATAGCGGTGTAGATATTTCCATGTTCATACAGATAGCGGTGTAGATATTTCCAAGTTCATACAGATAGCGGCGTAGATATTTCCATGTTCACACCAATAGCGGTGTAGACATTTCCATGTTCATACATTTAGCGGTGTAGATATTTCCACGTTCATACAGATGGCAGTGAAGATATTCATATGTTCATACAGATGGCGGTGTAGATATTTCCATGTTTGTACGGATGGCAGTGTAGATATTTCCATGTTCATACAGGTGGCGGTGTAGATATTTCCATGTTTATACAGATAGCAGTGTAGTTATTTCCATGTTAATAGAGATAGTTGTGTAGATATTTCCATTGATATACAGATAGCTGTGTAGATATTTGCATGTTCATACAGATAGCGGTGTAGATATTTCCATGTTCAGATAGCGGTGTAGATATTTCCATGTTCGTACAGATAGCGGTGTAGATATTTCCATGTTTAAACAGATGGTGGTGTAGATATTTCCATGTTCATACACATGGCGGTGTAGATATTTACATGTTCATAGAGATGGCGGTGTAGATATTTCCATGTTCATACAAATGGCGGTGTAGATATTTCCATGTTCATAGAGATGGCGGTGTAGATATTTCCATATTTATAGAGATAGCTGTGTAGTTATTTCCATGTTTATAGAGATAGCAGTGTAGATATTTCCATTGATATACAGATAGCTGTGTAGATATTTGCATGTTCATAGAGATAGCGGTGTAGATATTTCCATGTTCATACAGATAGCGGTGTAGATATTTCCATGTTCATACAGTTAGCGGTGTAGATATTTCCATGTTCATACAGATAGCGGTGTAGATATTTCCATGTTCATACAGATAGCGGTGTAGATATTTCCATGTTCATACAGATAGCGGCGTAGATATTTCCATGTTCATACCAATAGCGGTGTAGACACTTCCATGTTCATACATTTAGCGGTGTAGGTATTTCCATGTTCATGCAGATGGCGGTGAAGATATTTCCATGTTCATACAGATGACGGTGTAGATATTTCCATGTTTGTACGGATGGCAGTGTAGATATTTCCATGTTCATACAGGTGGCGGTGTAGATATTTCCATGTTTATACAGATAGCAGTGTAGTTATTTCCATGTTAATAGAGATAGCTGTGTAGATATTTCCATGATATACAGATAGCTGTGTAGATATTTGCATGTTCATACAGATAGCGGTGTAGATATTTCCATGTTCGTACAGATAGCGGTGTAGATATTTCCATGTTCATACAGATAGCGGTGTAGATATTTCCATGTTCATACAGATAGCGGTGTAGATATTTCCATGTTCATACAGATAGCGGTGTAGATATTTCCATGTTCATACAGGTGGCCGTGTAGCTATTTCCATGTTTATACAGATAGCAGTGTAGTTATTTCCATGTTTATAAAGACAGCTGTGTAGATATTTCCATTGATATACAGACAGCAGTGTAGATATTTGCGTGTTCATACAGATTGCGGTGTAGATATTTCCATGTTCATACAGATAGCGGTGTAGATATTTCCATGTTCATACAGATAGCGGCATAGATATTTCCATGTTCATACCAATAGCGGTGTAGACACTTCCATGTTCATACATTTAGCGTTGTAGGTATTTCCATGTTCATGCAGATGGCGGTGAAGATATTTCCATGTTCATACAGATGACGGTGTAGATATTTCCATGTTTGTACGGATGGCAGTGTAAATATTTCTATGTTCATACAGGTGGCGGTGTAGATATTTCCATGTTTATACAGATAGCAGTGTAGTTATTTCCATGTTAATAGAGATAGCTGTGTAGATATTTCCATTGATATACAGACAGCTGTGTAGATATTTGCGTGTTCATACAGATTGCGGTGTAGATATTTCCATGTTCGTACAGATAGCGGTGTAGATATTTCCATGTTCATACAGATAGCGGTGTAGTTATTTCCATGTTCATACAGATAACGGTGTAGATATTTCCATGTTCATACAGATAGCGGTGTAGATATTTCCATGTTCATACACTTAGCGGTGAAGATATTTCCATGTTCATACAGGTGGCGGTGTAGATATTTACATGTTCATACAGATGGCAGTATAGATATTTCCATGTTTGTACAGATGGCGGTGTAGATACTTCCATGTTTATGCCAATAGCGGTATAGATATTTCCATGTTCATACAAATGGCGGTGTAGATATTTCCATGTTCATAGAGATGGCGGTGTAGATATTTCCATATTTATAGAGATAGCAGTGTAGTTATTTCCATGTTTACAGAGATAGCAGTGTAGATATTTCCATTGATATACAGATAGCTGTGTAGATATTTGCATGTTCTTAGAGATAGCGGTGTAGATATTTCCATGTTCATAGAGATAGCGGTGTAGATATTTCCATGTTCATACAGATAGTGGTGAAGATATTTCCATGTTCATACAGATAGCGGTGTAGATATTTCCATGTTCATACAGATAGCGGTGTAGATATTTCCTTGTTCATACAGTTAGCGGTGTAGATATTTCCATGTTCATACAGATGTCGGTGTAGATATTTACATGTTCATATTGACGGCGGTGTAGATATTTCCATGTTCATACAGATAGCGGTGTAGATATTTCCATGTTCATACAGATAGCGGTGTAGATATTTCCAAGTTCATACAGATAGCGGCGTAGATATTTCCATGTTCATACCAATAGCGGTGTAGACATTTCCATGTTCATTCATTTAGCGGTGTAGATATTTCCATGTTCATACAGATGGCGGTGAAGATATTCATATGTTCATACAGATGGCGGTGTAGATATGTCCATGTTTGTACGGATGGCAGTGTAGATATTTCCATGTTCATACAGGTGGCGGTGTAGATATTTCCATGTTTATACAGATAGCAGTGTAGTTATTTCCATGTTAATAGAGATAGTTGTGTAGATATTTCCATTGATATACAGATAGCTGTGTAGATATTTGCATGTTCATACAGATAGCGGTGTAGATATTTCCATGTTCATACAGATAGCGGTGTAGATATTTCCATGTTCGTACAGATAGCGGTGTAGATATTTCCATGCTCATACAGATGGTGGTGTAGATATTTCCATGTTCATACACATGACGGTGTAGATATTTCCATGTTCATAGAGATGGCGGTGTAGATATTTCCATGTTCATAGAGATGGCGGTGTAGATATTTCCATATTTATAGAGATAGCAGTGTAGATATTTCCATGTTTATAGAGATAGCAGTGTAGATATTTCCATTGATATACAGATAGCTGTGTAGATATTTGCATGTTCATAGAGATAGCGGTGTAGATATTTCCATGTTCATACAGTTAGCGGTGTAGATATTTCCATGTTCATACAGATAGCGGTGTAGATATTTCTATGTTCATACAGATAGCTGTGTAGATATTTCCATGTTCATACAGATGGCCGTGTAGATATTTCCATGTTCATACAGATGGCGGTGTAGATATTTCCACGTTCATACAGATAGCGGTGTAGATATTTCCATGTTCATACAGATAGCGGTGTAGATATTTCTATTTTCATACAGATAGCGGCGTAGATATTTCCATGTTCATACCAATAGCGGTGTAGACATTTCCATGTTCATACATTTAGCGGTGTAGTTATTTCCATGTTCATGCAGATGGCGGTGAAGATATTTCCATGTTCTTACAGATGACGGTGTAGATATTTCCATGTTTGTACGGATGGCGGTGTAGATATTTCCATGTTCATACAGGTGGCAGTGTAGATATTTCCATGTTTATACAGATAGCAGTGTAGTTATTTCCATGTTAATAGAGATAGCTGTGTAGATATTTCCATTGATATACAGACAGCTGTGTAGATATTTGCGTGTTCATACAGATAGCGGTGAAGATATTTCCATGTTCGTATAGATAGCGGTGTAGATATTTCCATGTTCCTACAGATAGCGGTGTAGATATTTCCATGTTCATACAGATAACGGTGTAGATATTTCCATGTTCATACAGATAGCGGTGTAGATATTTCCATGTTCATACAGTTAGCGGTGTAGATATTTCCATGTTCATACAGATGGCGGTGTAGATATTTCCATGTTCATACAGATGGCGGTGTAGATATTTACATGTTCATGCAGATGGCGGTATAGATATTTCCATGCTCTTACAGATGGCGGTGTAGATATTTCCATGTTCATAGAGATGGCGGTATAGACATTTCCATGTTTATGCAGATAGCGGTATAGATATTTCCATGTTTATACAGATGGTGGTGTAGTTATTTCCATGTTTATAGAGATGGCGGTATAGATATTTCCATGTTTACAGAGATAGTTGTGTAGTTACTTCCAAGTTTATAGAGACAGCGTTGTAGATATTTCCATGTTTATACAGATAGCGGTGAAGATATTTCCATCTCTATACAGATAGCGGTGTGGATATTTCCATGTTTATACAGATAGCAGTGTAGATATTTCCATCTTTATAGAGATAGTGGTGTAGATAATTTCAATTTCATACAGAGAGCAGTGTAGGTACTTCCAAGTTCATACAGATAGCGGTGTAGATATTTCCACGTTTATAGAGATGGCGGTGTAGATATTTCCATGTTCATACAGAGGACGGTGTAGATATTTCCATGTTCATAGAGATATCGGTGTAGATATTTTCATGTTTACACAGATGGCGGTGTAGATATTTCCATGTTTACACAGATAGCGTTGTATAGGTTTCCATGTTTACACAGATAGCGGTGTGGATATTTCCATGTTTATGCAGATAGCGGTGTAGATATTTCCATGTTTATACAGATACCGGTGTGGTTATTTCCATGTTTATACAGATAGTCGTGCAGATATTTCCATGTTTATACAGATAGCGGTGTAGATATTTCCATCTTAATACAGATAGCGGTGTAGATATTTCCATGTTCATACAGATGGCGGTGTAGACATTTCGAAGTTTATAGAGATTGCTCTGTAGTTATTTCCATATTTATAGAGAAATCTGTGTAGATATTTCCAGGTATATGCAGACAGCTGAGTAGATATTTCCATGTTCATGCAGAAAGCGGTGTAGATATTTCCATGTTCATCCAGATGCCGGTGTAGATATATCCATGTTCATACAGATGGCCGTGAAGATATTTCCATGTTCATAGAGATGGCGGTGTAGATATTTCCATGTTCATACAAATGGCGGTGTAGATATTTCCATGTTCATAGAGATGGTGGTGTAGATGTTTCCATGTTTATACAGATAGCAGTGTTGTTATTTCCATGTTTATAGAGATAGCAGTGTAGACATTTGCATTGATATACAGATAGCTGTATAGATATTTGCATGTTCATACACATAGCGGTGTAGATATTTCCATGTTCATACAGATAACAGTGTGGATATTTCCATGTTCATACAGATAGCAGTGTAGATATTTCCATGTTCATACAGATAGCGGTGTAGATATATCCATGTTCACACAGATAGCGGTGTAGATATTTCCATGTTCATACAGTTAGCGTTGTAGATATTTACATGTTCATACAGATGGCGGGGTAGATATTTCCATGTTCATACAGATGGCGGTGTAGATATTTCCATGTTCATACAGATGGCGGTGTAGATATTTCCATGTTCATACAGTTAGCGGTGTAGATATTTCCATGTTCATACAGATGGCGGTGTATATATTTACAAGTTCATATAGATGGCGGTGAAGATATTTCCATGTTTGTATGGATGGCAGTGTAGATATTTCCATGTTCATACAGGTGGCGGTGTAGATATTTCCATGTTTATACAGATAGCAGTGTAGTTATTTCCATGTTTATAGAGATAGCTGTGTAGATATTTCCTTTGATATACAGATAGCTGTGTAGATATTTGCATGTTCATACAGATAGCGGTGTAGATATTTCCATGTTCATACAGATTGCGGTGTAGATATTTCCATGTTCATACAGATAACGGTGTAGATATTACCATGTTCATACAGATAGCGGTGTAGATATTTCCATGTTCATACAGTTAGCGGTGTAGATATTTCCATGTTCATGCAGATGGCGGTGTAGATATTTACAAGTTCATACAGATGGCGGTATAGATATTTACATGTTCGTACACATGGCGGTGTAGACATTTCCATGTTCATAGAGATGGCGGTGTAGATATTTCCATGTTTATGCAGATAGCGGTATAGATATTTCCATGTTTATACAGATGGTGGTGTAGATATTTCCATGTTTATAGAGATGGCGGTCTAGATATTTCCATGTTTACAGAGATAGTGGTGTAGTTATTTCCAAGTTTATAGAGACAGCGTTGTAGTTATTTTCATGTTTATACAGATAGCAGTGAAGATATTTCCGTGTTTATACAGATAGCGGTGTAGATATTTCCATGTTTATACAGATAGCAGTGTAGATATTTCCATGTTTATAGAGATAGTGGTGTAGATAATTTCAATTTTATACAGAGAGAAGTGTAGATATTTCAAAGTTCATACAGACAGCGGTGTAGATATTTCCACGTTTATTGAGATGGCGGTGTAGATATTTCCATGTTTACAGATAGCGGTGTAGATATTTCCATGTTTATACAGATAGCACTGTAGATATTTCCATGTTTATAGAGATAGTGGTGTAGGTAATTTCAATTTTATACTGAGAGCAGTGTAGATATTTCCAAGTTCATATAGATAGCGGTGAAGATATATCCACGTTTATAGAGATGGCGGTGTAGATATTTCCATGCTCATACAGATGGCGGTGTAGATGTTTCCATGTTCATACAGGTGGCGGTGTAGATATTTCCATGTTTATACAGATAGCAGTGTAGTTATTTCCATGTTTATAGAGATAGCAGTGTAGATATTTCCATTGATATACAGATAGCTGTGTAGATATGTGCATGTTCATACAGATAGCGGTGTAGATATTTCCATGTTCATACAGATAGCGGTGTAGATATTTCCATGTTCATACAGATAACGGTGTAGATATTTCCATGTTCATACAGGTAGTGGTGTAGATATTTCCATGTTCATACAGTTAGCGGTGTAGATATTTCCATGTTCATTCAGATGGCGGTGTAGATATTTACATGTTCATACAGATGGTGGTGTAGATATTTCCATGTTTGTATAGATGGCAGTGTAGATATTTCCATGTTCATAGAGATGGCAGTGTAGATATTTCCATGTTTATGCAGATAGCGGTATAGATATTTCCATGTTTATACAGATGGTGGTGTAGATATTTCTGTGTTTATAGAGATGGCGGTCTAGATATTTCCATGTTTATAGAGATAGTGGTGTAGTTATTTCCAAGTTTATAGAGACAGTGTGGTAGATATTTCCATGTTTATACAGATAGCGGTGAAGATATTTCCATGTTTATACAGAGAGCGGTGTAGATATTTCCATGTTTATACAGATAGCAGTGTAGATATTTCAATGTTTATAGAGATAGTGGTGTAGATAATTTCAATTTTATACCGAGAGCAGTGTAGATATTTCCAAGTTCATACAGATAGCGGTGTAGATATTTCCACGTTTATAGAGATAGCGGTGTAGATATTTTCATGTTTACACAGATGGCGGTGTAGATATTTCCATCTTTACACAGATGGCGGTGTAGACATTTCCATGTTTACACAGATAGCAGTGTGGATATTTCCATGTTTATGCAGATAGCGGTGTAGTTATTTCCATGTTTATAGAGATAGAGGTATAGTTATTTCCATCTTAATACAGATGGCGGTGTAGATATGTCCATGTTCGAACAGATGGCGGTTTAGATATTTCCATGTTCATACAGTTGGCGGCATAGATATTTCAAAGTTTATAGAGATAGCGCTGTAGTTATTTCCATATTTATAGAGAAATCTGAGTATATATTTCCATGCATATGCAGACAGCTGTGTAGATATTTCCATGTATATGCAGATAGCGGTGTAGATATTTCCATGTTCATACAGATGGCGGTGTAGATATTTTCATTTTCATACAGATGGCGCTGTAGATATTTCCATGTTCGTACGGATGGCATTGTAGATATTTACATGTTAATACAGGTGGCGGTATAGATATTTCCATGTTTACAGATTGCAGTGTAGTTATTTCCATGTTTATAGAGATAGCAGTGTAGATATTTCCATTGAAATACAGATAGCTGGGTAGCTATTTGCATGTTCATACAGATAGCGGTGTAGATATTTCCATGTTCATACAGATAGCGGTGTAGATATTTCCATGTTCATACAGATAGCGGTGTAGATATTTCCATGTTCATACAGATAGCGGTGTAGATATTTCCATGTTCATGCATATAGCGGTGTAGATATTTCCATGTTCATACCAATAGCGGTGTAGACATTTCCATGTCCATACAGTTAGCGTTGTAGATATTTCCATGTTCATACAGGTGGCGGTGTAGATATTTACATGTTCATACAGATGGCGGTGTAGATATTTCCATGTTCATACGGATGGCAGTGTAGATATTTCCATGTTCATATAGGTGGTGGTGTAGATATTTCCATGTGTATACAGATAACAGTGTAGTTATTTCCATGTTTATAGAGATAGCAGTGTAGATATTTCCATTGGTATACAGATTGCTGTGTAGATATTTCCATGTTCATACAGATAGCGGTGTAGATATTTCCATGTTCGTACAGATAGCGGTGTAGATATTTCCATGTTCATACAGATAGCGGTGTAGATATTTCCATGTTCATACAGATAACGGGGTAGATATTTCCATGTTCATACAGATAGCGGTGTAGATATTTCCATGATCACACAGGTAGCGGTGTAGATATATCCATGTTCATACAGACGGCGGTGTAGATATTTACATGTTTATACAGATGGCGGTGTAGATATTTCCAAGTTCGTACAGATGGCGGTGTAGATATTTCCATGTTCATAGAGATGGCGGTGTAGATATTTCCATGTTTATACAGATAGCGGTTAAGATATTTCCATGTTTATACAGATAGCGGTGTAGATATTTCCATGTTTATACAGATAGCACTGTAGATATTTCCATGTTTATAGAGATAGTGGTGTAGGTAATTTCAATTTTATACTGAGAGCAGTGTAGATATTTCCAAGTTCATATAGATAGCGGTGAAGGTATATCCACGTTTATAGAGATGGCGGTGTAGATATTTCCATGCTCATACAGATGGCAGTGTAGATATTTCCATGTTCATACAGGTGGCGGTGTAGATATTTCCATGTTTATACAGATAGCAGTGTAGTTATTTCCATGTTTATAGAGATAGCAGTGTAGATATTTCCACTGATATACAGATAGCTGTGTAGATATGTGCATGTTCATACAGATAGCGGTGTAGATATTTCCATCTTCGTACAGATAGCGGTGTAGATATTTCCATGTTCATACAGATAGCGGTGTAGATATTTCCCTGTTCATACAGATAACGGTGTAGATATTTACATGTTCATACAGATAGCGGTGTAGATATTTCCATGTTCATACAGCTAGCGGTGTAGATATTTCCATGTTCATACAGATGGCGGTGTAAATATTTACATGTTCATACAGATGGCGGTGTAGATATTTCCATGTTCGTACAGATGGCCGTGTAGATATTTCCATGTTCATAGAGACGGCGGTGTAGATATTTCCATGTTTATGTAGATAGCGGTATAGATATTTCCATGTTTATACAGATGGTGGTGTAGATATTTCCATGTTTATAGAGATGGCGGTCTAGATATTTCCATATTTATAGAGATATTGGTGTAGTTATTTTCAAGTTCATAGAGACAGCGTTGTAGATATTTCCATGTTTATACAGATAGCGGTGAAGATATTTCCATGTTTATACAGATAGCGGTGTAGATATTTTCATGTTTATACAGATAACAGTGTAGATATTTAGATGTTTATAGAGATAGGGGTGTACATAATTTCAATTTTATACAGATAGCAGTGTAGATATTTCCAAGTTCATACAGATAGCGGTGTAGATATTTCCACGTTTATAGAGATGGCGGTGTAGATATTTCCATTTTCATACAGACGGCGGTGTAAATATTTCCGTGTTTATAGAGATGGTGGTGTAGATATTTCCATGTTTACACAGATGGCGGTGTAGATATTTCCATGTTTACACAGATCGCGGTGTAGACATTTCCATGTTTATGCAGATAGCGGTGTGGATATTTCCATGTTTAGGCAGATAGCGGTGTGGATATTTCCATGTTTATACAGATAGCGGTGCGGATATTTCCATGTTTATACAGATAGTTGGGCAGATATTTCCATCTTTATACAGATAGCGGTATAGATATTTCCATCTTAATACAGATGGCGGTGTAGATATGTCCATGTTCGTACAGATGGCGGTGTAGATACTTCCATGTTAATACAAATGGCGTTGTAGATATTTCCATGTTCATAGAGATGGTGGTGTAGATATTTCCATGTTTATACAGATAGTAGTGTAGATATTTCCATGTTTATAGAGATAGCAGGGTAGATATTTCCATTGATATACAGATAGCTGTGTAGATATTTGCATGTTCATACAGATAGGGCTGTAGATATTTCCATGTTCAGAGGGCGGTGTAGATATTTCCATGTTCATACAGATAGCGGTGTAGATATTTCCATGTTCATACAGATAGCGGTGAAGATATTTCCATGTTCATACAGATAGCGGTGTAGATGTATCCATGTTCATACAGTTAGCGGTGTAGTTATTTCCATGTTCATACAGATGGCGGTGTATTTACATGTTCATACAGATGGCGGTGTAGATATTTCCATGTTCATACAGGTGGCGGTGTAGATATTTCCATGTTTATACAGATAGCAGTGTAGTTATTTCCATATTTATAGAGATAGCAGTGTAGATATTTCCATTGATATACAGATAGCTGTGTAGATATGTGCATGTTCATACAGATAGCGGTGTAGATATTTCCATCTTCGTTCAGATAGCGGTGTAGATATTTCCATGTTCATACAGATAGCCGTGTAGATATTTCCCTGTTCATACAGATAACGGTGTAGATATTTCCATGTTCATACAGATAGCGGTGTAGATATTTCCATGTTCTTACAGTTAGCGGTGTAGATATTTCCATGTTCATACAGATGGCGGTGTAAATATTTACATGTTCATACAGATGGCGGTGTAGATATTTCCATGTTCGTACAGATGGCCGTGTAGATATTTCCATGTTCATAGAGACGGCGGTGTAGATATTTCCATGTTTATGCAGATAGCGGTATAGATATTTCCATGTTTATACAGATGGTGGTGTAGATATTTCCATGTTTATAGAGATGGCGGTCTAGATATTTCCATATTTATAGAGATAGTGGTGTAGTTATTTCCAAGTTCATAGAGACAGCGTTGTAGATATTTCCATGTTTATACAGATAGCGGTGAATATATTTCCATGTTTATACAGATAGCGGTGTAGATATTCTCATGTTTATACAGATAACAGTGTAGATATTTCCATGTTTATAGAGATAGGGGTGTAGATAATTTCAATTTTATACAGATAGCAGTGTAGATATTTCCATGTTCATACAGATGGCGGTGTATATATTTCCATGTTCATACTGATGGCGGTGTAGGTATGTCCATGTTCGTAGAGATGGCGGTGTAGATATTTCCATGTTCATACAGATGGCGGCGTAGATATTTCGAAGTTTATTGGGATAGCGCTGTAGTTATTTCTATATTTATAGAGAAATCTGTGTAGATATTTCCATGTATATGCAGATAGCTGTGAAGGTATTTCCATGTTCATGCAGAGAGCGGTGTAGATATTTCCATGTTCATCCAGATGCCGGTGTAGATATATCCATGTTCATACAGATGGCGGTGAAGATATTTCCATGTTCATAAAGACGGCGGTGTAGATATTTCCATGTTCATAGAGATGGCGGTGTAGATATTTCCATGCTCATACAAATGGCGGTGTAGATATTTCCATGTTCATAGAGATGGTGGTGTAGATATTTCCATGTTTGTACAGATAGCAGTGTAGTTATTTCCATGTTTATAGAGATAGCAGTGTAGATATTTCCATTGATATACAGAGAGCTGTGTAGATATTTGCATGTTCATATAGATAGCGGTGTAGATATTTCCATGTTCATACAGATAGCGGTGTAGATATTTCCATGTTCATACAGATAGTGGTGTAGATATTTCCATGTTCATTCAGAGAGCAGTGTAGATATTTCCATGTTCATACAGATAGCGGTGTAGATATTTCCATGTTCATACAGATAGCGGTGTAGGTATATCCATGTTGATACAGTAAGCGGTGTAGTTATTTCCATGTTCCTACAGATGGCGGTGTAGATATTTACATGTTCATACAGATGGCGGTGTAGATATTTCCATGTTATTACGGATGGCAGTGTAGATATTTCCATGTTCATACAGGTGGCGGTGTAGATATTTCTATGTTTATACAGATAGCAGTGTAGATATTTCCATGTTTATAGAGATATCATTGTAGATATTTCCATTGATATACAGATAGCTGTGTAGATATTTGCATGTTCATACAGATAGCGGTGTAGATATTTCCATGTTCATACAGATAGCGGTGTAGCTATTTAAATTTTCATTCAAATAGCGGTGTAGATATTTCCATGTTCATACAGATAGCGGTGTAGCTATTTAAATTTTCATTCAAATAGCGGTGTAGATATTTCCATGCTCATACAGAGGGCGGTGTAGATATTTCCATGTTCATACAGATGGCTGTGTAGATATTTCCATGTTCATACAGATAGCGGTGTAGATATTTCCATGTTCATACAGATAGCGGTATAGACATTTCCATGTTCTTACTGATAGCGGTGTTGGTATTTCCATGTTCATACAGTTAGCGGTGTAGATATTTCCATGTTCATACAGATGGCGGTGTAGATATTTCCATGTTCATAGAGATGGCGGTGTAGATATTTCCATGTTCATCCGGATGCCGTTGTAGATATATCCATGTTCATACCGATGGCGGTGAAGGTATTTCCATGTTCATACAGATGGAGGTGTAGATATTTCCATGTTCATAGAGATGGCGGTGTAGATACTTCCATGTTCATAGAAATGGCGGTGTAGATATTTCCATGTTCATAGAGATGGCGGTGTAGATATTTCCATGTTTATACAGATAGCAGTGGAGTTATTTCCATGTTCATACTGATAGCTGTGTAGACATTTGCATGTTCATACAGATAGCGGTGTAGATATTTCCATGTTCGTACAGATAGCGGTGTAGATATTTCCATGTTCATACAGATAGTGGTGTTGATATTTCCATGTTCATACAGATAGCGGTGTAGATATGTGCATGTTCACACAGATAGCAGTGTAGATATTTCCATGTTCATGCAGTTAGCGTTGTAGATATTTCCATGTTCAAACAGATGGCGGTGTAGATATTTCCATGTTCATACGGATGGCAGTGTAGATATTTCCATGTTCATTCAGGTGGCGGTGTAGATATTTCCATGTTTATACAGATAGCAGTGTAGTTATTTCCATGTTAATAGAGATAGCAGTGTAGATATTTACATTGATATACAGATAGCTGTGTAGATATTTGCATGTTCATACAGATAGCGGTGTAGATATTTCCATGTTCATACAGATAGCGGTGTAGATATTTCCATGTACGTACTGATAGCGGAGTAGATATTTCCATGTTCATACAGATAACGGTGTAGATACTTCCATGTTCTTACACATAGCGGTGTTGATATTTCCATGTTCATACAGTTAGCGGTTTATATATTTCCATGTTCATACAGATGGCGGTGTAGATATTTACATGTTCATACAGATGGCGGTGTAGATATTTCCATGTTCGTACAGATGGCGGTGTAGATATTTCCATGTTCATAGAGATGGCGGTGTAGATATTTCCATGTTTGTGCAGATAGCGGTATAGATATTTCCATGTTTATACAGATTGTGTTGTAGATATTTCCATGTTTATAGAGATAGTGGTGTAGTTATTTCCAAGTTTATAGAGACAGCGTTGTAGATATTTTTATGTTTTTAAAGATAGCGGTGAAGGTATTTCCATGTTTATACAGATAGCGGTGTTATTTCCATGTTTATACAGATAGCGGTGTAGATATCTCCATGTTGATAGAGATAGTGGAGTAGATATTTCCAATATTATACAGATAGCAGTGTGGATATTTCCAAGTTCATACAGATAGCGGTGTCGATGTTTCCACCTTTATAGAGATGTCGGTGTAGATATTTCCATGTTCATACAGATGGCGGTGTAGATATTTCCATGTTTATAGAGATGGCGGTGTAGATATTTTCTTGTTTACGCAGATGGCGGTGTAGATATTTCCATGTTTACACAGCGGTGTAGGCATTTCCATGTTTACACAGATAGCGGTGTAGATATTTCCATCTTAATACAGATGTCGGTGTAGTTATGTCCATGTTCGTAGAGAAGGCGGTGTAGATATTTCAATGTTCATACAGATGGTGGTGTAGATATTTCGAAGTTTAGAGGGATAGCGCTGTAGTTATTTCCATATTTATAGAGAAATCTGTGTAGATATTTCCATGTATATGCAGATAGCTGTGTAGATATTTCCATGTTCATGCAGAGAGCGGTGTAGATATTTCCATGTTCATCCAGATGCCAGTGTAGATATATCCATGTTCATACAGATAGCGGTGAAGATATTTCCATGTTCATAAAGACGGCGGTGTAGATATTTCCATGTTGATAGAGATGGCGGTGTACAAATTTCAATGCTCATACAAATGGCGGTGTAGATATTTCCATCTTCATAGAGATGGTGGTGTAGATATTTCCATGTTTATACAGATAGCAGTGTGGTTATTTCCATGTTTATAGAGATAGCAGTGTAGATATTTACATTGATATACAGATAGCTGTGTAGATATTTGCATGTTCATCCAGATAGTGGTGTAGATATTTCCATGTTCATACAGATAGCTGTGTAGATATTTCCATGTTCATACAGATAGAGGTGTAGATATTTCCATGTTCATACAGAGAGCGGTGTAGATATTTCCATGTTCATACAGATAGCGGTGTAGGTATATCCATGTTCATACAGAAAGCAGTGTAGATATTTCCATGTTCCTACAGATGGCGGTGTAGATATTTACATGTTCATACAGATGGCGGTGTAGATATTTCCATGTTAGTACGAATGGCAGTGTAGATATTTCCATGTTCATTCAGGTGGCGGTGTAGATATTTCCATGTTTATACAGATAGCAGTGTAGATAATTCCATGTTTATAGAGATAGCATTGTAGATATTTCCATTGATATATAGATAGCTGTGTACGTATTTCCATGTTCATACAGATAGCGCTGTAGATATGTCCATGTTCATACAGATAGCGGTGTAGATATTTCCATGTTCATACCGATAGCGGTGTAGGTATTTCCATGTTCATACATATAGTGGTGAAGATATTTCCATGTTCATACAGTTAGCGGTGTAGATATTTCCATGTTCATACAGTTAGCGGTGTAGATATTTCCATGTTCGTACAGATGGCGGTGTAGATATTTCCATGTTCATAGAGATGGCGGTGTAGATATTTCCATGTTCATCCAGATGCCGTTGTAGATATATCCATGTTCATACCGATGGCGTTGAAGATATTTCCATGTTCATACAGATGGAGGTGTAGATATTTCCATGTTCATAGGGATGGCGTTGTAGATACTTCCATGTTCATAGAAATGGCGGTGTAGATATTTCCATGTTCATAGAGATAGCGGTGTAGATATTTCCATGTCCATACAGTTAGCGTTGTATATATTTCCATGTTCATACAGATGGCGGTGTAGATATTTCCATGTTTATACACATAGCAGTGTAGTTATTTCCATGTTTATAGAGATAGCAGTGTAGATATTTCCATTGATATACAGATAGCTGTATAGATATTTCCATGTTCATACAGATAGCGGTGTAGATATTTCCATGTTCATACAGATAACGGTTTAGATATTTCCATGTTCATACAGATAGCGGTGTAGATATTTCCATGTTCATACGGTTAGCGGTGTAGATATTTCCATGTTCATACAAATGGCGGTGTAGATATTTCCATGTTCATAGAGATGGCGGTGTAGATATTTCCATGTTCGTACGGATGGCAGTGTAGACATTTCCATGTTCATACAGATGGCGGTGTAGATATTTCCATGTTTATACCGATAGCAGTGTAGTTATTTCCATGTTTATAGACATAGCAGTGTAGATATTTCCATTGATATACAGATAGCTGTGTAGATATTTGCATGTTCATACAGATAGCGGTGTAGATATTTCCATGTTCATACAGATAACGGTGTAGATGTTTCCATGTTCATACAGATAGCGGTGTAGATATTTCCATTATCATACAGTTAGCGGTGTAGGTATTTCCATGTTCATAGAGATGGTGGTGTAGATATTTCCATGTTTATGCAGATAGCGGTATAGATATTTACATGTTTATACAGATGGTGGTGTAGGTATTTCCATGTTTATAGAGATGACGGTCTAGATATTTCCATGTTTATAGAGATAGTGGCGTAGTTATTTCCAAGTTTATAGAGACAGCGTTGTAGATATTTCCATGTTTATACAGATAGCGGTGAAGATATTTCCATGTTTATACAGATAGCGGTGTAGATATTTCCATGTTTATACAGATAACGTGTAGATATTTCCATGTTTATAGAGATAGGGGTGTAGATAATTTCAATTTTATACAGATAGCAGTGTAGATATTTCCAAGTTCATACAGATAGCGGTGTGGATATTTCCACCTTTATAGAGATGGCAGCGTAGATATTTCCATGTTCATACAGATGGCGGTGTAGGTATTTCCATGTTTATAGAGATGGCGGTGTAGATATTTTCATGTTTACACAGATTGGTGTGTAGATATTTCCATGTTTACAGAGATAGCGGTGTAGACATTTCCATGTTTATACAGATAGCGGTGTGGATATTTCCATGTTTATGCAGATAGCGGTGTAGATATTTCCATGTTTATACAGATAGCAGTGCGGATATTTCCATGTTTATACAGATGGGCAGATATTTCCATGTTTATACAGATAGCGGTGTAGATATTTCCATCTTAATACAGATGGCGGTGTAGATATGTCCTTGTTCGTACAGATGGCGGTGTACATATTTCCATGTTCATACAGATGGCGGTGTAGATATTTCGAAGTTTATAGAGATAGCGCTGTAGTTATTTCCATATTTATAGAGAAATCTGTGTAGATATTTCCATGTATATTCAGATAGCTGTGTAGATATTTCCATGTTCATCCAGATACCGGTGTAGATATATCCATGCTCATACAGATGGCGGTGAAGATATTTCCATGTTCATACAGATGGCGGTGTAGATATTTCCATGTTCATACAAACGGCCGTGTAGATATTTCCATGTTCATAGACATGGCGGTGTAGATATTTCCATGTTCATACAAATGGTGGTATAGATATTTCCATGTTCATAGAGATGGCAGTGTAGATATTTCCATGTTTATACAGATAGCAGCGTACTTATTTCCATGTTTATAGAGATAGCAGTGTAGATATTTCCATTGATATACAGATAGCTGTGTAGATATTTGCATGGTCATACAGATAGCGGTGGAGATATTTCCATGTTCATACAGATAACGGTGTAGATATTTCCATGTTCATACAGATAGCGGTGTAGATATTTCCATGTTCATACAGTTAGCGGTGTAGGTATTTCCATGTTCATAGAGATGGCGGTGTAGATATTTCCATGTTCATAGAGATGGCGGTGTAGATATTTCCATGTTTATGCAGATAGCGGTATAGATATTTCCATGTTTATACAGATGGTGGTGTAGATATTACCATGTTTATAGAGATGGCGGTCCAGATATTTCAATGTTTATAGAGATAGTGGTGTAGTTATTTCCAAGTTTATAGAGACAGCGTTGTAGATATTTCCATGTTTATACAGATAGCGGTGAAGATATTTCCATGTTCATACAGATGGCGGTGTAGATATTTCCATGTTCATACCAATAGGAGTGTAGATATTTCCATGTACATACAGTTAGCGTTGTAGATATTTCCATGTTCATACAGATGGCGGTGTAGATATTTCCATGTTTGTACGGACGGCAGTGTAGATATTTCCGTGTTCATACAGGTGGCGGTGTAGACATTTCCATGTTTATACAGATAGCAGTGTAGTTATTTCCATGTTTATAAAGACAGCTGTGTAGATATTTCCATTGATATACAGATAGCTGTGCAGATATTTCCATGTTCATACAGATAGCGGTGTAGATATTTCCATGTTCCTACAGATAGTGGTGTAGATATTTCCATGTTCATACAGATAGCGGTGTAGATATTTCCATGTTCATACAGATAACGGTGTAGATATTTCCATGTTCTTACAGATAGCGGTGTAGATATTTCCATTATCTTACAGTTAGCGGTGTAGATATTTCCAGGTTCATACAGATGGCGGTGTAGATAGTTACATGTTCATACAGATGGCGGTGTAGGTATTTCCATGTTCGTACAGATGGCGGTGTAGATATTTCCATGTTCATAGAGATGGCGGTTTAGGTATTTCCATGTTTATGCAGATAGCGGTATAGATAATTCCATGTATACACAGATGGTGGTGTAGATATTTCAATGTTTATAGAGATGGCGGTCTAGATATTTCCATGTTTATACTGATAGCGGTGAAGATATTTCCATGTTTATACAGATAGCGGTGTAGATATTTCCATCTTTATACAGATAGCAGTGTAGATATTTCCATGTTTATAGAGATAGTGGTGTAGATAATTTCAATTTCATACCGAGAGCAGTGTAGATATTTCCAAGTTCATACAGATAGCGGTGTAGATATTTCCACGTTTATAGTGATAGCGGTGTAGATATTTTCATGTTTACACAGATGGCGGTGTAGATATTTCCATCTTCATATAAATGGCGGTGTAGATATTTCAATGTTCATAGAGATGGCGGTGTAGATATTTCAATCTTCATATAAATGGCGGTGTAGATATTTCCATGTTTATGCAGATAGCGGTATAGTTATTTCCATGTATATACAGATGGTGGTGTAGATATTTCAATGTTTATAGATATGGCGGTCTAGATATTTCCATGTTTATACAGATAGCGTTGAAGATATTTCCATGTTTATACAGGTAGCGGTGTACATATTTGCATGTTTATACAGATAGCAGTGTAGATATTTCCATGTTTATAGAGATAGTGGTGTAGATAATTTCAATTTTATACCGAGATCAGTGTCGATATTTCCAAGTTCATACAGATAGCGGTGTAGATATTTCCATGTTCATACAGATGGCGGTGTAGATATTTCCATGTTCATAGAGATGGCGGTGTAGATATTTCCATGTTCATACAGATGGCGGTGTAGACATTTCCATGTTCATACAAATGGCGGTGTAGATATTTCCATGTTCATAGAGATGGCGGTGGAGATATTTCCATGTTTATACAGATAACATTGTAGTAATTTCCATGTTCATACAGATGGCGGTGTAGATATTTCCATGTTTATAGGGATGGCGGTGTAGATATTTTCATGTTTACACAGATGGCGGTGTAGATATTTCCATGTTTACACAGATAGCGGTGTAGACTTTTCCATGTTTACACAGATAGCGGTGTGGATATTTCCATGTTTATGCAGATAGCAGTGTAGATATTTCCATGTTTATACAGATAGCGGTGCGGATATTTCCATGTTTATACAGATAGTTGGGCCGATATTTCCATGTTTATACAGATAGCGGTGTAGATGTTTCCATCTTAATACAGATGGCGGTGTAGATAAGTCCATGTTTGTACAGATGGTGGTGTAGATATTTCCATGTTCATACAGATGGCGGTGTAGATAATTCCATGTTTATATGGATGGCAGTGTAGATATTTTCATGTTTACGCAGATGGCGGTGTAGATATTTCCATGTTTATACAGATAGCAGTGTAGTTATTTCCATGTTTATAGAGATAGCAGTGTAGATATTTCCATGTATATGCAGATAGCTGTGTAGATATTTCCATGTTCATGCAGATAGCGATGTAGATATTTCCATGTTCATACAGATGGCGGTGAATTTATTTCCGTGTTCATACAGATGGCGGTGTAGATATTTCCATGTTTGTACGGATGGCAGAGTAGATATTTCCATGTTCATACAGGTGGCGGTGTAGATATTTCCATGTTTATACAGATAGCAGTGTAGTTATTTCCATGTTAATAGAGATAGCTGTGTGGATATTTCCATTGATATACAGATAGCTGTGTAGATATTTGCATGTTCATACAGATATCGGTGTAGATATTTCCATGTTCGTACAGATAGCGGTGTAGATATTTCCATGTTCATACAGATAGCGGTGTAGATATTTCCATGTTCATACAGATAACGGTGTAGATATTTCCATGTTCATACAGATAGCGGTGTAGATATTTACATGTTCATACAATTAGCGGTGTAGATATTTCCATGTTCATACCGATGGCGGTGTAGATATTTCCATGTTCATACAGATAGCGGTATAGATATTTCCATGTTCGTAGAGATGGCGGTGTAGATATTTCCATGTTCATACAGATAGCGGTATAGATATTTCCATGTATATACAGATGGTGGTGTAGATGTTTCCATGTATATAGAGATGGCGGTCTAGATATTTCCATGTTTACAGAGATAGTGGTGTAGTTATTTCCAAGTTTATAGAGACAGCGTTGTAGATATTTCCATGTTTATACAGATAGCGGTGAAGCTATTTCCATGTTTATGCATTTAGCGGTGTAGATATTTCCTTGTTTATACAGATAGCAATGTAGATATTTCCATGTTTATAGAGATAGTGGTGTAGATAAATTCAATTTTATACAGAGAGCAGTGTAGATATTTCCAAGTTCATACAGATAGCGGTGTAGATATTTCCACGTTTATAGAGATGGCGGTGTAGATATTTCCATGTTCATACAGATGGCGGTGTAGGTATTTCCATGTTTACACAGATAGCGGTGTAGACTTTTCCATGTTTACACAGATAGCGGTGTGGGTATTTCCATGTTTATGCAGATAGCCGTGTAGATATTTCCATGTTTATACAGATAGCGGTGCGGATATTTCCATGTTTATACAGATAGTTGGGCAGATATTTCCATGTTTATACAGATAGCGGTGTAGATATTTCCATCTTAATACAGATGGCGGTGTAGATAAGTCCATGTTTGTACAGATGGTGGTGTAGATATTTCCATGTTCATACAGATGGCGGTGTAGATATTTCGAAGTTTATAGAGATAGCGCTGTAGTTATTTCCATATTATAGAGAAATCTGTGTAGATATTTCCATGTATATTCAGATAGCTGTGTAGATATTTCCATGTTCATGCAGATAGCGGTGTAGATATTTCCATGTTCTTCAGGATGCCAGTGTACATATATCCATGTACATACAGATGGCGGTGAAGATATTTCCATGTTCATACAGATGGCGGTGTATATATTTCCATGTTTGTACGGATGGCAGTGTAGATATTTCCATGTTCATACAGGTGGCGGTGTAGATATTTCCATGTTCATACAGATGGCGGTGTAGATATTTCCATGTTCGTACGGATGGCAGTGTAGATATTTCCATGTTCATACAGGTGGCGGTGTAGATATTTCCATGTTTATTCAGATAGCAGTGTAATTATTTCCATGTTAATAGAGATAGCTGTGTGGATATTTCCATTGATATACAGATAGCTGTTTAGATATTTGCATGTTCATACAGATAGCGGTGTAGATATTTCCATGTTCGTACAGATAGCGGTGTAGATATTTCCATGTTCATACAGATAACGGTGTAGATATTTCCATGTTCATACAGATAACGGTGTAGATATTTCCATGTTCATACAGACAGCGGTGTAGATATTTCCATGTTCATACAATTAGCGGTGTAGATATTTCCATGTTCATACAGATGGCGATGTAGATATTTACATGTTCATACAGATGGCGGTATAGATATTTCCATGTTCGTACAGATGGCGGTGTAGATATTTCCATGTTCATACAGATAGCGGTATAGATATTTCCATGTTTATACAGATGGTGGTGTAGATATTTCCATGTATATAGAGATGGAGGTCTAGATATTTCCATATTTACAGAGATAGTGGTGTAGTTATTTCCAAGTTTATAGACAGCGTTGTAGATATTTCCATGTTTATACAGATAGCAGTGAAGCTATTTCCATGTTTATGCAGATAGCGGTGTAGATATTTCCATGTTTATACAGATAGCAGTGTAGATATTTCCACGTTTATAGAGATAGTGGTGTAGATAATTTCAATTTTATACAGAGAGCAGTGTCGATATTTCCAAGTTCATACAGATAGCGGTGTAGATATTTCCACGTTTATAGAGATGGTGGTGTAGATATTTCCATGTTCATACAGATGGCGGTGTAGATATTTCCATGTTTATAGGGATGGCGGTGTAGATATTTTCATGTTTACACAGATGGCGGTGTAGATATTTCCATGTTTACACAGATAGCGCTGTAGACTTTTCCATGTTTACACAGATAGCGGTGTGGATATTTCCATGTTTGTGCAGATAGCAGTGTAGATATTTCCATGTTTATACAGATAGCGGTGCGGATATTTCCATGTTTATACAGATAGTTGGGCAGATATTTCCATGTTTATACAGATAGCTGTGTAGATATTTCCATCTTAATACAGATGGCGGTGTAGATAAGTCCATGTTTGTACAGATGGTGGTGTAGATATTTCCATGTTCATACAGATGGCGGTGTAGATATTTCGAAGTTTATAGAGATAGCGCTGTAGTTATTTCCATATTATAGAGAAATCTGTGTAGATATTTCCATGTATATTCAGATAGCTGTGTAGATATTTCCATGTTCATGCAGATAGCGGTGTAGATATTTCCATGTTCATCCAGATGCCGGTGTACATATATCCATGTACATACAGATGGCGGTGAAGATATTTCCATGTTCATACAGATGGTGGTGTAGATATTTCCATGTTCATACAAATGGCGGTGTAGATATTTCCATGTTCATAGAGATGGCGGTGTAGATAATTCCATGTTCATACAAATGGCGGTGTAGATATTTCCATGTTCATAGAGATGGCGGTGTAGATATTTCCATATTTATACGGATAGCAGTGTAGTTATTTCCATGTTTATAGGGATTCATGTGTAGATATTTTTATTGATATACAGATAGCTGTGTAGATATTTGCATGTTCATACAGATAGCGGTCTAGATATTTCCATGTTCATACAGATAGCGGTGTAGATATTTGCATGTTCATACAGATAGCGGTGTAGATATTTCCATCTTCGTGCAGAGAGCGGTGTAGATATTTCCATGTACATACAGTTAGCTGTGTAGATATTTCCATGTTCATACAAATGGCGGTGTAGATATTCACATGTTCATACAGATGGCGGTGTAGATATTTCCATGTTCATACAGATGGCGGTGTAGATATTTCCATGTTCATACAGATAACGGTGTAGATATTTCCATGTTCATACAGACAGCGGTGTAGATATTTCCATGTTCATGCAATTAGCGGTGTAGATATTTCCATGTTCATACAGACGGCAGTGTAGATATTTACTTGTTCATACAGATGGCGGTATAGATATTTCCATGTTTATACAGATGGTGGTGTAGATATTTCCATGTATATAGAGATTGCGGTCTAGATATTTCCATATTTACCGAGATAGTGGTGTAGTTATTTCCAAGTTTATAGACAGCGTTGTAGATATTTCCATGTTTATACAGATAGCAGTGAAGCTATTTCCATGTTTATGCAGATAGCGGTGTAGATATTTCCATGTTTATACATATAGCAGTGTAGATATTTACATGTTTTTAGAGATAGTGGTGTAGATAATTTCAATTTTATACAGAGAGCAGTGTAGATATTTCCAAGTTCATATAGATAGTGGTGTAGATATTTCCACGTTTATAGAGATCGTGGTGTAGATATTTCCATGTTCATACAGATGGCGGTGTAGATATTTCCATGTTTATAGGGATGGCGGTGTAGATATTTTCATGTTTACACAGATGGCGGTGTAGATATTTCCATGTTTACACAGATAGCGGTGTAGACTTTTCCATGTTTACACAGATAGCGGTGTGGATATTTCCATGTTTATGCAGATAGCAGTGTAGATATTTCCATGTTTATACAGATAGCGGTGCGGATATTTCCATGTTTATACAGATAGTTGGGCAGATATTTCCATGTTTATACAGATAGCGGTGTAGATATTTCCATCTTAATACAGATGGCGGTGTAGATAAGTCCATGTTTGTACAGATGGTGGTGTAGATATTTCCATGTTCATACAGATGGCGGTGTAGATATTTCGAAGTTTATAGAGATAGCGCTGTAGTTATTTCCATATTATATAGAAATCTGTGTAGATATTTCCATGTATATTCAGATAGCTGTGTAGATATTTCCATGTTCATGCAGATAGCGGTGTAGATATTTCCATGTTCATCCAGATGCCGGTGTACATATATCCATGTACATACAGATGGCGGTGAAGATATTTCCATGTTCATACAGATGGTGGTGTAGATATTTCCATGTTCATACAAATGGCGGGGTAGATATTTCCATGTTCATAGAGATGGCGGTGTAGATAATTCCACGTTCATACAAATGGCGGTGTAGATATTTCCATGTTTATAGAGATGGCGGTGTAGATATTTCCATATTTATACAGATAGCAGTGTAGTTATTTCCATGTTTATAGGGATTGATGTGTAGATATTTTCATTGATATACAGATAGCTGTGTAGATATTTGCATGTTCATACAGATAGCGGTCTAGATATTTCCATGTTCATACACATAGCGGTGTAGATATTTGCATGTTCATATAGATAGCGGTGTAGATATTTCCATGTTCATACAGATAGGGTTGTAGATATTTCCATGTTCATACAGATAGCGGTGTAGATATTTCCATGTTCATACAGTTAGCTGTGTAGATATTTCCATGTTCATACAGATGGCGGTGTAGATATTCACATGTTCATACAGATGGCGGTGTAGATATTTCCATGTTCATACAGATGGCGGTGTAGATATTTCCATGTTCATACAGATAGCGGTGTAGATATTTCCATGTTCATACAGATAGCGGTGAAGATATTTCCATGTTCATACCAATAGCGGTGTAGATATTTCCATGTTCATACAGTTAGCGGTGTAGATATTTCCATGTTCATACAGATGGCGGTGTAGATATTTACATGTTCATACAGATGGCGGTGTAGATATTTCCATGTTCGTACGGATGGCAGTGTAGATATTTCCATGTTCATACAGGTGGCGGTGTAGATATTTCCATGTTTATACAGATAGCAGTGTAGTTATTTCCATGTTTATAGAGACAGCTGTGTAGATATTTCCATTGATATACAGATAGCTGTGTAGATATTTGCATGTTCATACAGATAGCGGTGTAGATATTTCCATCTTCGTGCAGATAGCGGTGTAGATATTTCCATGTTCATACAGATAGCGTTGTAGATATTTCCATGTTCATACAGATAACGGTGTAGATATATCCATGTTCATACAGATAGCGGTGTAGATATTTCCATGTTCATACAGTTAGCGGTGTAGGTATTTCCATGTTCCTACAGATGGCGGTGTAGATATTTACATGTTCATACAGATGGCGGTATAGATATTTCCATGTTCGTACAGATGGCGGGGTAGATATTTCCATGTTCATAGAGATGGCGGTGTAGATATTTCCATGTTTATGCAGATAGCGGTATAGATATTTCCATGTTTCTACAGATGGTGGTGTAGATATTTCCATGTTTATAGAGATGGCGGTCTAGATATTTACATGTTTACAGAGATAGTGGTGTAGTTATTTCCAAGTTTATAGAGACAGCCTTGTAGATATTTCCATGTTTATACAGATAGCGGTGAAGGTATTTCCATGTTTATACAGAAAGCAGTGCGGATATTTCCATGTTTATTCAGATAGCGGTGCGGATACTTCCATGTTTATACGGATAGTTGGGCAGATATTTCCATGTTTATACAGATAGTTGGGCAGATATTTCCATGTTTATACAGATAGCGGTGTAGATATTTCCATGTTCAGTTAGCGGTATAGATATTTCCATGTTCCTACAGATGGCGGTGAAGATATTTACATGTTCATACAGATGGCGGTACAGATATTTCCATGTTCGTACAGATGGCGGGGTAGATATTTCCATGTTCATAGAGATGGCGTTGTAGGTATTTCCATATTTATACAGATAGCAGTGTAGTTATTTCCATGTTTATACGGATTGATGTGTAGATATTTTCATTGATATACAGATAGCTGTGTAGATATTTGCATGTTCATACAGATAGCGGGGTAGATATTTCCATGTTCGTACAGATAGCGGTGTAGATATTTCCATGTTTATACAGATAGCAGTGTAGTTATTTCCATGTTTATAGAGATAGCAGTGTTGATATTTCCATTGATATACAGATAGCTGTGTAGATATTTGCATGTTCATAGAGATAGCGGTGTAGATATTTCCATGTTCATACAGATAGCGGTGTAGATATTTCCATGTTCATACAGATACCGGTGTAGATATTTCCATGTTCATACAGATAGCGGTGTAGATATTTCCATGTTCATACAGATAGCGGTGTAGATAATTCCATGTTCATACAGTTAGCGGTGTAGATATTTCCTTGTTCATACAGATGGCGGGGTAGATATTTACATGTTCATACAGATGGCGGTGTAGATATTTCCATGTTCATATAGATAGCGGTGTAGATATTTCCATGTTCATACAGATAACGGAGTAGATATTTCCATGTTCATACAGACAGCGGTGTAGATATTTCCATGTTCATGCAATTAGCGGTGTAGATATTTCCATGTTCATACAGATGGCGGTGTAGATATTTACTTGTTCATACAGATGGCGGTATAGATATTTCCATGTTTATACAGATGGTGGTGTAGATATTTCCATGTATATAGAGATTGCGGTCTAGATATTTCCATATTTACAGAGATAGTGGTGTAGTTATTACCAAGTTTATAGAGACAGCGTTGTAGATATTTCCATGTTTATACAGATAGCGGTGAAGCTATTTCCATGTTTATGCAGATAGCGGTGTAGATATTTCCATGTTTATACAAATAGCAGTGTAGATATTTCCATGTTTATAGAGATAGTGGAGTAGATAATTTCAATTTTATACAGAGAGCAATGTAGATATTTCCAAGTTCATACAGATAGCGGTGTAGATATTTCCACGTTTATAGAGATGGTGGTGTAGATATTTCCATGTTCATACAGATGGCGGTGTAGATATTTCCATGTTTATAGGGATGGCGGTGTAGGTATTTTCATGTTTACACAGATGGCGGTGTAGATATTTCCATGTTCATACCGATAGCGGTGTAGATATTTCCATGTTCATACAGATAGCGGTGAAGATATTTCCATGTTCATACCAATAGCGGTGTAGATATTTCCATGTTCATACAGTTAGCGGTGTAGATATTTCCATGTTCATACAGATGGCGGTGTAGATATTTACATGTTCATACAGATGGCGGTGTAGATATTTCCATGTTCGTACGGATGGCAGTGTAGATATTTCCATGTTCATACAGGTGGCGGTGTAGATATTTCCATGTTTATACAGATAGCAGTGTAGTTATTTCCATGTTTATAGAGACAGCTGTGTAGATATTTCCATTGATATACAGATAGCTGTGTAGATATTTGCATGTTCATACAGATAGCGGTGTAGATATTTCCATGTTCGTGCAGATAGCGGTGTAGATATTTCCATGTTCATACAGATAGCGGTGTAGATATTTCCATGTTCATACAGATAACGGTGTAGATATATCCATGTTCATACAGATAGCGGTGTAGATATTTCCATGTTCATACAGTTAGCGGTGTAGGTATTTCCATGTTCCTACAGATGGCGGTGTAGATATTTACATGTTCATACAGATGGCGGTATAGATATTTCCATGTTCGTACAGATGGCGGGGTAGATATTTCCATGTTCATAGAGATGGCGGTGTAGATATTTCCATGTTTATGCAGATAGCGGTATAGATATTTCCATGTTTCTACAGATGGTGGTGTAGATATTTCCATGTTTATAGAGATGGCGGTCTAGATATTTACATGTTTACAGAGATAGTGGTGTAGTTATTTCCAAGTTTATAGAGACAGCCTTGTAGATATTTCCATGTTTATACAGATAGCGGTGAAGGTATTTCCATGTTTATACAGATAGCAGTGCGGATATTTCCATGTTTATTCAGATAGCGGTGCGGATACTTCCATGTTTATACGGATAGTTGGGCAGATATTTCCATGTTTATACAGATAGTTGGGCAGATATTTCCATGTTTATACAGATAGCGGTGTAGATATTTCCATCTTAATACAGATGGCGGTGTAGATATGTCCATGTTTGTACACATGGCGGTGTAGATATTTCCATGTTCATACAGATGGCGGTGTAGATATTTCAAAGTTTATAGAGATCTCGCTGTAGTTATTTCCATATTTATAGAGAAATCTGTGTAGATATTTCCATGTATATTCAGATAGCTGTGTAGATATTTCCATGTTCATGCAGATAGCGGTGTAGATATTTCCATGTTCATCCAGATGCCGGTGTACATATATCCATGTTCATACAGATGGCGGTGAAGATATTTCCATGTTCATACAGATGGTGATGTAGATATTTCCATGTTCATACAAATAGCGGTGTAGATACTTCCATGTTCATAGAGATGGTGGTGTAGATATTTCCATGTTCATACAAATGGCGGTGTAGATATTTCCATGTTCATAGACATGGCGGTGTAGATATTTCCATATTTATAGAGATAGCAGTGTAGTTATTTCCATGTTTATAGAGATAGCAGTGTTGATATTTCCATTGATATACAGATAGCTGTGAAGATATTTGCATGTTCATAGAGATAGCGGTGTAGATATTTCCATGTTCATACAGATAGCGGTGTAGATATTTCCATGTTCATACAGATAGCGGTGTAGATATTTCCATGTTCATACAGATAGTGGTGCAGATATTTCCATGTTCATACAGATAGCGGTGTAGATAATTCCATGTTCATACAGTTAGCGGTGTAGATATTTCCTTGTTCATACAGATGGCGGTGTAGATATTTACATGTTCATACAGAATGCGGTGTAGATATTTCCATGTTCATATAGATAGCGGTGTAGATATTTCCATGTTCATACAGATAGCGGTGTAGATAATTCCATGTTCATACAGTTAGCTGTGTAGATATTTCCATGTTCATACAGATGGCGGTGTAGATATTTACATGTTCATACAGATGGCGGTGTAGATATTTCCATGTTCATACAGATGGCGGTGTAGATATTTCCATGTTCATACAGATAGCGGTGTAGATACTTCCATGTTCATACAGATAGCGGTGTAGATATTTCCATGTTCATACCAATAGCGGTGTAGACATTTCTATGTTCATACATTTAGCGGTGTAGATATTTCCATGTTCATACAGATGGCGGTGAAGATATTTCCATGTTCATACAGATGGCGGTGTAGATATTTCCATGTTTGTACGGATGGCAGTGTAGATATTTCCATGTTCATACAGGTGGCGGTGTAGATATTTCCATGTTTATTCAGATAGCAGTGTAATTATTTCCATGTTAATAGAGATAGCTGTGTGGATATTTCCATTGATATACAGATAGCTGTGTAGATATTTGCATGTTCATACAGATAGCGGTGTAGATATTTCCATGTTCGTACAGATAGCGGTGTAGATATTTCCATGTTCATACAGATAGCGGTGTAGATATTTCCATGTTCCTACAGATAACGGTGTAGATATTTCCATGTTCATACAGACAGCGGTGTAGATATTTCCATGTTCATACAATTAGCGGTGTAGATATTTCCATGTTCATACAGATGGCGGTGTAGATATTTACATGTTCATACAGATGGCGGTATAGATATTTCCATGTTCGTACAGATGGCGGTGTAGATATTTCCATGTTCATACAGATAGCGGTATAGATATTTCCATGTTTATACAGATGGTGGTGTAGATATTTCCATGTATATAGAGATGGCGGTCTAGATATTTCCATATTTACAGAGATAGTGGTGTAGTTATTTCCAAGTTTATAGACAGCGTTGTAGATATTTCCATGTTTATACAGATAGCAGTCAAGCTATTTCCATGTTTATGCAGATAGCGGTGTAGATATTTCCATGTTTATACATATAGCAGTGTAGATATTTACATGTTTATAGAGATAGTGGTGTAGATAATTTCAATTTTATACAGAGAGCAGTGTAGATATTTCCAAGTTCATACAGATAGTGGTGTAGATATTTCTACGTTTATAGAGATGGTGGTGTAGATATTTCCATGTTCATACAGATGGCGGTGTAGATATTTCCATGTTTATAGGGATGGCGGTGTAGATATTTTCATGTTTACACAGATGGCGGTGTAGATATTTCCATGTTTACACAGATAGCGGTGTAGACTTTTCCATGTTTACACAGATAGCGGTGTGGATATTTCCATGTTTATGCAGATAGCAGTGTAGATATTTCCATGTTTATACAGATAGCGGTGCGGATATTTCCATGTTTATACAGATAGTTGGGCAGATATTTCCATGTTTATACAGATAGCGGTGTAGATATTTCCATCTTAATACAGATGGCGGTGTAGATAAGTCCATGTTTGTACAGATGGTGGTGTAGATATTTCCATGTTCATACAGATGGCGGTGTAGATATTTCGAAGTTTATAGAGATAGCGCTGTAGTTATTTCCATATTATAGAGAAATCTGTGTAGATATTTCCATGTATATTCAGATAGCTGTGTAGATATTTCCATGTTCATGCAGATAGCGGTGTAGATATTTCCATGTTCATCCAGATGCCGGTGTACATATATCCATGTACATACAGATGGTGGTGAAGATATTTCCATGTTCATACAGAGGGTGGTGTAGATATTTCCATGTTCATACAAATGGCGGGGTAGATATTTCCATGTTCATAGAGATGGCGGTGTAGATAATTCCATGTTCATACAAATGGCAGTGTAGATATTTCCATGTTCATAGAGATGGCGGTGTAGCTATTTCCATATTTATACAGATAGCAGTGTAGTTATTTCCATGTTTATAGGGATTCATGTGTAGATATTTTTATTGATATACAGATAGCTGTGTAGATATTTGCATGTTCATACAGATAGCGGTCTAGATATTTCCATGTTCATACAGATAGCGGTGTAGATATTTGCATGTTCATACAGATAGCGGTGTAGGTATTTCCATCTTCGTGCAGAGAGCGGTGTAGATATTTCCATGTTCATACAGTTAGCTGTGTAGATATTTCCATGTTCATACAAATGGCGGTGTAGATATTCACATGTTCATACAGATGGCGGTGTAGATATTTCCATGTTCATACAGATGGCGGTGTAGATATTTCCATGTTCATACAGATAGCGGTGTAGATATCTCCATGTTCATATAGATAGCGGTGAAGATATTTCCATGTTCATACCAATAGCGATGTAGATATTTCCATGTTCATACAGATGGCGGTGTAGATATTTACATGTTCATAGAGATGGCGGTGTAGATATTTCCATGTTCGTACGGATGGCAGTGTAGATATTTCCATGTTCATACAGGTGGCGGTGTAGATATTTCCATGTTTATACAGATAGCAGTGCGGATATTTCCATGTTTATTCAGATAGCGGTGCGGATATTTCCATGTTTATACAGATAGTTGGGCAGACATTTCCATGTTTATACAGATAGCGGTGAAGATATTTCCATGTTTATACAGATAGCAGTGCGGATATTTCCATGTTTATTCAGATAGCGGTGCGGATATTTCCATGTTTATACAGATAGTTGGGCAGACATTTCCATGTTTATACAGATAGCAGTGTAGATATTTCCATCTTAGTACAGATGGCGGTTTAGATATGTCCATGTTTGTACAGATGGCGGTGTAGATATTTCCATGTTCATACAGATGGCGATGTAGATATTTCGAAGTTTATAGAGATAGCACTGTAGTTATTTCCATATTTATAGAGAAATCTGTGTAGATATTTCCATGTATATTCAGATAGCTGTGAAGATATTTCCATGTTCCTGCAGATAGCGGTGTAGATATTTCCATCTTCATCCAGATGCCGGTGTACATATATCCATGTTCATACAGATGGCGGTGAAGATATTTCCATGTTCATACAGAGGGTGGTGTAGATATTTCCATGTTCATACATATGGCGGTGTAGATAATTCCATGTTCATAGAGATGGTTGTGTAGATATTTCCATGTTCATACAAATGGCGGTGTAGATATTTCCATGTTCATAGAGATGGCGGTGTAGATATTTCCATATTTATAGAGATAGCAGTGTAGTTATTTCCATGTTTATAGAGATAGCAGTGTTGATATTTCCATTGATATACAGATAGCTGTATAGATATTTACATATTCATACAGATAGCGGTGTAGATATTTCCATGTTTATACAGATAGCGGTGTAGATATTTTCATGTTTATACAGATAACAGTGTAGATATTTAGATGTTTATAGAGATAGGGGTGTACATAATTTCAATTTTATACAGATAGCAGTGTAGATATTTCCAAGTTCATACAGATAGCGGTGTAGATATTTCCACGTTTATAGAGATGGCGGTGTAGATATTTCCATTTTCATACAGACGGCGGTGTAAATATTTCCGTGTTTATAGAGATGGTGGTGTAGATATTTCCATGTTTACACAGATGGCGGTGTAGATATTTCCATGTTTACACAGATCGCGGTGTAGACATTTCCATGTTTATGCAGATGGTGTGGATATTTCCATGTTTAGGCAGATAGCGGTGTGGATATTTCCATGTTTATACAGATAGCGGGGCGGATATTTCCATGTTTATACAGATAGTTGGGCAGATATTTCCATCTTTATACAGATAGCGGTACAGATATTTCCATCTTAATACAGATGGCGGTGTAGATATGTCCATGTTCGTACAGATGGCGGTGTAGATACTTCCATGTTCATACAAATGGCGTTGTAGATATTTCCATGTTCATAGAGATGGTGGTGTAGATATTTCCATGTTTATACAGATAGTAGTGTAGATATTTCCATGTTTATAGAGATAGCAGGGTAGATATTTCCATTGATATACAGATAGCTGTGTAGATATTTGCATGTTCATACAGATAGGGCTGTAGATATTTCCATGTTCAGAGGGCGGTGTAGATATTTCCATGTTCATACAGATAGCTTTGTAGATATTTCCATGTTCATACAGATAGCGGTGAAGATATTTCCATGTTCATACAGATAGCGGTGTAGATGTATCCATGTTCATACAGTTAGCGGTGTAGTTATTTCCATGTTCATACAGATGGCGGTGTAGATATTTCCATGTTCATACAGGTGGCGGTGTAGATATTTCCATGTTTATACAGATAGCAGTGTAGTTATTTCCATGTTTATAGAGATAGCAGTGTAGATATTTCCATTGATATACAGATAGCTGTGTAGATATGTGCATGTTCATACAGATAGCGGTGTAGATATTTCCATCTTCGTGCAGATAGCGGTGTAGATATTTCCATGTTCATACAGATAGCGGTGTAGATATTTCCCTGTTCATACAGATAACGGTGTAGATATTTCCATGTTCATACAGACAGCGGTGTAGATATTTCCATGTTCATACAGTTAGCGGTGTAGATATTTCCATGTTCATACAGATGGCGGTGTAAATATTTACATGTTCATACAGATGGCGGTGTAGATATTTCCATGTTCGTACAGATGGCCGTGTAGATATTTCCAAGTTCATAGAGACGGCGGTGTAGATATTTCCATGTTTATGCAGATAGCGGTATAGATATTTCCATGTTTATACAGATGGTGGTGTAGATATTTCCATGTTTATAGAGATGGCGTTCTAGATATTTCCATATTTATAGAGATAGTGGTGTAGTTATTTCCAAGTTCATAGAGACAGCGTTGTAGATATTTCCATGTTTATACAGATAGCGGTGAATATATTTCCATGTTTATACAGATAGCGGTGTAGATATTCTCATGTTTATACAGATAACAGTGTAGATATTTCCATGTTTATAGAGATAGGGGTGTAGATAATTTCAATTTTATACAGATAGCAGTGTAGATATTTCCATGTTCATACAGATGGCGGTGTATATATTTCCATGTTCATACTGATGGCGGTGTAGGTATGTCCATGTTCGTAGAGATGGCGGTGTAGATATTTCCATGTTCATACAGATGGCGGCGTAGATATTTCGAAGTTTATTGGGATAGCGCTGTAGTTATTTCTATATTTATAGAGAAATCTGTGTAGATATTTCCATGTATATGCAGATAGCTGTGTAGATATTTCCATGTTCATGCAGAGAGCGGTGTAGATATTTCCATGTTCATCCAGATGCCGGTGTAGATATATCCATGTTCATACAGATGGCGGTGAAGATATTTCCATGTTCATAAAGACGGCGGTGTAGATATTTCCATGTTCATAGAGATGGCGGTGTAGATATTTCCATGCTCATACAAATGGCGGTGTAGATATTTCCATGTTCATAGAGATGGAGGTGTAGATATTTCCATGTTTGTACAGATAGCAGTGTAGTTATTTCCATGTTTATAGAGATAGCAGTGTAGATATTTCCATTGATATACAGAGAGCTGTGTAGATATTTGCATGTTCATATAGATAGCGGTGTAGATATTTCCATGTTCATACAGATAGCGGTGTAGATATTTCCATGTTCATACAGATAGTGGTGTAGATATTTCCATGTTCATTCAGAGAGCGGTGTAGATATTTCCATGTTCATACAGATAGCGGTGTAGATATTTCCATGTTCATACAGATAGCGGTGTAGGTATATCCATGTTGATACAGTAATCGGTGTAGTTATTTCCATGTTCCTACAGATGGCGGTGTAGATATTTACATGTTCATACAGATGGCGGTGTAGATATTTCCATGTTATTACGGATGGCAGTGTAGATATTTCCATGTTCATACAGGTGGCGGTGTAGATATTTCTATGTTTATACAGATAGCAGTGTAGATATTTCCATGTTTATAGAGATATCATTGTAGATATTTCCATTGATATACAGATAGCTGTGTAGATATTTGCATGTTCATACAGATAGCGGTGTAGATATTTCCATGTTCATACAGATAGCGGTGTAGATATTTCCATTTTCATTCAAATAGCGGTGTAGATATTTCCATGTTCATACAGATAGCGGTGTAGATATTTCCATGCTCATACAGAGGGCGGTGTAGATATTTCCATGTTCATACAGATGGCTGTGTAGATATTTCCATGTTCATACAGATAGCGGTGTAGATATTTCCATGTTCATACAGATAGCGGTATAGATATTTCCATGTTCTTACTGATAGCGGTGTTGGTATTTCCATGTTCATACAGTTAGCGGTGTAGATATTTCCATGTTCATACAGATGGCGGTGTAGATATTTCCATGTTCATAGAGATGGCGGTGTAGATATTTCCATGTTCATCCGGATGCCGTTGTAGATATATCCATGTTCATACCGATGGCGGTGAAGGTATTTCCATGTTCATACAGATGGAGGTGTAGATATTTCCATGTTCATAGAGATGGCGGTGTAGATACTTCCATGTTCATAGAAATGGCGGTGTAGATATTTCCATGTTCATAGAGATGGCGGTGTAGATATTTCCATGTTTATACAGATAGCAGTGGAGTTATTTCCATGTTCATACAGATAGCTGTGTAGACATTTGCATGTTCATACAGATAGCGGTGTAGATATTTCCGTGTTCGTACAGATAGCGGTGTAGATATTTCCATGTTCATACAGATAGTGGTGTTGATATTTCCATGTTCATACAGATAGCGGTGTAGATATGTGCATGTTCACACAGATAGCAGTGTAGATATTTCCATGTTCATGCAGTTAGCGTTGTAGATATTTCCATGTTCAAACAGATGGCGGTTTAGATATTTCCATGTTCATATGGATGGCAGTGTAGATATTTCCATGTTCATTCAGGTGGCGGTGTAGATATTTCCATGTTTATACAGATAGCAGTGTAGTTATTTCCATGTTAATAGAGATAGCAGTGTAGATATTTACATTGATATACAGATAGCTGTGTAGATATTTGCATGTTCATACAGATAGCGGTGTAGATATTTCCATGTTCATACAGATAGCGGTGTAGATATTTCCATGTACGTACTGATAGCGGAGTAGATATTTCCATGTTCATACAGATAGCGGTGTAGATATTTCCATGTTTATACAGATAACGTGTAGATATTTCCATGTTTATAGAGATAGGGGTGTAGATAATTTCAATTTTATACAGATAGCAGTGTAGATATTTCCAAGTTCATACAGATAGCGGTGTGGATATTTCCACGTTTATAGAGATGGCAGCGTAGATATTTCCATGTTCATACAGATGGCGGTGTAGGTATTTCTATGTTTATAGAGATGGCGGTGTAGATATTTTCATGTTTACACAGATTGGGGTGTAGATATTTCCATGTTTACAGAGATAGCGGTGTAGACATTTCCATGTTTATACAGATAGCGGTGTGGATATTTCCATGTTTATGCAGATAGCGGTGTAGATATTTCCATGTTTATACAGATAGCAGTGCGGATATTTCCATGTTTATACAGATGGGCAGAAATTTCATGTTTATACAGATAGCGGTGTAGATATTTCCATCTTAATACAGATGGCGGTGTAGATATGTCCTTGTTCGTACAGATGGCGGTGTAGATATTTCCATGTTCATACAGATGGCGGTGAAGATATTTCGAAGTTTATAGAGATAGCGCTGTAGTTATTTCCATATTTATAGAGAAATCTGTGTAGATATTTCCATGTATATGCAGATAGCTGTGTAGATATTTCCATGTTCATCCAGATACCGGTGTAGATATATCCATGTTCATACAGTTGGCGGTGAAGATATTTCCATGTTCATACAGATGGCGGTGTAGATATTTCCATGTTCATACAAACGGCCGTGTAGATATTTCCATGTTCATAGACATGGCGGTGTAGATATTTCCATGTTCATACAAATGGTGGTATAGATATTTCCATGTTCATAGAGATGGCGGTGTAGATATTTCCATGTTTATACAGATAGCAGCGTACTTATTTCCATGTTTATAGAGATAGCAGTGTAGATATTTCCATTGATATACAGATAGCTGTGTAGATATTTGCATGTTCATACAGATAGCGGTGGAGATATTTCCATGTTCATACAGATAACGGTGTAGATATTTCCATGTTCATACAGATAGCGCTGTAGATATTTCCATGTTCATACAGTTAGCGGTGTAGGTATTTCCATGTTCATAGAGATGGCGGTGTAGATATTTCCATGTTCATAGAGATGGCGGTGTAGATATTTCCATGTTTATGCAGGTAGCGGTATAGATATTTCCATGTTTATACAGATGGTGGTGTAGATATTACCATGTTTATAGAGATGGCGGTCCAGATATTTCAATGTTTATAGAGATAGTGGTGTAGTTATTTCCAAGTTTATAGAGACAGCGTTGTAGATATTTCCATGTTTATACAGATAGCGGTGAAGATATTTCCATGTTCATACAGATGGCGGTGTAGATATTTCCATGTTTAGAGAGATGGCGGTGTAGATATTTCCATGTTCATACAGATGGCGGTGTAGATATTTCCATGTTTAGAGAGATGGCGGTGTAGATATTTCCATGTTTACACAGACAGCGGTCTAGACATTTCCATGTTTACACAGATAGCGGTGTAGATATTTCCATGTTTATGCACATAGCGGTGTAGATATTTCCATGTTTATACAGATAGAGGTGAGGATATTTCCATGTTTATACAGATAGTTGGGCAGATATTTCCATGTTTATACAGATAGCGGTGTAGATATTTCCATCTTAATACAGATGGCGGTGTAGATATGTCCATGTTCGTACAGATGGCGGTGTAGATATTTCCATGTTCATACAGATGGCGGTGTAGATATTTCGAAGTTTATAGAGATAGCACTGTAGTTATTTCCATATTTATAGAGAAATCTGTGTAGATATTTCCATGTATACGCAGATAGCTGTGTAGATATTTCCATTGATATTCAGATAGCTTTGTTGATATTTGCATGTTCATACAGATAGCGGTGTAGATATTTCCATGTTCATACAGATGGCGGTGTAGATATTTCCATGTTCATACAGATAGCGGTGTAGATATTTCCATGTTCATACAGATAGCGGTGTAGATATTTCCATGTTCATACAGATAGCGGTGTAGATATTTCCATGTTCATACCAATAGCGGTGTAGATATTTCCATGTTCGTATGGATTGCAGTGTAGATATTTCCATGTTCATACAGGTGGCAGTGTAGATATTTCCATGTTTATACAGATAGCATTGTAGTTATTTCCATGTTTATAGAGATAGCAGTGTAGATATTTCCATTGATATACAGATAGCTGTGTAGATATTTGCATGTTCATACAGATAGCGGGGTAGATATTTCCACGTTTATAGAGATGGCGGTGTAGATATTTCCATGTTCATACAAATGGCGGTGTAGATATTTCCATGTTCCTAGAGATGGCGGTGTAGATATTTCCATGTTCATACAGTTAGCGGTGTAGATATTTCCATGTCCATAGAGATGGCGGTGTAGACATTTACTTGTTCATAGAGATGGCGGTGTAGATATTTCCATGTTCGTACGGATGGCTGTGTAGATATTTCCATGTTCATACAGGTGTCGGTGTGGATATTTCCATGTTTATACAGATAGCAGTGTAGTTGTTTCCATGTTTATAGAGATAGCAGTGTAGATATTTCCATTGATATACAGATAGCTGTGTAGATATGTGCATGTTCACACAGATAGCGGTGTAGATATTTCCATCTTCGTACAGATAGCTGTATAGATATTTCCATCTTCATACAGAAAGCGGTGTAGATATTTCTATGTTCATACAGATAACGGTGTAGATATTTCCATGTTCATACAGATAGCGGTGTAGATATTTCCATGTTCATACAGTTAGCGGTGAAGATATTTCCATGTTCATACAGATGGCGGTGTAGATATTTCCATGTTCATAGAGATGGCGGTGTAGATATTTCCATGTTTATGCAGATAGCGGTATAGATATTTCCATGTTTATACAGATGGTGGTGTAGATATTTCCATGTTTATAGAGATAACGGTCTGGATATTTCCATGTTTATAGAGATAGTGGTGTAGTTATTTCCAAGTTTATAGAGACAGCGTTGTAGATATTTGCATGTTTATACAGATAGCGGTGAAGTTATTTCCATGTTTATATATATAGCGGTGTAGATATTTTCATGTTTATACTGATATCAGTGTAGATATTTCCATGTTTATAGAGATAGTGGTGAAGATAATTTCAATTTTATACATATATCAGTGTAGATATTTCCAAGTTCATACAGATAGCGGTGTAGATATTTCCACGTTTATAGAGATGGCGGTGTAGATATTTCCATGTTCATACAGATGGCGGTGTAGATATTTCCATGTTTATAGAGATGGCGGTGTAGATATTTCCATGTTCATACAGATGGCGGTGTAGATATTTCCATGTTTAGAGAGATGGCGGTGTAGATATTTCCATGTTCATATAGATGGCGGTGTAGATATTTCCATGTTTAGAGAGATGGCGGTGTAGATATTTCCATGTTTACACAGATGGCGGTGTAGATATTTCCATGTTTACACAGATAGCGGTGTAGATATTTCCATGTTTATGCACATAGCGGTGTAGATATTTCCATGTTTATACAGATAGAGGTGAGGATATTTCCATGTTTATACAGATAGTTGGGCAGATATTTCCATGTTTATACAGATAGCGGTGTAGATATTTCCATCTTAATACAGATGGCGGTGTAGATATGTCCATGTTCGTACAGATGGCGGTGTAGATATTTCCATGTTCATACAGATGGCGGTGTAGATATTTCGAAGTTTATAGAGATAGCACTGTAGTTATTTCCATATTTATAGAGAAATCTGTGTAGATATTTCCATGTATACGCAGATAGCTGTGTAGATATTTCCATTGATATTCAGATAGCTTTGTTGATATTTGCATGTTCATACAGATAGCGGTGTAGATATATCCATGTTCATACAGATGGCGGTGTAGATATTTCCATGTTCATACAGATAGCGGTGTAGATATTTCCATGTTCATACAGATAGCGGTGTAGATATTTCCATGTTCATACAGATAGCGGTGTAGATATTTCCATGTTCATACCAATAGCGGTGTAGATATTTCCATGTTCGTATGGATTGCAGTGTAGATATTTCCATGTTCATACAGGTGGCAGTGTAGATATTTCCATGTTTATACAGATAGCATTGTGGTTATTTCCATGTTTATAGAGATAGCAGTGTAGATATTTCCATTGATATACAGATAGCTGTGTAGATATTTGCATGTTCATACAGATAGCGGGGTAGATATTTCCATGTTCGTACATATAGCGGTGTAGATATTTCCAAGTTCATAAAGATAGCAGTTTAGATATTTCCATGTTCATACAGATAATGGTGTAGGTATTTCCATGTTCATACAGATAGCGGTGTAGATATTTCCATGTTCATACAGTTAGCGGTGTAGATATTTCCATGTTCATACAGATGGCAGTGTATATATTTACATGTTCATACAGATGGTGGTATAGATATTTCCATGTTCTTACAGATGGCGGTGTAGATATTTCCATGTTCATAGAGAAGGCGGTGTAGATATTTCCATGTTTATGCAGATAGCGGTATAGATATTTCCATGTTAATACATATGGTGGTGTGGATATTTCCATGTTTATTGAGATGGCGGTCTAGATATTTCCATGTTTACAGAGATAGTGATGTAGTTATTTCCAGGTTTATAGAGACAGCGTTGTAGATATTTCCATGTTTATACAGATAGCGGTGAAGATATTTCCATGTTTATACAGATAGCGGTGTAGATATTTCCATGTTTATACAGATAGCAGTGTAGATATTTCCATGTTTATAGAGATAGGGGTGTAGATACTTTCAATTTTATACAGATAGCAGTGTAGATATTTCCAAGTTCATACAGATAGCGGCATAGTTATTTCCACGTTTATAGAGATGGCGGTGTAGATATTTCCATGTTCATACAGATGGCGGTGTAGATATTTCCATGTTTATAGAGATGGCGGTGTAGATATTTTCATGTTTACACAGATGGCGGTGTAGATATTTCGATGTTTACTCAGATAGCGGTGTAGACATTTCCATGTTTACACAGATAGTGGTGTGGATATTTCCATGTTTATGCAGATAGCGGTGTAGATATTTCCATGTTTATACAGATAGCGGTGCGGATATGTCCATGTTTATACAGATGGGCAGATATTTCCATGTTTATACAGATAGATAGCGGTGTAGATATTTCCATCTTAATACAGATGGCGGTGTAGATATGTCCATGTTCGTACAGATGGCGGTGTAGATATTTCCATGTTCATACAGATGGCGGTGTAGATATTTCGAAGTTTATAGAGATAGCGCTGTAGCTATTTCCATATTTATAGAGAAATCTTTGTAGATATTTCCATGTATATGCAGATAGCTGTGTAGATATTTCCATGTTCATGCAGATAGCGGTGTTGATATATCCATGTTCATACAGATGGCGGTGAAGATATTTCCGAGTTCATACAGATGGCGGTGTAGATATTTCCATGTTCATACAAATGTCGGTGTAGATATTTCCATGTTCATAGAGCTGGCGGTGTAGATATTTCCATGTTCATACTAATGGCGGTGTAGATATTTCCATGTTCATAGAGATGGCGGTGTAGATATTTCCATGTTTTTACAGATAGCAGTGTAGTTATTTCCATGTTTATAGAGATAGTGGTGTAGATAATTTCAATTTTATACAGATAGCTGTGTAGATATTTGCATGTTCATACAGATAGCGGTGTAGATATTTCCATGTTCATACAGATAGCGGTGTAGATATTTCCATGTTCATACAGATAGCGGTGTAGATATTTCCATGAACATGCAGATAGCGGTGTAGATATTTCCATGTTCATACCAATAGGAGTGTAGATATTTCCATGTACATACAGTTAGCGTTGTAGATATTTCCATGTTCATACAGATGGCGGTGGAGATATTTCCATGTTTGTACGGACGGCAGTGTAGATATTTCCGTGTTCATACAGGTGGCGGTGTAGACATTTCCATGTTTATACAGATAGCAGTGTAGTTATTTCCATGTTTATAAAGACAGCTGTGTAGATATTTCCATTGATATACAGATAGCTGTGCAGATATTTCCATGTTCATACAGATAGCGGTGTAGAAATTTCCATGTTCCTACAGATAACGGTGTAGATATTTCCATGTTCATACAGATAGCGGTGTAGATATTTCCATGTTCATACAGATAACGGTGTAGATATTTCTATGTTCTTACAGATAGCGGTGTAGATATTTCCATTATCTTACAGTTAGCGGTGTAGATATTTCCAGGTTCATACAGATGGCGGTGTAGATAGGTACATGTTCATACAGATGGCGGTGTAGGTATTTCCATGTTCGTACAGATGGCGGTGTAGATATTTCCATGTTAATAGAGATGGCGGTTTAGGTATTTCCATGTTTATGCAGATAGCGGTATAGATAATTCCATGTATACACAGATGGTGGTGTAGATATTTCAATGTTTATAGAGATGGCGGTCTAGATATTTCCATGTTTATACAGATAGCGGTGAAGATATTTCCATGTTTATACAGATAGCGGTGTAGATATTTCCATCTTTATACAGATAGCAGTGTAGATATTTCCATGTTTATAGAGAAAGTGGTGTAGATAATTTCAATTTCATACCGAGAGCAGTGTAGATATTTCCAAGTTCATACAGATAGCGGTGTAGATATTTCCACGTTTATAGTGATAGCGGTGTAGATATTTTCATGTTTACACAGATGGTGGTGTAGATATTTCCATCTTCATATAAATGGCGGTGTAGATATTTCCATGTTCATAGAGATGGCGGTGTAGATATTTCCATCTTCATATAAATGGCGGTGTAGATATTTCCATGTTTATGCAGATAGCGGTATAGTTATTTCCATGTATATACAGATGGTGGTGTAGATATTTCAATGTTTATAGATATGGCGGTCTAGATATTTCCATGTTTATACAGATAGCGTTGAAGATATTTCCATGTTTATACAGGTAGCGGTGTACATATTTGCATGTTTATACAGATAGCAGTGTAGATATTTCCATGTTTATAGAGATAGTGGTGTAGATAATTTCAATTTTATACCGAGATCAGTGTAGATATTTCCAAGTTCATACAGATAGCGGTGTAGATATTTCCATGTTCATACAGATGGCGGTGTAGATATTTCCATGTTCATACAAATGGCGGTGTAGATATTTCCATGTTCATACAGATGGCGGTGTAGATATTTCCATGTTCATACAAATGGCGGTGTAGATATTTCCATGTTCATAGAGATGGCGGTGGAGATATTTCCATGTTTATACATATGGTGGTGTGGATATTTCCATGGTTATTGAGATGGCGGTGTAGATATCTCCATCTCAATACAGATGGCGGAGTAGATATTTATATGTTCATACAGATGGCAGTGCAGATATTTCCATGTTCATACAGATGGCGGTGTAGATATTTCCGTGTTCATACAGATAACGGTGTAGTTATTTCCATGTGTAAAGAGATAGCTGAGTAGTTATTTCCATGTATATGCAGATAGCAGTGTAGATATTTCCATTTTCATGCAGATAGCGGTGTAGATATTTCCATGTTCAAACAGATAGCAGTGTAGATATTTCCATGTTCATACAGATGTCAGTGTAGATATTTACTTGTTCATACAGATGGCGGTATAGATATTTCCATGTTTATACAGATGGTGGTGTAGATATTTCCATGTATATAGAGATTGCGGTCTAGATATTTCCATATTTACCGAGATAGTGGTGTAGTTATTTCCAAGTTTATAGACAGCGTTGTAGATATTTCCATGTTTATACAGATAGCAGTGAAGCTATTTCCATGTTTATGCAGATAGCGGTGTAGATATTTCCATGTTTATACATATAGCAGTGTAGATATTTACATGTTTATAGAGATAGTGGTGTAGATAATTTCAATTTTATACAGAGAGCAGTGTAGATATTTCCAAGTTCATACAGATAGTGGTGTAGATATTTCCACGTTTATAGAGATGGTGGTGTAGATATTTCCATGTTCATACAGATGGCGGTGTAGATATTTCCATGTTTATAGGGATGGCGGTGTAGATATTTTCATGTTTACACAGATGGCGGTGTAGATATTTCCATGTTTACACAGATAGCGGTGTAGACTTTTCCATGTTTACACAGATAGCGGTGTGGATATTTCCATGTTTATGCAGATAGCAGTGTAGATATTTCCATGTTTATACAGATAGCGGTGCGGATATTTCCATGTTTATACAGATAGTTGGGCAGATATTTCCATGTTTATACAGATAGCGGTGTAGATATTTCCATCTTAATACAGATGGCGGTGTAGATAAGTCCATGTTTGTACAGATGGTGGTGTAGATATTTCCATGTTCATACAGATGGCGGTGTAGATATTTCGAAGTTTATAGAGATAGCGCTGTAGTTATTTCCATATTATAGAGAAATCTGTGTAGATATTTCCATGTATATTCAGATAGCTGTGTAGATATTTCCATGTTCATGCAGATAGCGGTGTAGATATTTCCATGTTCATCCAGATGCCGGTGTACATATATCCATGTACATACAGATGGCGGTGAAGATATTTCCATGTTCATACAGATGGTGGTGTAGATAATTCCATGTTCATACAAATGGCGGGGTAGATATTTCCATGTTCATAGAGATGGCGGTGTAGATAATTCCATGTTCATACAAATGGCGGTGTAGATATTTCCATGTTCATAGAGATGGCGGTGTAGATATTTCCATATTTATACAGATAGCAGTGTAGTTATTTCCATGTTTATAGGGATTGATGTGTAGATATTTTCATTGATATACAGATAGCTGTGTAGATATTTGCATGTTCATACAGATAGCGGTCTAGATATTTCCATGTTCATACACATAGCGGTGTAGATATTTGCATGTTCATATAGATAGCGGTGTAGATATTTCCATGTTCATACAGATAGGGTTGTAGATATTTCCATGTTCATACAGATAGCGGTGTAGATATTTCCATGTTCATACAGTTAGCTGTGTAGATATTTCCATGTTCATACAGATGGCGGTGTAGATATTCACATGTTCATACAGATGGCGGTGTAGATATTTCCATGTTCATACAGATGGCGGTGTAGATATTTCCATGTTCATACAGATAGCGGTGTAGATATTTCCATGTTCATACAGATAGCGGTGAAGATATTTCCATGTTCATACCAATAGCGGTGTAGATATTTCCATGTTCATACAGTTAGCGGTGTAGATATTTCCATGTTCATACAGATGGCGGTGTAGATATTTACATGTTCATACAGATGGCGGTGTAGATATTTCCATGTTCGTACGGATGGCAGTGTAGATATTTCCATGTTCATACAGGTGGCGGTGTAGATATTTCCATGTTTATACAGATAGCAGTGTAGTTATTTCCATGTTTATAGAGACAGCTGTGTAGATATTTCCATTGATATACAGATAGCTGTGTAGATATTTGCATGTTCATACAGATAGCGGTGTAGATATTTCCATGTTCGTGCAGATAGCGGTGTAGATATTTCCATGTTCATACAGATAGCGGTGTAGATATTTCCATGTTCATACAGATAACGGTGTAGATATATCCATGTTCATACAGATAGCGGTGTAGATATTTCCATGTTCATACAGTTAGCGGTGTAGGTATTTCCATGTTCCTACAGATGGCGGTGTAGATACTTACATGTTCATACAGATGGCGGTATAGATATTTCCATGTTCGTACAGATGGCGGGGTAGATATTTCCATGTTCATAGAGATGGCGGTGTAGATATTTCCATGTTTATGCAGATAGCGGTATAGATATTTCCATGTTTCTACAGATGGTGGTGTAGATATTTCCATGTTTATAGAGATGGCGGTCTAGATATTTACATGTTTACAGAGATAGTGGTGTAGTTATTTCCAAGTTTATAGAGACAGCCTTGTAGATATTTCCATGTTTATACAGATAGCGGTGAAGGTATTTCCATGTTTATACAGATAGCAGTGCGGATATTTCCATGTTTATTCAGATAGCGGTGCGGATACTTCCATGTTTATACGGATAGTTGGGCAGATATTTCCATGTTTATACAGATAGTTGGGCAGATATTTCCATGTTTATACAGATAGCGGTGTAGATATTTCCATCTTAATACAGATGGCGGTGTAGATATGTCCATGTTTGTACACATGGCGGTGTAGATATTTCCATGTTCATACAGATGGCGGTGTAGATATTTCAAAGTTTATAGAGATGGCGCTGTAGTTATTTCCATATTTATAGAGAAATCTGTGTAGATATTTCCATGTATATTCAGATAGCTGTGTAGATATTTCCATGTTCATGCAGATAGCGGTGTAGATATTTCCATGTTCATCCAGATGCCGGTGTACATATATCCATGTTCATACAGATGGCGGTGAAGATATTTCCATGTTCATACAGATGGTGATGTAGATATTTCCATGTTCATACAAATGGCGGTGTAGATACTTCCATGTTCATAGAGATGGTGGTGTAGATATTTCCATGTTCATACAAATGGCGGTGTAGATATTTCCATGTTCATAGACATGGCGGTGTAGATATTTCCATATTTATAGAGATAGCAGTGTAGTTATTTCCATGTTTATAGAGATAGCAGTGTTGATATTTCCATTGATATACAGATAGCTGTGAAGATATTTGCATGTTCATAGAGATAGCGGTGTAGATATTTCCATCTTCATACAGATAGCGGTGTAGATATTTCCATGTTCATACAGATAGCGGTGTAGATAATTCCATGTTCATACAGTTAGCGGTGTAGATATTTCCTTGTTCATACAGATGGCGGTGTAGATATTTACATGTTCATACAGAATGCGGTGTAGATATTTCCATGTTCATATAGATAGCGGTGTAGATATTTCCATGTTCATACAGATAGCGGTGTAGATAATTCCATGTTCATACAGTTAGCTGTGTAGATATTTCCATGTTCATACAGATGGCGGTGTAGATATTTGCATGTTCATACAGATGGCGGTGTAGATATTTCCATGTTCATACAGATGGCGGTGTAGATATTTCCATGTTCATACAGATAGCGGTGTAGATACTTCCATGTTCATACAGATAGCGGTGTAGATATTTCCATGTTCATACCAATAGCGGTGTAGACATTTCTATGTTCATACATTTAGCGGTCTAGATATTTCCATGTTCATACAGATGGCGGTGAAGATATTTCCATGTTCATACAGATGGCGGTGTAGATATTTCCATGTTTGTACGGATGGCAGTGTAGATATTTCCATGTTCATACAGGTGGCGGTGTAGATATTTCCATGTTTATTCAGATAGCAGTGTAATTATTTCCATGTTAATAGAGATAGCTGTGTGGATATTTCCATTGATATACAGATAGCTGTGTAGATATTTGCATGTTCATACAGATAGCGGTGTAGATATTTCCATGTTCGTACAGAGAGCGGTGTAGATATTTCCATGTTCATACAGATAGCGGTGTAGATATTTCCATGTTCATACAGATAACGGTGTAGATATTTCCATGTTCATACAGACAGCGGTGTAGATATTTCCATGTTCATACAATTAGCGGTGTAGATATTTCCATGTTCATACAGATGGCGGTGTAGATATTTACATGTTCATACAGATGGCGGTATAGATATTTCCATGTTCGTACAGATGGCGGTGTAGATATTTCCATGTTCATACAGATAGCGGTATAGATATTTCCATGTTTATACAGATGGTGGTGTAGATATTTCCATGTATATAGAGATGGCGGTCTAGATATTTCCATATTTACAGAGATAGTGGTGTAGTTATTTCCAAGTTTATAGACAGCGTTGTAGATATTTCCATGTTTATACAGATAGCAGTGAAGCTATTTCCATGTTTATGCAGATAGCGGTGTAGATATTTCCATGTTTATACATATAGCAGTGTAGATATTTACATGTTTATAGAGATAGTGGTGTAGATAATTTCAATTTTATACAGAGAGCAGTGTAGATATTTCCAAGTTCATACAGATAGTGGTGTAGATATTTCCACGTTTATAGAGATGGTGGTGTAGATATTTCCATGTTCATACAGATGGCGGTGTAGATATTTCCATGTTTATAGGGATGGCGGTGTAGATATTTTCATGTTTACACAGATGGCGGTGTAGATATTTCCATGTTTACACAGATAGCGGTGTAGACTTTTCCATGTTTACACAGATAGCGGTGTGGATATTTCCATGTTTATGCAGATAGCAGTGTAGATATTTCCATGTTTATACAGATAGCGGTGCGGATATTTCCATGTTTATACAGATAGTTGGGCAGATATTTCCATGTTTATACAGATAGCGGTGTAGATATTTCCATCTTAATACAGATGGCGGTGTAGATAAGTCCATGTTTGTACAGATGGTGGTGTAGATATTTCCATGTTCATACAGATGGCGGTGTAGATATTTCGAAGTTTATAGAGATAGCGCTGTAGTTATTTCCATATTATAGAGAAATCTGTGTAGATATTTCCATGTATATTCAGATAGCTGTGTAGATATTTCCATGTTCATGCAGATAGCGGTGTAGATATTTCCATGTTCATCCAGATGCCGGTGTACATATATCCATGTACATACAGATGGCGGTGAAGATATTTCCATGTTCATACAGATGGTGGTGTAGATATTTCCATGTTCATACAAATGGCGGGGTAGATATTTCCATGTTCATAGAGATGGCGGTGTAGATAATTCCATGTTCATACAAATGGCGGTGTAGATATTTCCATGTTCATAGAGATGGCGGTGTAGATATTTCCATATTTATACAGATAGCAGTGTAGTTATTTCCATGTTTATAGGGATTCATGTGTAGATATTTTTATTGATATACAGATAGCTGTGTAGATATTTGCATGTTCATACAGATAGCGGTCTAGATATTTCCATGTTCATACAGATAGCGGTGTAGATATTTGCATGTTCATACAGATAGCGGTGTAGATATTTCCATCTTCGTGCAGAGAGCGGTGTAGATATTTCCATGTTCATAGAGATGGCGGTGTAGATATTTCCATGTTTATGCAGATAGCGGTATAGATATTTCCATGTTTCTACAGATGGTGGTGTAGATATTTCCATGTTTATAGAGATGGCGGTCTAGATATTTCCATGTTTACAGAGATAGTGGTGTAGTTATTTCCAAGTTTATAGAGACAGCCTTGTAGATATTTCCATGTTTATACAGATAGCGGTGAAGGTATTTCCATGTTTATACAGATAGCAGTGCGGATATTTCCATGTTTATTCAGATAGCGGTGCGGATACTTCCATGTTTATACAGATAGTTGTGCAGATATTTCCATGTTTATACAGATAGTTGGGCAGATATTTCCATGTTTATACAGATAGCGGTGTAGATATTTCCATCTTAATACAGATGGCGGTGTAGATATGTCCATGTTTGTACACATGGCGGTGTAGATATTTCCATGTTCATACAGATGTCGGTGTAGATATTTCAAAGTTTATAGAGATAGCGCTGTAGTTATTTCCATATTTATAGATAAATCTGTGTAGATATTTCCATGTATATTCAGATAGCTGTGTAGATATTTCCATGTTCATGCAGATAGCAGTGTAGATATTTCCATCTTCATCCAGATGCCGGTGTACATATATCCATGTTCATACAGATGGCGGTGAAGATATTTCCATGTTCATACAGATGGTGATGTAAATATTTCCATCTTCATACAAATGGCGGTGTAGATACTTCCATGTTCATAGAGATGGTGGTGTACATATTTCCATGTTCATACAAATGGCGGTGTAGGTATTTCCATGTTCATAGACATGGTGGTGTAGATATTTCCATATTTATAGAGATAGCAGTGTAGTTATTTCCATGTTTATAGAGATAGCTGTGTTGATATTTCCATTGATATACAGATAGCTGTGTAGATATTTGCATGTTCATAGAGATAGCGGTGTAGATATTTCCATGTTCATACAGATAGCGGTGTAGATATTTCCATGTTCATACAGATACCGGTGTAGATATTTCCATGTTCATACAGATAGCGGTGTAGATATTTCCATGTTCATACAGATAGCGGTGTAGATAATTCCATGTTCATACAGTTAGCGGTGTAGATATTTCCTTGTTCATACAGATGGCGGGGTAGATATTTACATGTTCATACAGATGGCGGTGTAGATATTTCCATGTTCATATAGATAGCGGTGTAGATATTTCCATGTTCATACAGATAACGGAGTAGATATTTCCATGTTCATACAGACAGCGGTGTAGATATTTCCATGTTCATGCAATTAGCGGTGTAGATATTTCCATGTTCATACAGATGGCGGTGTAGATATTTACTTGTTCATACAGATGGCGGTATAGATATTTCCATGTTTATACAGATGGTGGTGTAGATATTTCCATGTATATAGAGATTGCGGTCTAGATATTTCCATATTTACAGAGATAGTGGTGTAGTTATTACCAAGTTTATAGAGACAGCGTTGTAGATATTTCCATGTTTATACAGATAGCGGTGAAGCTATTTCCATGTTTATGCAGATAGCGGTGTAGATATTTCCATGTTTATACAAATAGCAGTGTAGATATTTCCATGTTTATAGAGATAGTGGAGTAGATAATTTCAATTTTATACAGAGAGCAGTGTAGATATTTCCAAGTTCATACAGATAGCGGTGTAGATATTTCCACGTTTATAGAGATGGTTGTGTAGATATTTCCATGTTCATACAGATGGCGGTGTAGATATTTCCATGTTTATAGGGATGGCGGTGTAGATATTTTCATGTTTACACAGATGGCGGTGTAGATATTTCCATGTTCATACCGATAGCGGTGTAGATATTTCCATGTTCATACAGATAGCGGTGAAGATATTTCCATGTTCATACCAATATCGGTGTAGATATTTCCATGTTCATACAGTTAGCGGTGTAGATATTTCCATGTTCATACAGATGGCGGTGTAGATATTTACATGTTCATACAGATGGCGGTGTAGATATTTCCATGTTCGTACGGATGGCAGTGTAGATATTTCCATGTTCATACAGGTGGCGGTGTAGATATTTCCATGTTTATACAGATAGCAGTGTAGTTATTTCCATGTTTATAGAGACAGCTGTGTAGATATTTCCATTGATATACAGATAGCTGTGTAGATATTTGCATGTTCATACAGATAGCGGTGTAGATATTTCCATGTTCGTGCAGATAGCGGTGTAGATATTTCCATGTTCATACAGATAGCGGTGTAGATATTTCCATGTTCATACAGATAACGGTGTAGATATATCCATGTTCATACAGATAGCGGTGTAGATATTTCCATGTTCATACAGTTAGCGGTGTAGGTATTTCCATGTTCCTACAGATGGCGGTGTAGATATTTACATGTTCATACAGATGGCGGTATAGATATTTCCATGTTCATACAGATGGCGGGGTAGATATTTCCATGTTCATAGAGATGGCGGTGTAGATATTTCCATGTTTATGCAGATAGCGGTATAGATATTTCCATGTTTCTACAGATGGTGGTGTAGATATTTCCATGTTTATAGAGATGGCGGTCTAGATATTTACATGTTTACAGAGATAGTGGTGTAGTTATTTCCAAGTTTATAGAGACAGCCTTGTAGATATTTCCATGTTTATACAGATAGCGGTGAAGGTATTTCCATGTTTATACAGATAGCAGTGCGGATATTTCCATGTTTATTCAGATAGCGGTGCGGATACTTCCATGTTTATACGGATAGTTGGGCAGATATTTCCATGTTTATACAGATAGTTGGGCAGATATTTCCATGTTTATACAGATAGCGGTGTAGATATTTCCATCTTAATACAGATGGCGGTGTAGATATGTCCATGTTTGTACACATGGCGGTGTAGATATTTCCATGTTCATACAGATGGCGGTGTAGATATTTCAAAGTTTATAGAGATGGCGCTGTAGTTATTTCCATATTTATAGAGAAATCTGTGTAGATATTTCCATGTATATTCAGATAGCTGTGTAGATATTTCCATGTTCATGCAGATAGCGGTGTAGATATTTCCATGTTCATCCAGATGCCGGTGTACATATATCCATGTTCATACAGATGGCGGTGAAGATATTTCCATATTCATACAGATGGTGATGTAGATATTTCCATGTTCATACAAATGGCGGTGTAGATACTTCCATGTTCATAGAGATGGTGGTGTAGATATTTCCATGTTCATACAAATGGCGGTGTAGATATTTCCATGTTCATAGACATGGCGGTGTAGATATTTCCATATTTATAGAGATAGCAGTGTAGTTATTTCCATGTTTATAGAGATAGCAGTGTTGATATTTCCATTGATATACAGATAGCTGTGAAGATATTTGCATGTTCATAGAGATAGCGGTGTAGATATTTCCATGTTCATACAGATAGCGGTGTAGATATTTCCATGTTCATACAGATAGCGGTGTAGATATTTCCATGTTCATACAGATAGCGGTGTAGATATTTCCATGTTCATACAGATAGCGGTGTAGATAATTCCATGTTCATACAGTTAGCGGTGTAGATATTTCCTTGTTCATACAGATGGCGGTGTAGATATTTACATGTTCATACAGAATGCGGTGTAGATATTTCTATGTTCATATAGATAGCGGTGTAGATATTTCCATGTTCATACAGATAGCGGTGTAGATAATTCCATGTTCATACAGTTAGCTGTGTAGATATTTCCATGTTCATACAGATGGCGGTGTAGATATTTACATGTTCATACAGATGGCGGTGTACATATTTCCATGTTCATACAGATGGCGGTGTAGATATTTCCATGTTCATACAGATAGCGGTGTATATACTTCCATGTTCATACAGATAGCGGTGTAGATATTTCCATGTTCATACCAATAGCGGTGTAGACATTTCTATGTTCATACATTTAGCGGTGTAGATATTTCCATGTTCATACAGATGGCGGTGAAGATATTTCCATGTTCATACAGATGGCGGTGTAGATATTTCCATGTTTGTACGGATGGCAGTGTAGATATTTCCATGTTCATACAGGTGGCGGTGTAGATATTTCCATGTTTATTCAGATAGCAGTGTAATTATTTCCATGTTAATAGAGATAGCTGTGTGGATATTTCCATTGATATACAGATAGCTGTGTAGATATTTGCATGTTCATACTGATAGCGGTGTAGATATTTCCATGTTCGTACAGATAGCGGTGTAGATATTTCCATGTTCATACAGATAGCGGTGTAGATATTTCCATGTTCATACAGATAACGGTGTAGATATTTCCATGTTCATACAGACAGCGGTGTAGATATTTCCATGTTCATACAATTAGCGGTGTAGATATTTCCATGTTCATACAGATGGCGGTGTAGATATTTACATGTTCATACAGAAGGCGGTATAGATATTTCCATGTTCGTACAGATGGCGGTGTAGATATTTCCATGTTCATACAGATAGCGGTATAGATATTTCCATGTTTATACAGATGGTGGTGTAGATATTTCCATGTATATAGAGATGGCGGTCTAGATATTTCCATATTTACAGAGATAGTGGTGTAGTTATTTCCAAGTTTATAGACAGCGTTGTAGATATTTCCATGTTTATACAGATAGCAGTGAAGCTATTTCCATGTTTATGCAGATAGCGGTGTAGATATTTCCATGTTTATACATATAGCAGTGTAGATATTTACATGTTTATAGAGATAGTGGTGTAGATAATTTCAATTTTATACAGAGAGCAGTGTAGATATTTCCAAGTTCATACAGATAGTGGTGTAGATATTTCCACGTTTATAGAGATGGTGGTGTAGATATTTCCATGTTCATACAGATGGCGGTGTAGATATTTCCATGTTTATAGGGATGGCGGTGTAGATATTTTCATGTTTACACAGATGGCGGTGTAGATATTTCCATGTTTACACAGATAGCGGTGTAGACTTTTCCATGTTTACACAGATAGCGGTGTGGATATTTCCATGTTTATGCAGATAGCAGTGTAGATATTTCCATGTTTATACAGATAGCGGTGCGGATATTTCCATGTTTATACAGATAGTTGGGCAGATATTTCCATGTTTATACAGATAGCGGTGTAGATATTTCCGTCTTAATACAGATGGCGGTGTAGATAAGTCCATGTTTGTACAGATGGTGGTGTAGATATTTCCATGTTCATACAGATGGCGGTGTAGATATTTCGAAGTTTATAGAGATAGCGCTGTAGTTATTTCCATATTATAGAGAAATCTGTGTAGATATTTCCATGTATATTCAGATAGCTGTGTAGATATTTCCATGTTCATGCAGATAGCGGTGTAGATATTTCCATGTTCATCCAGATGCCGGTGTACATATATCCATGTACATACAGATGGCGGTGAAGATATTTCCATGTTCATACAGATGGTGGTGTAGATATTTCCATGTTCATACAAATGGCGGGGTAGATATTTCCATGTTCATAGAGATGGCGGTGTAGATAATTCCATGTTCATACAAATGGCGGTGTAGATATTTCCATGTTCATAGAGATGGCGGTGTAGATATTTCCATATTTATACAGATAGCAGTGTAGTTATTTCCATGTTTATAGGGATTGATGTGTAGATATTTTCATTGATATACAGATAGCTGTGTAGATATTTGCATGTTCATACAGATAGCGGTCTTGATATTTCCATGTTCATACACATAGCGGTGTAGATATTTGCATGTTCATATAGATAGCGGTGTAGATATTTCCATGTTCATACAGATAGGGTTGTAGATATTTCCATGTTCATACAGATAGCGGTGTAGATATTTCCATGTTCATACAGTTAGCTGTGTAGATATTTCCATGTTCATACAGATGGCGGTGTAGATATTCACATGTTCATACAGATGGCGGTGTAGATATTTCCATGTTCATACAGATGTCGGTGTAGATATTTCCATGTTCATACAGATAGCGGTGTAGATATTTACATGTTCATACAGATAGCGGTGAAGATATTTCCATGTTCATACCAATAGCGGTGTAGATATTTCCATGTTCATACAGTTAGCGGTGTAGATATTTCCATGTTCATACAGATGGCGGTGTAGATATTTACATGTTCATACAGATGGCGGTGTAGATATTTCCATGTTCGTACGGATGGCAGTGTAGATATTTCCATGTTCATACAGGTGGCGGTGTAGATATTTCCATGTTTATACAGATAGCAGTGTAGTTATTTCCATGTTTATAGAGACAGCTGTGTAGATATTTCCATTGATATACAGATAGCTGTGTAGATATTTGCATGTTCATACAGATAGCGGTGTAGATATTTCCATCTTCGTGCAGATAGCGGTGTAGATATTTCCATGTTCATACAGATAGCGTTGTAGATATTTCCATGTTCATACAGATAACGGTGTCGATATATCCATGTTCATACAGATAGCGGTGTAGATATTTCCATGTTCATACAGTTAGCGGTGTAGGTATTTCCATGTTCCTACAGATGGCGGTGTAGATATTTACATGTTCATACAGATGGCGGTATAGATATTTCCATGTTCGTACAGATGGCGGGGTAGATATTTCCATGTTCATAGAGATGGCGGTGTAGATATTTCCATGTTTATGCAGATAGCGGTATAGATATTTCCATGTTTCTACAGATGGTGGTGTAGATATTTCCATGTTTATAGAGATGGCGGTCTAGATATTTACATGTTTACAGAGATAGTGGTGTAGTTATTTCCAAGTTTATAGAGACAGCCTTGTAGATATTTCCATGTTTATACAGATAGCGGTGAAGGTATTTCCATGTTTATACAGATAGCAGTGCGAATATTTCCATGTTTATTCAGATAGCGGTGCGGATACTTCCATGTTTATACGGATAGTTGGGCAGATATTTCCATGTTTATACAGATAGTTGGGCAGATATTTCCATGTTTATACAGATAGCGGTGTAGATATTTCCATGTTCAGTTAGCGGTATAGATATTTCCATGTTCCTACAGATGGCGGTGAAGATATTTACATGTTCATACAGATGGCGGTACAGATATTTCCATGTTCGTACAGATGGCGGGGTAGATATTTCCATGTTCATAGAGATGGCGTTGTAGGTATTTCCATATTTATACAGATAGCAGTGTAGTTATTTCCATGTTTATACGGATTGATGTGTAGATATTTTCATTGATATACAGATAGCTGTGTAGATATTTGCATGTTCATACAGATAGCGGGGTAGATATTTCCATGTTCGTACAGATAGCGGTGAAGATATTTCCATGTTTATACAGATAGCAGTGTAGTTATTTCCATGTTTATAGAGATAGCAGTGTTGATATTTCCATTGATATACAGATAGCTGTGTAGATATTTGCATGTTCATAGAGATAGCGGTGTAGATATTTCCATGTTCATACAGATAGCGGTGTAGATATTTCCATGTTCATACAGATACCGGTGTAGATATTTCCATGTTCATACAGATAGCGGTGTAGATATTTCCATGTTCATACAGATAGCGGTGTAGATAATTCCATGTTCATACAGTTAGCGGTGTAGATATTTCCTTGTTCATACAGATGGCGGGGTAGATATTTACATGTTCATTCAGATGGCGGTGTAGATATTTCCATGTTCATATAGATAGCGGTGTAGATATTTCCATGTTCATACAGATAACGGAGTAGATATTTCCATGTTCATACAGACAGCGGTGTAGATATTTCCATGTTCATGCAATTAGCGGTGTAGATATTTCCATGTTCATACAGATGGCGGTGTAGATATTTACTTGTTCATACAGATGGCGGTATAGATATTTCCATGTTTATACAGATGGTGGTGTAGATATTTCCATGTATATAGAGATTGCGGTCTAGATATTTCCATATTTACAGAGATAGTGGTGTAGTTATTACCAAGTTTTTAGAGACAGCGTTGTAGATATTTCCATGTTTATACAGATAGCAGTGCGGATATTTCCATGTTTATTCAGATAGCGGTGCGGATACTTCCATGTTTATACGGATAGTTGGGCAGATATTTCCATGTTTATACAGATAGTTGAGCAGATATTTCCATGTTTATACAGATAGCGGTGTAGATATTTCCATCTTAATACAGATGGCGGTGTAGATATGTCCATGTTTGTACACATGGCGGTGTAGATATTTCCATGTTCATACAGATGGCGGTGTAGATATTTCAAAGTTTATAGAGATGGCGCTGTAGTTATTTCCATATTTATAGAGAAATCAGTGTAGATATTTCCATGTATATGCAGATAGCTGTGTAGATATTTCCATGTTCATGCAGATAGCGGTGTAGATATTTCCATGTTCATCCAGATGCCGGTGTACATATATCCATGTTCATACAGATGGCGGTGAAGATATTTCCATGTTCATACAGATGGTGATGTAGATATTTCCATGTTCATACAAATGGCGGTGTAGATACTTCCATGTTCATAGAGATGGTGGTGTAGATATTTCCATGTTCATACAAATGGCGGTGTAGATATTTCCATGTTCATAGACATGGCGGTGTAGATATTTCCATATTTATAGAGATAGCAGTGTAGTTATTTCCATGTTTATAGAGATAGCAGTGTTGATATTTCCATTGATATACAGATAGCTGTGAAGATATTTGCATGTTCATAGAGATAGCGGTGTAGATATTTCCATGTTCATACAGATAGCGGTGTAGATATTTCCATGTTCATACAGATAGCGGTGTAGATATTTCCATGTTCATACAGATAGCGGTGTAGATATTTCCATGTTCATACAGATAGCGGTGTAGATAATTCCATGTTCATACAGTTAGCGGTGTAGATATTTCCTTCTTCATACAGATGGCGGTGTAGATATTTACATGTTCATACAGAATGCGGTGTAGATATTTCCATGTTCATATAGATAGCGGTGTAGATATTTCCATGTTCATACAGATAGCGGTGTAGATAATTCCATGTTCATACAGTTAGCTGTGAAGATATTTCCATGTTCATACAGATGGCGGTGTAGATATTTACATGTTCATACAGATGGCGGTGTAGATATTTCCATGTTCATACAGAAGGCGGTGTAGATATTTCCATGTTCATACAGATAGCGGTGTAGATACTTCCATGTTCATACAGATAGCGGTGTAGATATTTCCATGTTCATACCAATAGCGGTGTAGACATTTCTATGTTCATACATTTAGCGGTCTAGATATTTCCATGTTCATACAGATGGCGGTGAAGATATTTCCATGTTCATACAGATGGCGGTGTAGATATTTCCATGTTTGTACGGATGGCAGTGTAGATATTTCCATGTTCATACAGGTGGCGGTGTAGATATTTCCATGTTTATTCAGATAGCAGTGTAATTATTTCCATGTTAATAGAGATAGCTGTGTGGATATTTCCATTGATATACAGATAGCTGTGTAGATATTTGCATGTTCATACAGATAGCGGTGTAGATATTTCCATGTTCGTACAGATAGCGGTGTAGATATTTCCATGTTCATACAGATAGCGGTGTAGATATTTCCATGTTCATACAGATAACGGTGTAGATATTTCCATGTTCATACAGACAGCGGTGTAGATATTTCCATGTTCATACAATTAGCGGTGTAGATATTTCCATGTTCATACAGATGGCGGTGTAGATATTTACATGTTCATACAGATGGCGGTATAGATATTTCCATGTTCGTACAGATGGCGGTGTAGATATTTCCATGTTCATACAGATAGCGGTATAGATATTTCCATGTTTATACAGATGGTGGTGTAGATATTTCCATGTATATAGAGATGGCGGTCTAGATATTTCCATATTTACAGAGATAGTGGTGTAGTTATTTCCAAGTTTATAGACAGCGTTGTAGATATTTCCATGTTTATACAGATAGCAGTGAAGCTATTTCCATGTTTATGCAGATAGCGGTGTAGATATTTCCATGTTTATACATATAGCAGTGTAGATATTTACATGTTTATAGAGATAGTGGTGTAGATAATTTCAATTTTATACAGAGAGCAGTGTAGATATCTCCAAGTTCATACAGATAGTGGTGTAGATATTTCCACGTTTATAGAGATGGTGGTGTAGATATTTCCATGTTCATACAGATGGCGGTGTAGATATTTCCATGTTTATAGGGATGGCGGTGTAGATATTTTCATGTTTACACAGATGGCGGTGTAGATATTTCCATGTTTACACAGATAGCGGTGTAGACTTTTCCATGTTTACACAGATAGCGGTGTGGATATTTCCATGTTTATGCAGATAGCAGTGTAGATATTTCCATGTTTATACAGATAGCGGTGCGGATATTTCCATGTTTATACAGATAGTTGGGCAGATATTTCCATGTTTATACAGATAGCGGTGTAGATATTTCCATCTTAATACAGATGGCGGTGTAGATAAGTCCATGTTTGTACAGATGGTGGTGTAGATATTTCCATGTTCATACAGATGGCGGTGTAGATATTTCGAAGTTTATAGAGATAGCGCTGTAGTTATTTCCATATTATAGAGAAATCTGTGTAGATATTTCCATGTATATTCAGATAGCTGTGTAGATATTTCCATGTTCATGCAGATAGCGGTGTAGATATTTCCATGTTCATCCAGATACCGGTGTACATATATCCATGTACATACAGATGGCGGTGAAGATATTTCCATGTTCATACAGATGGTGGTGTAGATATTTCCATGTTCATACAAATGGCGGGGTAGATATTTCCATGTTCATAGAGATGGCGGTGTAGATAATTCCATGTTCATACAAATGGCGGTGTAGATATTTCCATGTTCATAGAGATGGCGGTGTAGATATTTCCATATTTATACAGATAGCAGTGTAGTTATGTCCATGTTTATAGGGATTCATGTGTAGATATTTTTATTGATATACAGATAGCTGTGTAGATATTTGCATGTTCATACAGATAGCGGTCTAGATATTTCCATGTTCATACAGATAGCGGTGTAGATATTTGCATGTTCATACAGATAGCGGTGTAGATATTTCCATCTTCGTGCAGAGAGCGGTGTAGATATTTCCATGTTCATACAGTTAGCTGTGTAGATATTTCCATGTTCATACAAATGGCGGTGTAGATATTCACATGTTCATACAGATGGCGGTGTAGATATTTCCATGTTCATACAGATGGCGGTGTAGATATTTCCATGTTCATACAGATAGCGGTGTAGATATCTCCATGTTCATACATATAGCGGTGAAGATATTTCCATGTTCATACCAATAGCGATGTAGATATTTCCATGTTCATACAGATGGCGGTCTAGATATTTACATGTTCATAGAGATGGCGGTGTAGATATTTCCATGTTCGTACGGATGGCAGTGTAGATATTTCCATGTTCATACAGGTGGCGGTGTAGATATTTCCATGTTTATACAGATAGCAGTGTAGTTATTTCCATGTTTATAGAGACAGCTGTGTAGATATTTCCATTGATATACAGATAGCTGTTTAGATATTTGCATGTTCATACAGATAGCGGTGTAGATATTTCCATCTTCGTGCAGATAGCGGTGTAGATATTTCCACGTTCATGCAGATAGCGGTGTAGATATTTCCATGTTCATACAGATAACGGTGTAGATATATCCATGTTCATACAGATAGCGGTGTAGATATTTCCATGTTCATACAGTTAGCGGTGTAGATATTTCCATGTTCCTACAGATGGCGGTGTAGATATTTACATGTTCATACAGATGGCGGTATAGATATTTCCATGTTCGTACAGATGGCGGTGTAGATATTTCCATGTTCATAGAGATGGCGGTGTAGATATTTCCATGTTTATGCAGATAGCGGTATAGATATTTCCATGTTTCTACAGATGGTGGTGTAGATATTTCCATGTTTATAGAGATGGCGGTCTAGATATTTCCATGTTTACAGAGATCGTGGTGTAGTTATTTCCAAGTTTATAGAGACAGCCTTGTAGATATTTCCATGTTTATACAGATAGCGGTGAAGGTATTTCCATGTTTATACAGATAGCAGTGCGGATATTTCCATGTTTATTCAGATAGCGGTGCGGATACTTCCATGTTTATACAGATAGTTGGGCAGATATTTCCATGTTTATACAGATAGTTGGGCAGATATTTCCATGTTTATACAGATAGCGGTGTAGATATTTCCATCTTAATACAGATGGCGGTGTAGATATGTCCATGTTTGAACACATGGCGGTGTAGATATTTCCATGTTCATACAGATGTCGGTGTAGATATTTCAAAGTTTATAGAGATAGCGCAGTAGTTATTTCCATATTTATAGATAAATCTGTGTAGATATTTCCATGTATATTCAGATAGCTGTGTAGATATTTCCATGTTCATGCAGATAGCGGTGTAGATATTTCCATCTTCATCCAGATGCCGGTGTACATATATCCATGTTCATACAGATGGCGGTGAAGATATTTCCATGTTCATACAGATGGTGATGTAAATATTTCCATCTTCATACAAATGGCGGTGTAGATACTTCCATGTTCATAGAGATGGTGGTGTACATATTTCCATGTTCATACAAATGGCGGTGTAGATATTTCCATGTTCATAGACATGGCGGTGTAGATATTTCCATATTTATAGAGATAGCAGTGTAGTTATTTCCATGTTTATAGAGATAGCAGTGTTGATATTTCCATTGATATACAGATAGCTGTGTAGATATTTGCATGTTCATAGAGATAGCGGTGTAGATATTTCCATGTTCATACAGATAGCGGTGTAGATATTTCCATGTTCATACAGATACCGGTGTAGATATTTCCATGTTCATACAGATAGCGGTGTAGATATTTCCATGTTCATACAGATAGCGGTGTAGATAATTCCATGTTCATACAGTTAGCGGTGTAGATATTTCCTTGTTCATACAGATGGCGGGGTAGATATTTACATGTTCATACTGATGGCGGTGTAGATATTTCCATGTTCATATAGATAGCGGTGTAGATATTTCCATGTTCATACAGATAACGGAGTAGATATTTCCATGTTCATACAGACAGCGGTGTAGATATTTCCATGTTCATGCAATTAGCGGTGTAGATATTTCCATGTTCATACAGATGGCGGTGTAGATATTTACTTGTTCATACAGATGGCGGTATAGATATTTCCATGTTTATACAGATGGTGGTGTAGATATTTCCATGTATATAGAGATTGCGGTCTAGATATTTCCATATTTACAGAGATAGTGGTGTAGTTATTACCAAGTTTATAGAGACAGCGTTGTAGATATTTCCATGTTTATACAGATAGCGGTGAAGCTATTTCCATGTTTATGCAGATAGCGGTGTAGATATTTCCATGTTTATACAAATAGCAGTGTAGATATTTCCATGTTTATAGAGATAGTGGAGTAGATAATTTCAATTTTATACAGAGAGCAGTGTAGATATTTCCAAGTTCATACAGATAGCGGTGTAGATATTTCCACGTTTATAGAGATGGTGGTGTAGATATTTCCATGTTCATACAGATGGCGATGTAGATATTTCCATGTTTATAGGGATGGCGGTGTAGATATTTTCATGTTTACACAGATGGCGGTGTAGATATTTCCATGTTCATACCAATAGCGGTGTAGATATTTCCATGTTCATACAGATAGCGGTGAAGATATTTCCATGTTCATACCAATAGCGGTGTAGATATTTCCATGTTCATACAGTTAGCGGTGTAGATATTTCCATGTTCATACAGATGGCGGTGTAGATATTTACATGTTCATACAGATGGCGGTGTAGATATTTCCATGTTCGTACGGATGGCAGTGTAGATATTTCCATGTTCATACAGGTGGCGGTGTAGATATTTCCATGTTTATACAGATAGCAGTGTAGTTATTTCCATGTTTATAGAGACAGCTGTGTAGATATTTCCATTGATATACAGATAGCTGTGTAGATATTTGCATGTTCATACAGATAGCGGTGTAGATATTTCCATGTTCGTGCAGATAGCGGTGTAGATATTTCCATGTTCATACAGATAGCGGTGTAGATATTTCCATGTTCATACAGATAACGGTGTAGATATATCCATGTTCATACAGATAGCGGTGTAGATATTTCCATGTTCATACAGTTAGCGGTGTAGGTATTTCCATGTTCCTACAGATGGCGCTGTAGATATTTACATGTTCATACAGATTGCGGTATAGATATTTCCATGTTCGTACAGATGGCGGGGTAGATATTTCCATGTTCATAGAGATGGCGGTGTAGATATTTCCATGTTTATGCAGATAGCGGTATAGATATTTCCATGTTTCTACAGATGGTGGTGTAGATATTTCCATGTTTATAGAGATGGCGGTCTAGATATTTACATGTTTACAGAGATAGTGGTGTAGTTATTTCCAAGTTTATAGAGACAGCCTTGTAGATATTTCCATGTTTATACAGATAGCGGTGAAGGTATTTCCATGTTTATACAGATAGCAGTGCGGATATTTCCATGTTTATTCAGATAGCGGTGCGGATACTTCCATGTTTATACGGATAGTTGGGCAGATATTTCCATGTTTATACAGATAGTTGGGCAGATATTTCCATGTTTATACAGATAGCGGTGTAGATATTTCCATCTTAATACAGATGGCGGTGTAGATATGTCCATGTTTGTACACATGGCGGTGTAGATATTTCCATGTTCATACAGATGGCGGTGTAGATATTTCAAAGTTTATAGAGATGGCGCTGTAGTTATTTCCATATTTATAGAGAAATCTGTGTAGATATTTCCATGTATATGCAGATAGCTGTGTAGATATTTCCATGTTCATGCAGATTGCGGTGTAGATATTTCCATGTTCATCCAGATGCCGGTGTACATATATCCATGTTCATACAGATGGCGGTGAAGATATTTCCATGTTCATACAGATGGTGATGTAGATATTTCCATGTTCATACAAATGGCGGTGTAGATACTTCCATGTTCATAGAGATGGTGGTGTAGATATTTCCATGTTCATACAAATGGCGGTGTAGATATTTCCATGTTCATAGACATGGCGGTGTAGATATTTCCATATTTATAGAGATAGCAGTGTAGTTATTTCCATGTTTATAGAGATAGCAGTGTTGATATTTCCATTGATATACAGATAGCTGTGAAGATATTTGCATGTTCATAGAGATAGCGGTGTAGATATTTCCATGTTCATACAGATAGCGGTGTAGATATTTCCATGTTCATACAGATAGCGGTGTAGATATTTCCATGTTCATACAGATAGCGGTGTAGATATTTCCATGTTCTTACAGATAGCGGTGTAGATAATTCCATGTTCATACAGTTAGCGGTGTAGATATTTCCTTGTTCATACAGATGGCGGTGTAGATATTTACATGTTCATACAGAATGCGGTGTAGATATTTCTATGTTCATATAGATAGCGGTGTAGATATTTCCATGTTCATACAGATAGCGGTGTAGATAATTCCATGTTCATACAGTTAGCTGTGTAGATATTTCCATGTTCATACAGATGGCGGTGTAGATATTTACATGTTCATACAGATGGCGGTGTAGATATTTCCATGTTCATACAGATGGCGGTGTAGATATTTCCATGTTCATACAGATAGCGGTGTAGATACTTCCATGTTCATACAGATAGCGGTGTAGATATTTCCATGTTCATACCAATAGCGGTGTAGACATTTCTATGTTCATACATTTAGCGGTGTAGATATTTCCATGTTCATACAGATGGCGGTGAAGATATTTCCATGTTCATACAGATGGCGGTGTAGATATTTCCATGTTTGTACGGATGGCAGTGTAGATATTTCCATGTTCATACAGGTGGCGGTGTAGATATTTCCATGTTTATTCAGATAGCAGTGTAATTATTTCCATGTTAATAGAGATAGCTGTGTGGATATTTCCATTGATATACAGATAGCTGTGTAGATATTTGCATGTTCATACAGATAGCGGTGTAGATATTTCCATGTTCGTACAGATAGCGGTGTAGATATTTCCATGTTCATACAGATAGCGGTGTAGATATTTCCATGTTCATACAGATAACGGTGTAGATATTTCCATGTTCATACAGACAGCGGTGTAGATATTTCCATGTTCATACAATTAGCGGTGTAGATATTTCCATGTTCATACAGATGGCGGTGTAGATATTTACATGTTCATACAGATGGCGGTATAGATATTTCCATGTTCGTACAGATGGCGGTGTAGATATTTCCATGTTCATACAGATAGCGGTATAGATATTTCCATGTTTATACAGATGGTGGTGTAGATATTTCCATGTATATAGAGATGGCGGTCTAGATATTTCCATATTTACAGAGATAGTGGTGTAGTTATTTCCAAGTTTATAGACAGCGTTGTAGATATTTCCATGTTTATACAGATAGCAGTGAAGCTATTTCCATGTTTATGCAGATAGCGGTGTAGATATTTCCATGTTTATACATATAGCAGTGTAGATATTTACATGTTTATAGAGATAGTGGTGTAGATAATTTCAATTTTATACAGAGAGCAGTGTAGATATTTCCAAGTTCATACAGATAGTGGTGTAGATATTTCCACGTTTATAGAGATGGTGGTGTAGATATTTCCATGTTCATACAGATGGCGGTGTAGATATTTCCATGTTTATAGGGATGGCGGTGTAGATATTTTCATGTTTACAAAGATGGCGGTGTAGATATTTCCATGTTTACACAGATAGCGGTGTAGACTTTCCCATGTTTACACAGATAGCGGTGTGGATATTTCCATGTTTATGCAGATAGCAGTGTAGATATTTCCATGTTTATACAGATAGCGGTGCGGATATTTCCATGTTTATACAGATAGTTGGGCAGATATTTCCATGTTTATACAGATAGCGGTGTAGATATTTCCATCTTAATACAGATGGCGGTGTAGATAAGTCCATGTTTGTACAGATGGTGGTGTAGATATTTCCATGTTCATACAGATGGCGGTGTAGATATTTCGAAGTTTATAGAGATAGCGCTGTAGTTATTTCCATATTATAGAGAAATCTGTGTAGATATTTCCATGTATATTCAGATAGCTGTGTAGATATTTCCATGTTCATGCAGATAGCGGTGTAGATATTTCCATGTTCATCAAGATGCCGGTGTACATATATCCATGTACATACAGATGGCGGTGAAGATATTTCCATGTTCATACAGATGGTGGTGTAGATATTTCCATGTTCATACAAATGGCGGGGTAGATATTTCCATGTACATAGAGATGGCTGTGTAGATAATTCCATGTTCATACAAATGGCGGTGTAGATATTTCCATGTTCATAGAGATGGCGGTGTAGATATTTCCATATTTATACAGATAGCAGTGTAGTTATTTCCATGTTTATAGGGATTCATGTGTAGATATTTTTATTGATATACAGATAGCTGTGTAGATATTTGCATGTTCATACAGGTAGCGGTCTAGATATTTCCATGTTCATACAGATAGCGGTGTAGATATTTGCATGTTCATACAGATAGCGGTGTAGATATTTCCATCTTCGTGCAGAGAGCGGTGTAGATATTTCCATGTTCATACAGTTAGCTGTGTAGATATTTCCATGTTCATACAAATGGCGGTGTAGATATTCACATGTTCATACAGATGGCGGTGTAGATATTTCCATGTTCATACAGATGGCGGTGTAGATATTTCCATGTTCATACAGATAGCGGTGTAGATATCTCCATGTTCATACAGATAGCGGTGAAGATATTTCCATGTTCATACCAATAGCGATGTAGATATTTCCATCTTCATACAGATGGCGGTGTAGATATTTACATGTTCATAGAGATGGCCGTGTAGATATTTCCATGTTCGTACGGATGGCAGTGTAGATATTTCCATGTTCATACAGGTGGCGGTGTAGATATTTCCATGTTTATACAGATAGCAGTGTAGTTATTTCCATGTTTATAGAGACAGCTGTGTAGATATTTCCATTGATATACAGATAGCTGTTTAGATATTTGCATGTTCATACAGATAGCGGTGTAGATATTTCCATCTTCGTGCAGATAGCGGTGTAGATATTTCCATGTTCATGCAGATAGCGGTGTAGATATTTCCATTTTCATACAGATAACGGTGTAGATATATCCATGTTCAAACAGATAGCGGTGTAGATATTTCCATGTTCATACAGTTAGCGGTGTAGATATTTCCATGTTCCTACAGATGGCGGTGTAGATATTTACATGTTCATACAGATGGCGGTATAGATATTTCCATGTTCGTACAGATGGCGGTGTAGATATTTCCATGTTCATAGAGATGGCGGTGTAGAAATTTCCATGTTTGTGCAGATAGCGGTATAGATATTTCCATGTTTCTACTGATGGTGGTGTAGATATTTCCATGTTTATAGAGATGGCGGTCTAGATATTTCCATGTTTACAGAGATAGTGGTGTAGTTATTTCCAAGTTTATAGAGACAGCCTTGTAGATATTTCCATGTTTATACAGATAGCGGTGAAGGTATTTCCATGTTTATACAGATAGCAGTGCGGATATTTCCATGTTTATTCAGATAGCGGTGCAGATACTTCCATGTTTATACAGATAGTTGGGCAGATATTTCCATGTTTATACAGATAGTTGGGCAGATATTTCCATGTTTATACAGATAGCGGTGTAGATATTTCCATCTTAATACAGATGGCGGTGTAGATATGTCCATGTTTGTACACATGGCGGTGTAGATATTTCCATGTTCATACAGATGTCGGTGTAGATATTTCAAAGTTTATAGAGATAGCGCTGTAGTTATTTCCATATTTATAGATAAATCTGTGTAGATATTTCCATGTATATTCAGATAGCTGTGTAGATATTTCCATGTTCATGCAGATAGCGGTGTAGATATTTCCATCTTCATCCAGATGCCGGTGTACATATATCCATGTTCATACAGATGGCGGTGAAGATATTTCCATGTTCATACAGATGGTGATGTAAATATTTCCATCTTCATACAAATGGCGGTGTAGATACTTCCATGTTCATAGAGATGGTGGTGTACATATTTCCATGTTCATACAAATGGCGGTGTAGATATTTCCATGTTCATAGACATGGCGGTGTAGATATTTCCATGTTTATACAGATAGCAGTGTAGTTATTTCCATGTTTATAGAGATACCAGTGTGGATATTTCCATTGATATACAGATAGCTGTGTAGATATTTGCAAGTTCATACAGATAGCGGTGTAGATATTTCCATGTTCATACAGATAGCGGTGTAGATATTTCCACGTTCATACAGATAGCGGTGTAGATATTTCCATGTTCCTACAGATAGCGGTGTAGATATTTCCATGTTCATACAGATGGCGGTGTAGATATTTACATGTTCATACAGATGGCGGTGTAGATATTTCCATGTTCGTACGGATGGCAGTGTAGATATTCCCATGTTCATACAGGTGGCGGTGTAGATATTTCCATGTTTATACAGATAGCAGTGTAGTTATTTCCATGTTTATAGAGACAGCTGTGTAGATATTTCCATTGATATACAGATAGCTGTTTAGATATTTGCATGTTCATACAGATAGCGGTGTATTTCCATCTTCGTGCAGATAGCGGTGTAGATATTTCCATGTTCATACAGATAGCGGTGTAGATATTTCCATGTTCATACAGATAACGGTGTAGATATATCCATGTTCATACAGATAGCGGTGTAGATATTTCCATGTTCAAACAGTTAGCGGTATAGATATTTCCATGTTCCTACAGATGGCGGTGTAGATATTTACATGTTCATACAGATGGCGGTACAGATATTTCCATGTTCGTACAGATGGCGGGGTAGATATTTCCATGTTCATAGAGATGGCGGTGTAGATATTTCCATGTTTATGCAGATAGCGGTATAGATATTTCCATGTTTCTACAGATGGTGATGTAGATATTTCCATGTTTATAGAGATGGCGGTCTAGATATTTCCATGTTTACAGAGATAGTGGTGTAGTTATTTCCAAGTTTATAGAGACAGCCTTGTAGATATTTCCATGTTTATACAGATAGCGGTGAAGATATTTCCATGTTTATACAGATAGCAGTGCGGATATTTCCATGTTTATTCAGATAGCGGTGCGGATATTTCCATGTTTATACAGATAGTTGGGCAGGTATTTCCATGTTTATACAGATAGTTGGGCAGATATTTCCATGTTTATACAGATAGCAGTGTAGATATTTCCATCTTTATACAGATGGCGGTTTAGATATGTCCATGTTTGTACAGATGGCGGTGTAGATATTTCCATGTTCATGCAGATGGCGGTGTAGATATTTCGAAGTTTATAGAGATAGCGATGTAGATATTTGCATGTTCATACAGATAGCGGTGTAGATATTTCCATGTTCGTACAGATAGCGGTGTAGATATTTCCATGTTCATACAGATAGCGGTGTAGATATTTCCATGTTCATACAGATAGCGGTGTAGATATTTCCATGTTCATACAGATAGCGGTGTAGATATTTCCATGTTCATACAGGTGGCCGTGTAGCTATTTCCATGTTTATACAGATAGCAGTGTAGTTATTTCCATGTTTATAAAGACAGCTGTGTAGATATTTCCATTGATATACAGACAGCAGTGTAGATATTTGCGTGTTCATACAGATTGCGGTGTAGATATTTCCATGTTCGTACAGATAGCAGTGTAGATATTTCCATGTTCATACAGATAGCGGTGTAGATATTTCCATGTTCATACAGATAGCGGTGTAGATATTTCCATGTTCATACAGATAGCGGCATAGATATTTCCATGTTCATACCAATAGCGGTGTAGACACTTCCATGTTCAAACATTTAGCGTTGTAGGTATTTCCATGTTCATGCAGATGGCGGTGAAGATATTTCCATGTTCATACAGATGACGGTTTAGATATTTCCATGTTTGTACGGATGGCAGTGTAAATATTTCTATGTTCATACAGGTGGCGGTGTAGATATTTCCATGTTTATACAGATAGCAGTGTAGTTATTTCCATGTTAATAGAGATAGCTGTGTAGATATTTCCATTGATATACAGATAGCGGTGTAGATATTTGCATGTTCATACAGATAGCGGTGTAGATATTTCCATGTTCGTACAGATAGCGGTGTAGATATTTCCATGTTCATACAGATAGCGGTGTAGATATTTCCATGTTCATACAGATAGCGGTGTAGATATTTCCATGTTCATACAGATAGCGGTGTAGATATTTCCATGTTCATACAGGTGGCCGTGTAGCTATTTCCATGTTTATACAGATAGCAGTGTAGTTATTTCCATGTTTATATAGACAGCTGTGTAGATATTTGCATTGATATACAGACAGCTGTGTAGATATTTGCGTGTTCATACAGATTGCGGTGTAGATATTTCCATGTTCGTACAGATAGCGGTGTAGATATTTCCATGTTTATACAGATAGCGGTGTAGTTATTTCCATGTTCATACAGATAACGGTGTAGATATTTCCATGTTCATACAGATAGCGGTGTAGATATTTCCATGTTCATACAGTTAGCGGTGAAGATATTTCCATGTTCATACAGGTGGCGGTGTAGATATTTACATGTTCATACAGATGGCAGTATAGATATTTCCATGTTTGTACAGATGGCGGTGTAGATACTTCCATGTTTATGCCAATAGCGGTATAGATATTTCCATGTTTATACAGATGGTGGTGTAGATATTTCCATGTTTATAGCGATGGCAGTCTAGATATTTCCATGTTTACAGAGATAGTGGTGTAGTTATTTCCAAGTTTGTAGAGACAGCGTTGTAGTTATTTCCATGTTTATACAGATAGCGGTGAAGATATTTCCATGTTTATACAGATAGCGGTGTAGATATTTCCATGTTTATACAGATAGCAGTGTAGATGTTTCCATCTTTATAGAGATAGTGGTGTAGATAATTTCAATTTCATACAGAGAGCAGTGTAGATATTTTCAAGTTCATACAGATAGCGCTGTAGATATTTCCACGTTTATAGAGATGGCGGTGTAGATATTTCCATGTTCATACAGAGGACGGTGTAGATATTTCCATGTTAATAGGGATGGCGCTGTAGATATTTTCATGTTTACACTGATGGCGGTGTAGATATTTCCATGTTTACACAGATAGCGGTGTAGACATTTCCATGTTTACACAGATAGCGGTTTGGATATTTCCATGTTTATGCAGAGAGCAGTGTAGATATTTCCATGTTTATAAATATAGCGGTGTGGATATTTCCATGTTTATTCAGATAGCGGTGCGGATATTTCCATGTTTATACAGATAGTTGGGCAGATATTTCCATGTTTATACAGATAGCGGTGTAGATATTTCCATCTTAATACAGATGGCGGTGTAGATATGTCCATGTTTGTACAGATGGCGTTGTAGATATTTCCATGTTCATACAGATGGCGGTGTAGATATTTCGAAGTTTATAGAGATTGCGCTGTAGTTATTTCCATATTTATGGAGAAATCTGTGTAGATATTTCCATGTATATTCATATAGCTGTGTAGATATTTCCATGTTCATGCAGATAGCGGTGTAGATATTTCCATGTTCATCCAGATGCCAGTGTACATATATCCATGTTCATACAGATGGCGGTGAAGATATTTCCATGTTCATACAGATGGTGGTGTCTATATTTCCATGTTCATACAGATGGTGGTGTAGATCTTTCCATGTTCATACAAATGGCGGTGTAGATAGTTCCATGTTCATAGAGATGGCGGTGTAGATATTTCCATGTTCATACAGATGGCGGTGTAGATATTTCCATGTTCATAGAGATGGCGGTGTAGATATTTCCACGTTTATACAGATAGCGGTGTAGATATTTCCACGTTTATACAGATAGCGATGCAGATATTTCCATTTTTATACAGATATCGGTGTAGATATTTCCATGTACATACAGTGATCGGTGTAGATATTTCCACCTTTATAGAGATGGCGGTGTAGATATTTCCATGTTCATACAGATGGCGTTGTAGATATTTCCATGTTTATAGAGATGGCAGTCTAGATATTTCCATGTTTATACAGATAGCGGTGTAGTTATTTCCAAGTTTATAGAGAAAGCGTTGTAGATATTTCCATGCTTATACAGATAGCGGTGAAGATATTTCCATGTTTATACAGATAGCGGTGTAGATATTTCCATGTTTATACAGATAGCGGTGTAGATATTTCCATGTTTATAGAGATAGTGGTGTAGATAATTCCAATTTTATACAGATAGCAGTGAAGATATTTCCAAGTTCATTCAGATAGCAGTGTAGATATTTCCACGTTTGTAGAGATGGCAGTGTAGATATTTCCATGTTCATACAGATGGCGGTGTAGATATTTCCATGTTTATAGAGATGGCGGTGCAGATATTTTCATGTTTACACAGATGGTTGTGTAGATATTTCCATGTTTACTCAGTCACTGTGTAGACATTTCTATGTTTACACAGATAGCGGTGTGGATAATTCCATGTTTATGCAGATAGCGGTGTAGATATTTCCATGTTTATACAGATAGCGGTGCGGTTATTTCCATGTTTGTACAGATAGTGGTGCAGATATTTCCATGTTTATACAGAAAGCGGTGTAGATATTTCCATCTTAATACAGATGGCGGTGTAGATATGTCCATGTTCGTACAGATGGCGGTGTAGATATTTCCATGTTCATACAGATGGCGGTGTAGATATTTCGAAGTTTATACAGATAGCGCTGTAGTTATTTCCATATTTATAGAGAAATCTGTGAAGATATTTCCATGTATATGCTGATAGCTGTGTAGATATTTCCATGTTCATGCAGATAGCGGTGTAGATATTTCCATGCTCATCCAGATGCCGGTGTAGATATATCCATGTTCATACAGATGGCGGTGAAGATACTTCCATGTTCATACAGATGGCGGTGTAGATATTTCCATGTTTATACAGATAGCGGTGTAGATTATTCCTATATTATACAGATAGCAGTGTAGATATTTCGAAGTTCATACAAATAGCGGTGTAGATATTTCCATGTTCATACAGATGGCGGTGTAGATATTTCCATGTTCATTCACATGGCGGTGTAGATATTTCCATGTTTACACAGATAGCGCTGTAGATATTTCCATGTTGATACACATAGCGGTGTAGATATTTCCATGTTTTTAGAGATAGCGGTGAAGTTATTTTCTTGTTTATAGAGAAAGCTGTGTAGATATTTCCATGTATATGCAGTTAACTGTGTAGATATTTCCATGTTCATACACATAGCGGTGTAGATATTTCCATGTTCATACAGATGGCGGTTAAGTTAATTCCATGTTCATACAGATGGCAGTTTAGATATTTTCATGTTCATACAAATGGCGGTGTAGTTATTTGCATGTTCATAGATATGGCGCTGTAGTTATTTCCATGTTTATAGAGATAGTGGTGTAGTTATTTCCATGTTTATAGAGATAGCGATGTAGATATTTCCATGTATATAAAGGTAGCAGTGTGATTTTTTCCATGTTCATACAGAAAGCTGTATAGGTATTTTCACCTTCATAGAGATGGCGGTGTAGATATTTCCATGTTCATACAGCTGGCGTTGTAGTTATTTCTATGTTTATAGAGATGGCGGTGTAGATATTTCCATGTTTATACAGATGGCGGTGTAGATAATTCCATGTTTATAGAGATGGCGGTGTAGATATTTCCATGTTTACACAGATAGCAGTGCAGATATTTCCATGTTTACACAGATAACGGTGTAGACATTTCCATCTTTCCACAGATAGCGGTGTAGACATTCCCATGTCTACACAGATAGCATTGTAAATATTTACATGTTTATAGAGATAGCGGTGTAGTTATTTACATGTTTATACAGACAGCGGTGAAGATATTTCCATGTTTATAGAGATAGCGGTGTAGTTATTTCCATGTTTATAGAGAAAGCTGTGTAGATATTTCCATGTATATGCAGATAGCTGTGTAGATATTTCCATGTTTATACAGATAGTGGTGTAGATATTTCCATGTTTATACAGATATCGGTGTAGATATTTCCATGTTTCTACAGATAGCGGTGTGGATATTTGCATCTTAATACAGATGGCCGTGTAGATATTTCCATGTTTATACTGATGGCGCTGAAGTTATTTCCTTGTTCATACAGATGGCGCTCTATATATTTCCAGCTTTGTAGAGATAGCGGTGTAGTTATTTCCACGTTTATAGAGATAGCGCTGTAGAGTTTTCCATGTATATACATATAGCTATGCAGACATTTCCATGTTCTTACAGACAGAGATGTAGATATTTCCATGTTCATACAGATAGCAGAGTGGATATTTCCATGTTCATACAGGTAGCGGTGTAGATATTTCCATGTTCATTCAGATAGCGGTGTAGTTATTTCCATGTTCATACAGATAGCGGTGTAGATATTTCTATGTTTGTAGAGATGGCGGTGTAGATATTTCCACGTTTATACTGATGGCGGTGTAGATATTTCCACGTTTATAGAGAAGGCGGTGTAGATATTTCCATGTTTATACAGAAAGCGGTGTAGATATTTCCATGTTTACACAGATAGTGGTGAAGACATTTCCATGTTGAAACAGATAGCGTTGTAGATATTTTCATGTTTATAGAGATAGTGGTGTAGTTACTTCCATGTTTATACAGATAGCGGTGAAGTTATTTCCATGCTTACACAGATAGCGGCGTGGATATTTCATGGATTATACAGAGTGCGGTGTAGATATTTCCATGTTTATACAGATAGCGGTGCTGATATGTCCATGTTTATACAGATAGCGGTGTGCATATTTCCATGTTTATACATATAGAGGTGTGGATGTCTCCATGTTTATACAGATAGCGGTGTAGATATTTCCATGTTTATACAGATAGCGGTTCAGATATTTCCATCTTAATACAGATGGCGGTGTAGATATTTCCATGTTCCTACAGATGACGGTGTAGATATTTCCATGTTCCTACAGATGGCGGTGTAGTTATTTCCAAGTATATAGAGATGGCGGTGTAGTTATTTCCATGTTTATAAAGAAAGCTGTGTAGATATTTCTATGTATATGCAGATAGCTGTGTAGATATTTCCATGTTCATACAGATAGCGGTGTAGATAATTCCATATTCATCCACATGGCGGTGTAGAAATATCCATGTTAATACAGATGGCGGTGAAGGAATTTCCATGTTCATATGGATGGCGGTGTAGATATTTCCATGATCATACAAATGGCGGTGTAGATATTTCCATGTTCATAGAGATGGCGTTGTAGTTATTTCCATGTTCATACAGATGGTGGTGTAGTTATTTCCATGTTTATAGAGATAGAAGTGTAGATATTTCCATTGATATACAGATAGCTCTGTAGATCTATGCATGTTCATACAGATAGCGGTCTAGATATTTCCATGTTCATACAGATAGCGGTGTGGATATTTCCATGTTCATACAGATAGCGGTGTAGATATTTCCAAGTTCATACAGATAGCGGTGTAGATATTTCCGTGTTCATACAGATGGCGGTGTAGATATTTCCATGTTCATACAGATGGTGGTGAAGATATTTCCATGTTCATACAGATGGCGGTGTAGATATTTCGAAGTTTAAGGAGATAGTGCTGTAGTTATTTCCATATTTATAGAGAAAACTGTGTAGATATTTCCATGTATATTCAGATAGCTGTGTAGATATTTCCATGTTCATGCAGATAGCGGTGTAGATATTTCCATGTTCATCCTGATGTCGGTGTACATATATCCATGTTCATACAGATGGCGGTGAAGATACTTCCATGTTCATAAAGATGGCGGTGTAGATAGTTCCATGTTCATATAAATGGTGGTGTAGATATTTCCATGTTCATAGAGATGGCGGTGTAGATATTTCCATGTTTACACAGATAGCGGTGTAGACATTTCCATGTTTACACAGATAGCGGTGTGAATAGTTCCATGTTTATGCAGATAGCAGTGTAGATATTTCCATGTTTATACAGATTGCGGTGCGGATATTTCCATGTTTATACAGATAGTTGGGCAGATATTTCCATGTTTATACAGATAGCTGTGTAGATATTTCCATCTTAGTACAGATGGCGGTGTAGATATATTCATGTTCGTACAGATGGCGGTTTAGATATTTCCAAGTTCATTCAGATGGCGGTGTAGATATTTCACAGTTCATAGAGATAGCGCTGTAGTTATTTCCATATTTATAGAGAAATCTGTGTAGATATTTCCATGTATATTCAGATAGCTGTGTAGATATTTCCATGTTCATGCAGATAGCGGTGTAGATATTTCCATGTTCATCCAGATGCCGGTGTACATATATCCATGTTCATACAGATGGCGGTGAAGATATTTCCATGTTCATACAGATGGCGGTGTAGATATTTCCATGTTCATACAAATGGCGGTGTAGATATTTCCATGTTCATAGAGATGGCGGTGTAGATATTTCCATGTTCATAGAGATGGCGGTGTAGATATTTCCATGTTTATACAGATAGCAGTGTAGTTATTTCCATGTTTATAGAGATAGCAGTGTAGATATTTCCATTGATACACAGATAGCTTTGTAGATATTTGCATGTTCATACAGATAGCGGTGTAGATATTTCCATGTTCATAAAGATAGCGGTGTAGATATTTCCATGTTCATACAGATAGCGGTGTAGATATTTCCATGTTCATACAGATAGGGGTGTAGATATTTCCATGTTCATACACATGGCGGTGTAGATATTTCCATGTTCATACAGATGGCGGTGTAGATATTTCCATATTCATACAGATGGCGGTGTAGATATTTCCATGTTCATACAGATAGCGGTGTAGATATTTCCATGTTCATACAGTTAGCGGTGTAGATATTTCCATGTTCATAGAGATGGCGGTGTAGATATTTACATGTTCATACAGATGGCGGTATAGATATTTCCATGTTCGTACAGATGGCGGTGTAGATATTTCCATGTTCATACAGATAGCGGTGTAGATATTTCCATGTTCATACAGATAGCGGTGTAGATATTTCCATGTTCATACAGATAGCAGTGTAGAGATTTCCATGTTCATACAGATAGCGGTGTAGATATTTCCATGTTCATACAGATAGCGGTGTAGATGTTTCCATGTTCATACCGATAGCGGTGTAGACATTTCCATGTTCATACAGTTAGCGGTGTAGATATTTCCATGTTCATACAGATGGCGGTGTAGATATTTCCATGTTCATACAGATGGCGGTGTAGATATTTCCATGTTCATACAGGTGGCGGTGTAGATATTTCCATGTTTATACAGATAGCTGTGTAGTTATTTCAATGTTTATAGAGATAGCAGTGTATACATTTCCATTGATATACAGATAGCTGTGTAGATATTTGCATGGTCACACAGATAGCAGTGTAGATATTTCCATGTTCGTACAGATAGCGGTGTAGATATTTCCATGTTCATACAGATAGCGGTGTAGATATTTCCATGTTCATACAGACAGCGGTGTAGATATTTCCATGTTCATACAGTTAGCGGTGTAGATATTTCCAAGTTCATACAGATGGCGGTGTAGATATTTACATGTTCATACAGCTGGCGGTATAGATATTTTCATGTTCATACAGATGGCGGTGTAGGTATTTCCATGTTCATAGAGATGTCGGTGTAGATATTTCCATGTTTATGCAGATAGCGGTATAGATATTTCCATGTTTATACAGATGGTGGTGTAGATATTTCCATGTTTATAGAGATGGCGGTCTAGATATTTCCATGTTTACAGAGATAGTGGTGTAGTTATTTCCAAGTTTATAGAGACAGCGTTGTAGATATTTCCATGTTTATACAGATAGCGGTGAAGATATTTCCATGTTTATGCAGATAGCGGTGTAGATATTTCCATGTTTATACAGATTGCAGTGTAGATATTTCCTTGTTTATAGAGATAGTAGAGTAGATAATTTCAATTTTATACAGAAAGCAGTGTAGATATTTCCAAGTTCATACTGATAGCGGTGTAGATATTTCCACGTTTATAGAGATGGTGGTGTAGATATTTCCATGTTCATACAGAGGACGGTGTAGATATTTCCATGTTTATAGCGATGGCGGTGTAGATATTTTCATGTTTACACAGATGGCGGTGTAGATATTTCCATGTTTACACAGATACCGGTGTAGACATTTCCATGTTTACACAGATAGCGGTGTGGATATTTCCATGTTTATGCAGATAGCGGTGTAGATATTTCCATGTTTATAAATATAGCGGTGTGGATATTTCCATGTTTATTCAGATAGCGGTGCGGATATTTCCATGTTTATACAGATAGTTGGGCAGATATTTCCATGTTTATACAGATAGCGGTGTAGATATTTCCATCTTAATACAGATGGCGGTGTAGATATGTCCATGTTTGTACAGTTGGTGGTGTAGATATTTCCATGTTCATACAGATGGTGGTGTAGATATTTCGAAGTTTATAGAGATAGCGCTGTAGTTATTTCCATATTTATAGAGAAATCTGTGTAGATATTTCCATGTATATTCAGATAGCTGTGTAGACATTTCCATGTTCATGCAGAGAGCGGTGTAGATATTTCCATGTTCATCCAGATGCCGGTGTACATATATCCATCTTCATACAGATGGCGGTGAAGATATTTCCATGTTCATACAGATGTTGGTGTAGGTATTTCCATGTTCATACAAATGGCGGTGTAGATATTTCCATGTTCATAGAGATGGCGGTGTAGATATTTCCATGTTCATACAAATGGCGGTGTAGATATTTCCATGTTCATAGAGATGGTGGTGTAGATATTTCCATATTTATAGACATAGCAGTGTAGTTATTTCTATGTTTATATAGATAGCAGTGTAGATATTTCCATTGATATACAGATAGTTGTGTAGATATTTGCATGTTCATAGAGATAGCGGTGTAGATATTTCCATGCTCATACAGATAGCGGTGTAGATATTTCCATGTTCATACAGTTAGCGGTGTAGATATTTCCATGTTCATACAGATAGCGGTGTAGATATTTCCATGTTCATACAGATAGCGGTGTAGATATTTCTATGTTCATACAGTTAGCTGTGTAGATATTTCCATGTTCATACGGATGGCCGTGTAGGTATTTACATGTTCATACAGATGGCGGTGTAGATATTTGCATGTTCATACAGATAGCGGTGTAGATATTTCCATGTTCATACAGATATCGGTGTAGGTATTTCCATGTTCATACAGATAGCGGCGTAGATATTTCCATGTTCATACCAATAGCGGTGTAGACATTTCCATGTTCATACATTTAGCGGTGTAGGTATTTCCATGTTCATGCAGATGGCGGTGAAGATATTTCCATGTTCATACAGATGGCGGTGTAGATATTTCCATGTTTGTACGGATGGCAGTGTATATATTTCCATGTTCATACAGGTGGCGGTGTAGATATTTCCATGTTTATACAGATAGCAGTGTAGTTATTTCCATGTTAATAGAGATAGCTGTGTAGATATTTCCATTGATATTCAGATAGCTGTGTAGATATTTGCATGTTCATACAGATAGCGGTGTAGATATTTTCATGTTCGTACAGATAGCGGTGTAGGTATTTCCATGTTCATACATATAACGGTGTAGATATTTCCATGTTAATACAGATAACGGTGTAGATATTTCCATGTTCATACAGACAGCGGTGTAGATATTTCCATGTTCGTACAGTTGGTGGTGTAGATATTTCCATGTTCATACAGATGTCCGTGTAGATATTTATATGTTCATACAGATGGCGGTATAGATATTTCCATGTTCGTGCAGATGGCGGTGTAGATATTTCCATGTTCATAGAGATGGCGGTGTAGATATTTCCATGTTTATGCAGATAGTGGTATAGATATTTCCATGTTTATACAGATGGTGGTGTAGATATTTCCATGTATATAGAGATGGCGGTCTAGATATTTCCATGTTTACAGAGATAGTGGTGCAGTTATTTCCAAGTTTATAGAGACAGCGTTGTAGATATTTCCATGTTTATAAAGATAGAGGTGAAGATATTTCCATGTTTATACAGGTAGCGGTGTAGATATTTCCATGTTAATAAAGATAGCAGTGTAGATATGTCCATGTTTATAGAGATAGTGGTGTAGATATTTCCATTGATATACAGATAGCTGTGTAGATATTTGCATGTTCATACAGATAGCGGTGTGGATATTTCCATGTTCATACAGATAGCGGTGTAGATATTTCCATGTTCATACAGATAGCAGTGTAGATATTTCCATGTTCATACAGATAGCGGTGTAGATATTTCCGTGTTCATACAGGAGGCCGTGTAGCTATTTCCATGTTTATACAGATAGCAGTGTAGTTATTTCCATGTTTATAAAGACAGCTGTGTAGATATTTCCATTGATATACAGATAGCTGTGTAGATATTTGCGTGTTCATTCAGATAGCAGTGTAGATATTTCCATGTTCGTACAGATAGCGGTGTAGATATTTCCATGTTCATACAGATAGCGGTGTAGATATTTCCATGTTCATACAGATAACAGTGTAGATATTTCCATGTTCATACAGATAGCGGTGTAGATATTTCCATGTTCATACAGTTAGCTGTGTAATTTCCATGTTCATATAGATGGCGGTGTAGATATTTACATGTTCATACAGATGGCGGTATAGATATTTCCATGTTCGTACAGATTGCGGTGTAGATATTTCCATGTTCATAGAGATGGCGGTGTAAATACTTCCATGTTTATTCCGATAGCGGTATAGATATTTCCATGTTTATACAGATGGTGGTGTAGATATTTCCATGTTTATAGTGATGGCGGTCTAGTTATTTCCATGTTTACAGAGATAGTGGTGTAGTTATTTCCAAGTTTATAGAGACAGCATTGTAGATATTTCAATGTTTATACAGATAGCGGTGTAGATATTTCCATGTTAATAAAGATAGCAGTGTAGATATGTCCATGTTTGTAGAGATAGTGGTGTAGATATTTCCATTGATATACAGATAGCTGTGTAGATAATTGCATGTTCATACAGATAGCGGTGTAGATATTTCCATGTTCATACAGATAGCGGTGTAGATATTTCCATGTTCATACAGATAGCAGTGTAGATATTTCCATGTTCATACAGATAGCGGTGTAGATATTTCCGTGTTCATACAGGAGGCCGTGTAGCTATTTCCATGTTTATACAGATAGCAGTGTAGATATTTCCATGTTTATAAAGACAGCTGTGTAGATATTTCCATTGATATACAGATAGCTGTGTAGATATTTGCGTGTTCATACAGATAGCAGTGTAGATATTTCCATGTTCGTACAGATAGCGGTGTAGATATTTCCATGTTCATACAGATAGCGGTGTAGATATTTCCATGTTCATACAGATAACGGTGTAGATATTTCCATGTTCATACAGATAGCGGTGTAGATATTTCCATGTTCATACAGTTAGCGGTGTAGATATTTCCATGTTCATACAGATGGCGGTGTAGATATTTACATGTTCATACAGATGGCGGTATAGATATTTCCATGTTCGTACAGATTGCGGTGTAGATATTTCCATGTTCATAGAGATGGCGGTGTAAATACTTCCATGTTTATGCCGATAGCGGTATAGATATTTCCATGTTCATACAGATGGTGGTGTAGATATTTCCATGTTTATAGTGATGGCGGTCTAGATATTTCCATGTTTACAGAGATAGTGGTGTAGTTATTTCCAAGTTTATAGAGACAGCGTTGTAGATATTTCAATGTTTATACAGATAGCGGTGAAGATATTTCCATGTTTATACAGATAGCGGTGTAGATATTTCCATGTTTATACAGATTGCAGTGTAGATATTTCCACGTTTATAGAGATAGTGGTGTAGATAATTTCAATTTTATCCAGAGAGCAGTGTAGATATTTCCAAGTTCATACTGATAGCGGTGTAGATATTTCCACGTTTATAGAGATGGCGGTGTAGATATTTCCATGTTCATACAGAGGACGGTGTAGATATTTCCATGTTTATAGCGATGGCGGTTTAGATATTTTCATGTTTACACAGATGGCGGTGTAGATATTTCCATGTTTACACAGATAGCGGTGTAGACATTTCCATGTTTACACAGATAGCGGTGTGGATATTTCCATGTTTATGCAGATAGCAGTGTAGATATTTCCACGTTTATACATATGGCGGTGTGGATATTTCCATGTTTATTCAGATAGCGGTGTGTATATTTCCATGTTTATACAGATAGTTGGGCAGATATTTCCATGTTTACACAGAAAGCGGTGTAGATATTTCCATTTTAATACAGATGACGGTGTAGATATGTCCATGTTTGTACAGATGGTGGTGTAGATACTTCCATGTTCATACAGATGGTGGTGTAGATATTTCGAAGTTTATAGAGATAGCGCTGTAGTTATTTCCATATTTATAGAGAAATCTGTGAAGATATTTCCATGTATATTCAGATAGCTGTGTAGATATTTCCATGTTCATGCAGAGAGCGGTGTAGATATTTCCATGTTCATCCAGATGCTAGTGTACATATATCCATGTTCATATAGATGGCGGTGAAGATATTTCCATGTTCATACAGATGGTGGTGTATATATTTCCATGTTCATACAGATGGTGGTGTAGATCATTCCATGTTCATACAAATGGCGGTGTAGATAGATCCATGTTCATAGAGATGGCGGTGTAGATATTTCCATGTTCATTCAAATGGCGGTGTAGATATTTCCATGTTCATAGAGATGGCGGTGTAGATATTTCCATATTTATAGAGATAGCAGTGTAGTTATTTCCTTGTTTATAGAGATAGCAGTGTAGATATTTCCATTGATATACAGATAGCTGTGTAGATATTTGCAAGTTCTTACAGATAGCGGTGTAGATATTTCCATGTTCATGCAGATAGCGGTGTAGATATTTCCATGTTCATCCAGATGCCGGTGTACATATATCCATGTTCATACAGATGGCGGTGAAGATATTTCCATGTTCATACAGATGGCGGTGTAGATATTTCCATGTTCATACAAATGGCGGTGTAGATATTTCCATGTTCATAGAGATGGCGGTGTAGATATTTCCATGTTCATAGAGATGGCGGTGTAGATATTTCCATGTTTATACAGATAGCAGTGTAGTTATTTCCATGTTTATAGAGATAGCAGTGTAGATATTTCCATTGATACACAGATAGCTTTGTAGATATTTGCATGTTCATACAGATAGCGGTGTAGATATTTCCATGTTCATAAAGATAGCGGTGTAGATATTTCCATGTTCATACAGATAGCGGTGTAGATATTTCCATGTTCATACAGATAGGGGTGTAGATATTTCCATGTTCATACACATGGCGGTGTAGATATTTCCATGTTCATACAGATGGCGGTGTAGATATTTCCATATTCATACAGATGGCGGTGTAGATATTTCCATGTTCATACAGATAGCGGTGTAGATATTTCCATGTTCATACAGTTAGCGGTGTAGATATTTCCATGTTCATAGAGATGGCGGTGTAGATATTTACATGTTCATACAGATGGCGGTATAGATATTTCCATGTTCGTACAGATGGCGGTGTAGATATTTCCATGTTCATACAGATAGCGGTGTAGATATTTCCATGTTCATACAGATAGCGGTGTAGATATTTCCATGTTCATACAGATAGCAGTGTAGAGATTTCCATGTTCATACAGATAGCGGTGTAGATATTTCCATGTTCATACAGATAGCGGTGTAGATGTTTCCATGTTCATACCGATAGCGGTGTAGACATTTCCATGTTCATACAGTTAGCGGTGTAGATATTTCCATGTTCATACAGATGGCGGTGTAGATATTTCCATGTTCATACAGATGGCGGTGTAGATATTTCCATGTTCATACAGGTGGCGGTGTAGATATTTCCATGTTTATACAGATAGCTGTGTAGTTATTTCAATGTTTATAGAGATAGCAGTGTATACATTTCCATTGATATACAGATAGCTGTGTAGATATTTGCATGGTCACACAGATAGCAGTGTAGATATTTCCATGTTCGTACAGATAGCGGTGTAGATATTTCCATGTTCATACAGATAGCGGTGTAGATATTTCCATGTTCATACAGAAAGCGGTGTAGATATTTCCATGTTCATACAGTTAGCGGTGTAGATATTTCCAAGTTCATACAGATGGCGGTATAGATATTTTCATGTTCATACAGATGGCGGTGTAGGTATTTCCATGTTCATAGAGATGTCGGTGTAGATATTTCCATGTTTATGCAGATAGCGGTATAGATATTTCCATGTTTATACAGATGGTGGTGTAGATATTTCCATGTTTATAGAGATGGCGGTCTAGATATTTCCATGTTTACAGAGATAGTGGTGTAGTTATTTCCAAGTTTATAGAGACAGCGTTGTAGATATTTCCATGTTTATACAGATAGCGGTGAAGATATTTCCATGTTTATGCAGATAGCGGTGTAGATATTTCCATGTTTATACAGATTGCAGTGTAGATATTTCCTTGTTTATAGAGATAGTAGAGTAGATAATTTCAATTTTATACAGAAAGCAGTGTAGATATTTCCAAGTTCATACTGATAGCGGTGTAGATATTTCCACGTTTATAGAGATGGTGGTGTAGATATTTCCATGTTCATACAGAGGACGGTGTAGATATTTCCATGTTTATAGCGATGGCGGTGTAGATATTTTCATGTTTACACAGATGGCGGTGTAGATATTTCCATGTTTACACAGATAGCGGTGTAGACATTTCCATGTTTACACAGATAGCGGTGTGGATATTTCCATGTTTATGCAGATAGCGGTGTAGATATTTCCATGTTTATAAATATAGCGGTGTGGATATTTCCATGTTTATTCAGATAGCGGTGCGGATATTTCCATGTTTATACAGATAGTTGGGCAGATATTTCCATGTTTATACAGATAGCGGTGTAGATATTTCCATCTTAATACAGATGGCGGTGTAGATATGTCCATGTTTGTACAGTTGGTGGTGTAGATATTTCCATGTTCATACAGATGGTGGTGTAGATATTTCGAAGTTTATAGAGATAGCGCTGTAGTTATTTCCATATTTATAGAGAAATCTGTGTAGATATTTCCATGTATATTCAGATAGCTGTGTAGACATTTCCATGTTCATGCAGAGAGCGGTGTAGATATTTCCATGTTCATCCAGATGCCGGTGTACATATATCCATCTTCATACAGATGGCGGTGAAGATATTTCCATGTTCATACAGATGTTGGTGTAGGTATTTCCATGTTCATACAAATGGCGGTGTAGATATTTCCATGTTCATAGAGATGGCGGTGTAGATATTTCCATGTTCATACAAATGGCGGTGTAGATATTTCCATGTTCATAGAGATGGTGGTGTAGATATTTCCATATTTATAGACATAGCAGTGTAGTTATTTCTATGTTTATATAGATAGCAGTGTAGATATTTCCATTGATATACAGATAGTTGTGTAGATATTTGCATGTTCATAGAGATAGCTGTGTAGATATTTCCATGCTCATACAGATAGCGGTGTAGATATTTCCATGTTCATACAGTTAGCGGTGTAGATATTTCCATGTTCATACAGATAGCGGTGTAGATATTTCCATGTTCATACAGATAGCGGTGTAGATATTTCTATGTTCATACAGTTAGCTGTGTAGATATTTCCATGTTCATACGGATGGCCGTGTAGGTATTTACATGTTCATACAGATGGCGGTGTAGATATTTGCATGTTCATACAGATAGCGGTGTAGATATTTCCATGTTCATACAGATATCGGTGTAGGTATTTCCATGTTCATACAGATAGCGGCGTAGATATTTCCATGTTCATACCAATAGCGGTGTAGACATTTCCATGTTCATACATTTAGCGGTGTAGGTATTTCCATGTTCATGCAGATGGCGGTGAAGATATTTCCATGTTCATACAGATGGCGGTGTTGATATTTCCATGTTTGTACGGATGGCAGTGTATATATTTCCATGTTCATACAGGTGGCGGTGTAGATATTTCCATGTTTATACAGATAGCAGTGTAGTTATTTCCATGTTAATAGAGATAGCTGTGTAGATATTTCCATTGATATTCAGATAGCTGTGTAGATATTTGCATGTTCATACAGATAGCGGTGTAGATATTTTCATGTTCGTACAGATAGCGGTGTAGGTATTTCCATGTTCATACATATAACGGTGTAGATATTTCCATGTTAATACAGATAACGGTGTAGATATTTCCATGTTCATACAGACAGCGGTGTAGATATTTCCATGTTCGTACAGTTGGTGGTGTAGATATTTCCATGTTCATACAGATGTCCGTGTAGATATTTATATGTTCATACAGATGGCGGTATAGATATTTCCATGTTCGTGCAGATGGCGGTGTAGATATTTCCATGTTCATAGAGATGGCGGTGTAGATATTTCCATGTTTATGCAGATAGTGGTATAGATATTTCCATGTTTATACAGATGGTGGTGTAGATATTTCCATGTATATAGAGATGGCGGTCTAGATATTTCCATGTTTACAGAGATAGTGGTGCAGTTATTTCCAAGTTTATAGAGACAGCGTTGTAGATATTTCCATGTTTATACAGATAGCGGTGAAGATATTTCCATGTTTATACAGGTAGCGGTGTAGATATTTCCATGTTAATAAAGATAGCAGTGTAGATATGTCCATGTTTATAGAGATAGTGGTGTAGATATTTCCATTGATATACAGATAGCTGTGTAGATATTTGCATGTTCATACAGATAGCGGTGTGGATATTTCCATGTTCATACAGATAGCGGTGTAGATATTTCCATGTTCATACAGATAGCGGTGTAGATATTTCCATGTTCATACAGATAGCAGTGTAGATATTTCCATGTTCATACAGATAGCGGTGTAGATATTTCCGTGTTCATACAGGAGGCCGTGTAGCTATTTCCATGTTTATACAGATAGCAGTGTAGTTATTTCCATGTTTATAAAGACAGCTGTGTAGATATTTCCATTGATATACAGATAGCTGTGTAGATATTTGCGTGTTCATTCAGATAGCAGTGTAGATATTTCCATGTTCGTACAGATAGCGGTGTAGATATTTCCATGTTCATACAGATAGCGGTGTAGATATTTCCATGTTCATACAGATAACAGTGTAGATATTTCCATGTTCATACAGATAGCGGTGTAGATATTTCCATGTTCATACAGTTAGCTGTGTAATTTCCATGTTCATATAGATGGCGGTGTAGATATTTACATGTTCATACAGATGGCGGTATAGATATTTCCATGTTCGTACAGATTGCGGTGTAGATATTTCCATGTTCATAGAGATGGCGGTGTAAATACTTCCATGTTTATTCCGATAGCGGTATAGATATTTCCATGTTTATACAGATGGTGGTGTAGATATTTCCAAGTTTATAGTGATGGCGGTCTAGTTATTTCCATGTTTACAGAGATAGTGGTGTAGTTATTTCCAAGTTTATAGAGACAGCATTGTAGATATTTCAATGTTTATACAGATAGCGGTGTAGATATTTCCATGTTAATAAAGATAGCAGTGTAGATATGTCCATGTTTGTAGAGATAGTGGTGTAGATATTTCCATTGATATACAGATAGCTGTGTAGATAATTGCATGTTCATACAGATAGCGGTGTAGATATTTCCATGTTCATACAGATAGCGGTGTAGATATTTCCATGTTCATACAGATAGCAGTGTAGATATTTCCATGTTCATACAGATAGCGGTGTAGATATTTCCGTGTTCATACAGGAGGCCGTGTAGCTATTTCCATGTTTATACAGATAGCAGTGTAGTTATTTCCATGTTTATAAAGACAGCTGTGTAGATATTTCCATTGATATACAGATAGCTGTGTAGATATTTGCGTGTTCATACAGATAGCAGTGTAGATATTTCCATGTTCGTACAGATAGCGGTGTAGATATTTCCATGTTCATACAGATAGCGGTGTAGATATTTCCATGTTCATACAGATAACGGTGTAGATATTTCCATGTTCATACAGATAGCGGTGTAGATATTTCCATGTTCATACAGTTAGCGGTGTAGATATTTCCATGTTCATACAGATGGCGGTGTAGATATTTACATGTTCATACAGATGGCGGTATAGATATTTCCATGTTCGTACAGATTGCGGTGTAGATATTTCCATGTTCATAGAGATGGCGGTGTAAATACTTCCATGTTTATGCCGATAGCGGTATAGATATTTCCATGTTCATACAGATGGTGGTGTAGATATTTCCATGTTTATAGTGATGGCGGTCTAGATATTTCCATGTTTACAGAGATAGTGGTGTAGTTATTTCCAAGTTTATAGAGACAGCGTTGTAGATATTTCAATGTTTATACAGATAGCGGTGAAGATATTTCCATGTTTATACAGATAGCGGTGTAGATATTTCCATGTTTATACAGATTGCAGTGTAGATATTTCCACGTTTATAGAGATAGTGGTGTAGATAATTTCAATTTTATCCAGAGAGCAGTGTAGATATTTCCAAGTTCATACTGATAGCGGTGTAGATATTTCCACGTTTATAGAGATGGCGGTGTAGATATTTCCATGTTCATACAGAGGACGGTGTAGATATTTCCATGTTTATAGCGATGGCGGTTTAGATATTTTCATGTTTACACAGATGGCGGTGTAGATATTTCCATGTTTACACAGATAGCGGTGTAGACATTTCCATGTTTACACAGATAGCGGTGTGGATATTTCCATGTTTATGCAGATAGCAGTGTAGATATTTCCACGTTTATACATATGGCGGTGTGGATATTTCCATGTTTATTCAGATAGCGGTGTGTATATTTCCATGTTTATACAGATAGTTGGGCAGATATTTCCATGTTTACACAGAAAGCGGTGTAGATATTTCCATTTTAATACAGATGACGGTGTAGATATGTCCATGTTTGTACAGATGGTGGTGTAGATACTTCCATGTTCATACAGATGGTGGTGTAGATATTTCGAAGTTTATAGAGATAGCGCTGTAGTTATTTCCATATTTATAGAGAAATCTGTGAAGATATTTCCATGTATATTCAGATAGCTGTGTAGATATTTCCATGTTCATGCAGAGAGCGGTGTAGATATTTCCATGTTCATCCAGATGCTAGTGTACATATATCCATGTTCATATAGATGGCGGTGAAGATATTTCCATGTTCATACAGATGGTGGTGTATATATTTCCATGTTCATACAGATGGTGGTGTAGATCATTCCATGTTCATACAAATGGCGGTGTAGATAGATCCATGTTCATAGAGATGGCGGTGTAGATATTTCCATGTTCATTCAAATGGCGGTGTAGATATTTCCATGTTCATAGAGATGGCGGTGTAGATATTTCCATATTTATAGAGATAGCAGTGTAGTTATTTCCTTGTTTATAGAGATAGCAGTGTAGATATTTCCATTGATATACAGATAGCTGTGTAGATATTTGCAAGTTCTTACAGATAGCGGTGTAGATATTTCCATGTTCATAGAGATAGCGGTGTAGATATTTCCATGTTCATACAGATAGCGGTGAAGATATTTCCATGTTCATACAGATAGCGGTGTAGATATTTCGATGTTCATACAGATAGCGGTGTAGATATTTCCTTGTTCATACAGTTAGCGGTGTAGATATTTCCATGTTCATACAGATGTCGGTGAAGATATTTACATGTTCATATAGATGGCGGTGTAGATATTTCCATGTTCATACAGATAGCGGTGTAGATATTTCCATGTTCATACAGATAGCGGTGTAGATATTTCCAAGTTCATACAGATAGCGGCGTAGATATTTCCATGTTCACACCAATAGCGGTGTAGACATTTCCATGTTCATACATTTAGCGGTGTAGATATTTCCACGTTCATACAGATGGCAGTGAAGATATTCATATGTTCATACAGATGGCGGTGTAGATATTTCCATGTTTGTATGGATGGCAGTGTAGATATTTCCATGTTCATACAGGTGGCGGTGTAGATATTTCCATGTTTATACAGATAGCAGTGTAGTTATTTCCATGTTAATAGAGATAGTTGTGTAGATATTTCCATTGATATACAGATAGCTGTGTAGATATTTGCATGTTCATACAGATAGCGATGTAGATATTTCCATGTTCAGAGAGCGGTGTAGATATTTCCATGTTCGTACAGATAGCGGTGTAGATATTTCCATGTTCATACAGATAGCGGTGTAGATATTTCCATGTTCATACAGTTAGCGGTGTAGATATTTCCATGTTCATACAGATAGCGGTGTAGATATTTCCATGTTCATACAGATAGCGGTGTATATATTTCTATGTTCATACAGTTAGCTGTGTAGATATTTCCATGTTCATACAGATGTTGGTGTAGATATTTACATGTTCATACAGATGGCGGTGTAGATATTTCCATGTTCATACAGATAGCGGTGTAGATATTTCCATGTTCATACAGATAGCGGTGTAGATATTTCCATGTTCATACAGATAGCGGCATAGATATTTCCATGTTCATACCAATAGCGGTGTAGACACTTCCATGTTCATACATTTTGCGGTGTAGGTATTTCCATGTTCATGCAGATGGCGGTGAAGATATTTCCATGTTCATACAGATGATGGTGTAGATATTTCCATGTTTGTACGGATGGCAGTGTAGATATTTCCATGTTAATAAAGGTGGCGGTGTAGATATTTCCATGTTTATACAGATAGCAGTGTAGTTATTTCCATGTTAATAGAGATAGCTGTGTAGATATTTCCATTGATATACAGATAGCTGTGTAGATATTTGCATGTTCATACAGATAGCGGTGTAGATATTTCCATGTTCGTACAGATAGCGGTGTAGATATTTCCATGTTCATACAGATAGCGGTGTAGATATTTCCATGTTCATACAGATAGCGGTGTAGATATTTCCATGTTCATACAGATAGCGGTGTAGATATTTCCATGTTCATACAGGTGGCCGTGTAGCTATTTCCATGTTTATACAGATAGCAGTGTAGTTATTTCCATGTTTATAAAGACAGCTGTGTAGATATTTCCATTGATATACAGACAGCTGTGTAGATATTTGCGTGTTCATACAGATAGCAGTGTAGATATTTCCATGTTCGTACAGATAGCAGTGTAGATATTTCCATGTTCATACAGATAGCGGTGTAGATATTTCCATGTTCATACAGATAGCGGTGTAGATATTTCCATGTTCATACAGATAGTGGCATAGATATTTCCATGTTCATACCAATAGCGGTGTAGACACTTCCATGTTCATACATTTAGCGTTGTAGGTATTTCCATGTTCATGCAGATGGCGTTGAAGTTATTTCCATGTTCATACAGATGACGGTGTAGATATTTCCATGTTTGTACGGATGGCAGTGTAAATATTTCCATGTTCATACAGGTGGCGGTGTAGATATTTCCATGTTTATACAGATAGCAGTGTAGTTATTTCCATGTTAATAGAGATAGCTGTGTAGATATTTCCATTGATATACAGACAGCTGTGTAGATATTTGCGTGTTCATACAGATTGCGGTGTAGATATTTCCATGTTCGTACAGATAGCGGTGTAGATATTTCCATGTTCATACAGATAGCGGTGTAGTTATTTCCATGTTCATACAGATAACTGTGTAGATATTTCCATGTTCATACAGATAGCGGTGTAGATATTTCCATGTTCATACAGTTAGCGGTGAAGATATTTCCATGTTCATACAGGTGGCGGTGTAGATATTTACATGTTCATACAGACGGCAGTATAGATATTTCCATGTTTGTACAGATGGCGGTGTAGATACTTCCATGTTTATGCCAATAGCGGTATAGATATTTCCATGTTCATACAAATGGCGGTGTAGATATTTCCATGTTCATAGAGATGGCGGTGTAGATATTTCCATATTTATAGAGATAGCAGTGTAGTTATTTCCATGTTTACAGAGATAGCAGTGTAGATATTTCCATTGATATACAGATAGCTGTGTAGATATTTGCATGTTCTTAGAGATAGCGGTGTAGATATTTCCATGTTCATAGAGATAGCGGTGTAGATATTTCCATGTTCATACAGATAGCGGTGTAGATATTTCCTTGTTCATACAGTTAGCGGTGTAGATATTTCCATGTTCATACAGATGTCGGTGTAGATATTTACATGTTCATATAGACGGCGGTGTAGATATTTCCATGTTCATACAGATGGCGGTGTAGATATTTCCATGTTCATACAGATAGCGGTGTAGATATTTCCAAGTTCATACAGATAGCGGCGTAGATATTTCCATGTTCATACCAATAGCGGTGTAGACATTTCCATGTTCATTCATTTAGCGGTGTAGATATTTCCATGTTCATACAGATGGCGGTGAAGATATTCATATGTTCATACAGATGGCGGTGTAGATATTTCCATGTTTGTACGGATGGCAGTGTAGATATTTCCATGTTTATACAGATAGCAGTGTAGTTATTTCCATGTTAATAGAGATAGCTGTGTAGATATTTCCATTGATATACAGACAGCTGTGTAGATATTTGCGTGTTCATACAGATAGCGGTGAAGATATTTCCATGTTCGTACAGATAGCGGTGTAGATATTTCCATGTTCCTACAGATAGCGGTGTAGATATTTCCATGTTCATACAGATAACGGTGTAGATATTTCCATGTTCATACAGATAGCGGTGTAGATATTTCCATGTTCATACAGTTAGCGGTGTAGATATTTCCATGTTCATACAGATAGCGGTGTAGATATTTACATGTTCATGCAGATGGCGGTATAGATATTTCCATGCTCGTACAGATGGCGGTGTAGATATTTCCATGTTCATAGAGATGGCGGTATAGACATTTCCATGTTTATGCAGATAGCGGTATAGATATTTCCATGTTTATACAGATGGTGGTGTAGTTATTTCCATGTTTATAGAGATGGCGGTATAGATATTTCCATGTTTACAGAGATAGTGGTGTAGTTACTTCCAAGTTTATAGAGACAGCGTTGTAGATATTTCCATGTTTATACAGATAGCGGTGAAGATATTTCCATGTTTATACAGATAGCGGTGTGGATATTTCCATGTTTATACAGATAGCAGTGTAGATATTTCCATCTTTATAGAGATAGTGGTGTAGATAATTTCAATTTCATACAGAGAGCAGTGTAGGTACTTCCAAGTTCATACAGATAGCGGTGTAGATATTTCCACGTTTATAGAGATGGCGGTGTAGATATTTCCATGTTCATACAGAGGACGGTGTAGATATTTCCATGTTCATACAGATAGCGGTGTAGATATATCCATGTTTACACAGATAGCGGTGTAGATATTTCCATGTTCATACAGTTAGCGGTGTAGATATTTACATGTTCACACAGATGGCGGGGTAGATATTTCCATGTTCATACAGATGGTGGTGTAGATATTTCCATGTTCATACAGATGGCGGTGTAGATATTTCCATGTTCATACAGTTAGCGGTGTAGATATTTCCATGTTCATACAGATGGCGGTGTATATATTTACATGTTCATATAGATGGCGGTGAAGATATTTCCATGTTTGTATGGATGGCAGTGTAGATATTTCCATGTTCATACAGGTGGCGGTGTAGATATTTCCATGTTTATACAGATAGCAGTGTAGTTATTTCCATGTTTATAGAGATAGCTGTGTAGATATTTCCTTTGATATACAGATAGCTGTGTAGATATTTGCATGTTCATACAGATAGCGGTGTAGATATTTCCATGTTCATACAGATTGCGGTGTAGATATTTCCATGTTCATACAGATAACGGTGTAGATATTACCATGTTCATACAGATAGCGGTGTAGATATTTCCATGTTCATACAGTTAGCGGTGTAGATATTTCCATGTTCATGCAGATGGCGGTGTAGATATTTACAAGTTCATACAGATGGCGGTATAGATATTTACATGTTCGTACACATGGCGGTGTAGACATTTCCATGTTCATAGAGATGGCGGTGTAGATATTTCCATGTTTATGCAGATAGCGGTATAGATATTTCCATGTTTATACAGATGGTGGTGTAGATATTTCCATGTTTATAGAGATGGCGGTCTAGATATTTCCATGTTTACAGAGATAGTGGTGTAGTTATTTCCAAGTTTATAGAGACAGCGTTGTAGTTATTTTCATGTTTATACAGATAGCAGTGAAGATATTTCCGTGTTTATACAGATAGCGGTGTAGATATTTCCATGTTTATACAGATAGCAGTGTAGATATTTCCATGTTTATAGAGATAGTGGTGTAGATAATTTCAATTTTATACAGAGAGAAGTGTAGATATTTCAAAGTTCATACAGACAGCGGTGTAGATATTTCCACGTTTATTGAGATGGCGGTGTAGATATTTCCATGTTCATACAGATGGCGGTGTAGACATTTCCATGTTTATAAGGATGGCGGAGTAGATATTTTCATGTTTACACAGATGGCGGTGTAGATATTTCCATGTTTACACAGATAGCGGTGTAGACATTTCCATGTTTACACAGATAGCGGTGTGGATATTTCCATGTTTATGCAGATAGCAGTGTAGATATTACCATGTTTATACAGATAGCGGTGCGGATATTTCCATGTTTATACAGATAGTTGGGCAGATATTTCCATGTTTATACAGATAGCGGTGTAGATATTTCCATCTTAATACAGATGGCGGTGTGGATATGTCCAAGTTCATACAGATGGCAGTGTAGATATTTCCATGTTCATACCAATAGCGGTGTAGACAATTCCATGTTCATTCATTTAGCGGTGTAGATATTTCCATGTTCATACAGATGGCGGTGAAGATATTCATATGTTCATACAGATGGCGGTGTAGATATTTCCATGTTTGTACGGATGGCAGTGTAGATATTTCCATGTTCATACAGGTGGCGGTGTAGATATTTCCATGTTTATACAGATAGCAGTGTAGTTATTTCCATGTTAATAGAGATAGTTGTGTAGATATTTCCATTGATATACAGATAGCTGTGTAGATATTTGCATGTTCATACAGATAGCGGTGTAGATATTTCCATGTTCATACAGATAGCGGTGTAGATATTTCCATGTTCGTACAGATAGTGGTGTAGATATTTCCATGCTCATGCAGATGGTGGTGTAGATATTTCCATGTTCATACACATGGCGGTGTAGATATTTCCATGTTCATAGAGATGGCGGTGTAGATATTTCCATGTTCATACAAATGGCGGTGTAGATATTTCCATATTCATAGAAATGGCGGTGTAGTTATTTCCATATTTATAGAGATAGCAGTGTAGTTATTTCCATGTTTATAGAGATAGCAGTGTAGATATTTCCATTGATATACAGATAGCTGTGTAGATATTTGCATGTTCATAGAGATAGCGGTGTAGATATTTCCATGTTCATACAGTTAGCGGTGTAGATATTTCCATGTTCATACAGATAGCGGTGTAGATATTTCTATGTTCATACAGATAGCTGTGTAGATATTTCCATGTTCATACAGATGGCCGTGTAGATATTTACATGTTCATACAGATGGCGGTGTAGATATTTCCACGTTCATACAGATAGCGGTGTAGATATTTCCACGTTCATACAGATAGCGGTGTAGATATTTCTATGTTCATACAGATAGCGGCGTAGATATTTCCATGTTCATACCAATAGCGGTGTAGACATTTCCACGTTCATACATTTAGCGGTGTAGGAATTTCCATGTTCTTGCAGATGGCGGTGAAGATATTTCCATGTTCATACAGATGACGGTGTAGATATTTCCATGTTTGTACGGATGGCAGTGTAGATATTTCCATGTTCATACAGGTGGCGGTGTAGATATTTCCATGTTTATACATATAGCAGTGTAGTTATTTCCATGTTAATAGAGATAGCTGTGTAGACATTTCCATTGATATACAGACAGCTCTGTAGATATTTGCGTGTTCATACAGATAGCGGTGTAGATATTTCCATGTTCGTACAGATAGCGGTGTAGATATTTCCATGTTCATACAGATAGCGGTGTAGATATTTCCATGTTCATACAGATAACGGTGTAGATATTTCCATGTTCATACAGATAGCGGTGTAGATATTTCCATGTTCATACAGTTAGCGGTGTAGATATTTCCATGTTCATACAGATGGTGGTGTAGATATTTACATGTTCATGCAGATGGTATAGATATTTCCATGCTCGTACAGATGGCGGTGTAGATATTTCCATGTTCATAGAGATGGCGGTATAGACATTTCCATGTTTATGCAGATAGCGGTATAGATATTTCCATGTTTATACAGATGGTGGTGTAGTTATTTCCATGTTTATAGAGATGGCGGTATAGATATTTCCATGTTTACAGAGATAGTGGTGTAGTTACTTCCAAGTTTATAGAGACAGCGTTGTAGATATTTCCATGTTTATACAGATAGCGGTGAAGATATTTCCATGTTTATACAGATAGCGGTGTGGATATTTCCATGTTTATACAGATAGCAGTGTAGATATTTCCATCTTTATAGAGATAGTGGTGTAGATAATTTCAATTTCATACAGAGAGCAGTGTAGGTACTTCCAAGTTCATACAGATAGCGGTGTAGATATTTCCACGTTTATAGAGATGGCGGTGTAGATATTTCCATGTTCATACAGAGGACGGTGTAGATATTTACATGTTCATAGAGATATCGGTGTAGATATTTTCATGTTTACACAGATGGCGGTGTAGTTATTTCCATGTTTACACAGATAGCGTTGTAGAGGTTTCCATGTTTACACAGATAGCGGTGTGGATATTTCCATGTTTATGCAGATAGCGGTGTAGATATTTCCATGTTTATACAGATACCGGTGTGGTTATTTCCATGTTTATACAGATAGTCGTGCAGATATTTCCATGTTTATACAGATAGCGGTGTAGATATTTCCATCTTAATACAGAAAGCGGTGTAGATATTTCCATCTTCATACAGATGGCGGTGTAGACATTTCGAAGTTTATAGAGATTGCTCTGTAGTTATTTCCATATTTATAGAGAAATCTGTGTAGATATTTCCAGGTATATGCAGATAGCTGAGTAGATATTTCCATGTTCATGCAGAAAGCGGTGTAGATATTTCCATGTTCATCCAGATGCCGGTGTAGATATATCCATGTTCATACAGATGGCCGTGAAGATATTTCCATGTTCATAGAGATGGCGGTGTAGATATTTCTATGTTCATACAAAAGGCGGTGTAGATATTTCCATGTTCATAGAGATGGCGGTGTAGATATTTCCATGTTCATACAAATGGCGGTGTAGATATTTCCATGTTCATAGAGATGGTGGTGTAGATGTTTCCATGTTTATACAGATAGCAGTGTTGTTATTTCCATGTTTATAGAGATAGCAGTGTAGACATTTGCATTGATATACAGATAGCTGTATAGATATTTGCATGTTCATACACATAGCGGTGTAGATATTTCCATGTTCATACAGATAACAGTGTGGATATTTCCATGTTCATACAGATAGCAGTGTAGATATTTCCATGTTCATACAGATAGCGGTGTAGATATATCCATGTTCACACAGATAGAGGTGTAGATATTTCCATGTTCATACAGTTAGCGGTGTAGATATTTACATGTTCATACAGATGGCGGTGTAGATATTTCCATGTTCATACAGATGGCGGTGTAGATATTTCCATGTTCATACAGATGGCGGTGTAGATATTTCCATGTTCATACAGTTAGCGGTGTAGATATTTCCATGTTCATACAGATGGCGGTGTATATATTTACATGTTCATATAGATGGCGGTGAAGATATTTCCATGTTTGTATGGATGGCAGTGTAGATATTTCCATGTTCATACAGGTGGCGGTGTAGATATTTCCATGTTTATACAGATAGCAGTGTAGTTATTTCCATGTTTATAGAGATAGCTGTGTAGATATTTCCTTTGATATACAGATAGCTATGTAGATATTTGCATGTTCATACAGATAGCGGTGTAGATATTTCCATGTTCATACAGATTGCGGTGTAGATATTTCCATGTTCATACAGATAACGGTGTAGATATTACCATGTTCATACAGATAGCGGTGTAGATATTTCCATGTTCATACAGTTAGCGGTGTAGATATTTCCATGTTCATGCAGATGGCGGTGTAGATATTTACAAGTTCATACAGATGGCGGTATAGATATTTCCATGTTCGTACACATGGCGGTGTAGACATTTCCATGTTCATAGAGATGGCGGTGTAGATATTTCCATGTTTATGCAGATAGCGGTATAGATATTTCCATGTTTATACAGATGGTGGTGTAGATATTTCCATGTTTATAGAGATGGCGGTCTAGATATTTCCATGTTTACAGAGATAGTGGTGTAGTTATTTCCAAGTTTATAGAGACAGCGTTGTAGTTATTTTCATGTTTATACAGATTGCAGTGAAGATATTTCCGTGTTTATACAGATAGCGGTGTAGATATTTCCATGTTTATACAGATAGCAGTGCGGATATTTCCATGTTTATTCAGATAGCGGTGCGGATACTTCCATGTTTATACAGATAGTTGGGCAGATATTTCCATGTTTATACAGATAGTTGGGCAGATATTTCCATGTTTATACAGATAGCGGTGTAGATATTTCCATCTTAATACAGATGGCGGTGTAGATATGTCCATGTTTGTACACATGGCGGTGTAGATATTTCCATGTTCATACAGATGGCGGTGTAGATATTTCAAAGTTTATAGAGATGGCGCTGTAGTTATTTCCATATTTATAGAGAAATCTGTGTAGATATTTCCATATATATTCAGATAGCTGTGTAGATATTTCCATGTTCATGCAGATAGCGGTGTAGATATTTCCATGTTCATCCAGATGCCGGTGTACATATATCCATGTTCATACAGATGGCGGTGAAGATATTTCCATGTTCATAAGATGGTGATGTAGATATTTCCATGTTCAAACAAATGGCGGTGTAGATACTTCCATGTTCATAGAGATGGTGGTGTAGATATTTCCATGTTCATACAAATGGCGGTGTAGATATTTCCATGTTCATAGACATGGCGGTGTAGATATTTCCATATTTATAGAGATAGCAGTGTAGTTATTTCCATGTTTATAGAGATAGCAGTGTTGATATTTCCATTGATATACAGATAGCTGTGAAGATATATGCATGTTCATAGAGATAGCGGTGTAGATATTTCCATGTTCATACAGATAGCGGTGTAGATATTTCCATGTTCATACAGATAGCGGTGTAGATATTTCCATGTTCATACAGATAGCGGTGTAGATATTTCCATGTTCATACAGATAGCGGTGTAGATAATTCCATGTTCATACAGTTAGCGGTGTAGATATTTCCTTGTTCATACAGATGGCGGTGTAGATATTTACATGTTCATACAGAATGCGGTGTAGATATTTCCATGTTCATATAGATAGCGGTGTAGATATTTCCATGTTCATACAGATAGCGGTGTAGATAATTCCATGTTCATACAGTTAGCTGTGTAGATATTTCCATGTTCATACAGATGGCGGTGTAGATATTTACATGTTCATACAGATGGCGGTGTAGATACTTCCATGTTCATACAGATGGCGGTGTAGATATTTCCATGTTCATACAGATAGCGGTGTAGATACTTCCATGTTCATACAGATAGCGGTGTAGATATTTCCATGTTCATACCAATAGCGGTGTAGACATTTCCATGTTCATACATTTAGCGGTGTAGATATTTCCATGTTCATACAGATGGCGGTGAAGATATTTCCATGTTCATACAGATGGCGGTGTAGATATTTCCATGTTTGTACGGATGGCAGTGTAGATATTTCCATGTTCATACAGGTGGCGGTGTAGATATTTCCATGTTTATTCAGATAGCAGTGTAATTATTTCCATGTTAATAGAGATAGCTGTGTGGATATTTCCATTGATATACAGATAGCTGTTTAGATATTTGCATGTTCATACAGATAGCGGTGTAGATATTTCCATGTTCGTACAGATAGCGGTGTAGATATTTCCATGTTCATACAGATAACGGTGTAGATATTTCCATGTTCATATAGATAACGGTGTAGATATTTCCATGTTCATACAGACAGCGGTGTAGATATTTCCATGTTCATACAATTAGCGGTGTAGATATTTCCTTGTTCATACAGATGGCGATGTAGATATTTACATGTTCATACAGATGGCGGTATAGATATTTCCATGTTCGTACAGATGGCGGTGTAGATATTTCCATGTTCATACAGATAGCGGTATAGATATTTCCATGTTTATACAGATGGTGGTGTAGATATTTCCATGTATATAGAGATGGCGGTCTAGATATTTCCATATTTACAGAGATAGTGGTGTAGTTATTTCCAAGTTTATAGACAGCGTTGTAGATATTTCCATGTTTATACAGATAGCAGTGAAGCTATTTCCATGTTTATGCAGATAGCGGTGTAGATATTTCCATGTTTATACAGATAGCAGTGTAGATATTTCCACGTTTATAGAGATAGTGGTGTAGATAATTTCAATTTTATACAGAGAGCAGTGTCGATATTTCCAAGTTCATACAGATAGCGGTGTAGATATTTCCACGTTTATAGAGATGGTGGTGTAGATATTTCCATGTTCATACAGATGGCGGTGTAGATATTTCCATGTTTATAGGGATGGCGGTGTAGATATTTTCATGTTTACACAGATGGCGGTGTAGATATTTCCATGTTTACACAGATAGCGTTGTAGGCTTTTCCATGTTTACACAGATAGCGGTGTGGATATTTCCATGTTTATACAGATAGCGGTGCGGATATTTCCATGTTTATACAGATAGCGGTGCGGATATTTCCATGTTTATACAGATAGTTGGGCAGATATTTCCCTGTTTATACAGATAGCGGTGTAGATATTTCCATCTTAATACAGATGGCGGTGTAGATAAGTCCATGTTTGTACAGAAGGTGGTGTAGATATTTCCATGTTCATACAGATGGCGGTGTAGATATTTCGAAGTTTATAGAGATCGCGCTGTAGTTATTTCCATATTATAGAGAAATCTGTGTAGATATTTCCATGTATATTCAGATAGCTGTGTAGATATTTCCATGTTCATGCAGATAGCGGTGTAGATATTTCCATGTTCATCCAGATGCCGGTGTACATATATCCATGTTCATACAGATGGCCGTGAAGATATTTCCATGTTCATAGAGATGGCGGTGTAGATATTTCCATGTACATACAAATGGCGGTGTAGATATTTCCATGTTCATAGAGATGGTGGTGTAGATGTTTCCATGTTTATACAGATAGCAGTGTTGTTATTTCCATGTTTATAGAGATAGCAGTGTAGACATTTGCATTGATATACAGATAGCTGTATAGATATTTGCATGTTCATACACATAGCGGTGTAGATATTTCCATGTTCATACAGATAACAGTGTGGATATTTCCATGTTCATACAGATAGCAGTGTAGATATTTCCATGTTCATACTGATAGCGGTGTAGATATATCCATGTTCACACAGATAGCGGTGTAGATATTTCCATGTTCATACAGTTAGCGGTGTAGATATTTACATGTTCATACAGATGGCGGGGTAGATATTTCCATGTTCATACAGATGGCGGTGTAGATATTTCCATGTTCATACAGATGGCGGTGTAGATATTTCCATGTTCATACAGTTAGCGGTGTAGATATTTCCATGTTCATACAGATGGCGGTGTATATATTTACATGTTCATATAGATGGCGGTGAAGATATTTCCATGTTTGTATGGATGGCAGTGTAGATATTTCCATGTTCATACAGGTGGCGGTGTAGATATTTCCATGTTTATACAGATAGCAGTGTAGTTATTTCCATGTTTATAGAGATAGCTGTGTAGATATTTCCTTTGATATACAGATAGCTGTGTAGATATTTGCATGTTCATACAGATAGCGGTGTAGATATTTCCATGTTCATACAGATTGCGGTGTAGATATTTCCATGTTCATACAGATAACGGTGTAGATATTACCATGTTCATACAGATAGCGGTGTAGATATTTCCATGTTCATACAGTTAGCGGTGTAGATATTTCCATGTTCATGCAGATGGCGGTGTAGATATTTACAAGTTCATACAGATGGCGGTATAGATATTTACATGTTCGTACACATGGCGGTGTAGACATTTCCATGTTCATAGAGATGGCGGTGTAGATATTTCCATGTTTATGCAGATAGCGGTATAGATATTTCCATGTTTATACAGATGGTGGTGTAGATATTTCCATGTTTATAGAGATGGCGGTCTAGATATTTCCATGTTTACAGAGATAGTGGTGTAGTTATTTCCAAGTTTATAGAGACAGCGTTGTAGTTATTTTCATGTTTATACAGATAGCAGTGAAGATATTTCCGTGTTTATACAGATAGCGGTGTAGATATTTCCATGTTTATACAGATAGCAGTGTAGATATTTCCATGTTTATAGAGATAGTGGTGTAGATAATTTCAATTTTATACAGAGAGAAGTGTAGATATTTCAAAGTTCATACAGACAGCGGTGTAGATATTTCCACGTTTATTGAGATGGCGGTGTAGATATTTCCATGTTCATACAGATGGCGGTGTAGACATTTCCATGTTTATAAGGATGGCGGAGTAGATATTTTCATGTTTACACAGATGGCGGTGTAGATATTTCCATGTTTACACAGATAGCGGTGTAGACATTTCCATGTTTACACAGATAGCGGTGTGGATATTTCCATGTTTATGCAGATAGCAGTGTAGATATTACCATGTTTATACAGATAGCGGTGCGGATATTTCCATGTTTATACAGATAGTTGGGCAGATATTTCCATGTTTATACAGATAGTGGTGTAGATATTTCCATCTTAATACAGATGGCGGTGTAGATATGTCCAAGTTCATACAGATGGCAGTGTAGATATTTCCATGTTCATACCAATAGCGGTGTAGACAATTCCATGTTCATTCATTTAGCGGTGTAGATATTTCCATGTTCATACAGATGGCGGTGAAGATATTCATATGTTCATACAGATGGCGGTGTAGATATTTCCATGTTTGTACGGATGGCAGTGTAGATATTTCCATGTTCATACAGGTGGCGGTGTAGATATTTCCATGTTTATACAGATAGCAGTGTAGTTATTTCCATGTTAATAGAGATAGTTGTGTAGATATTTCCATTGATATACAGATAGCTGTGTAGATATTTGCATGTTCATACAGATAGCGGTGTAGATATTTCCATGTTCATACAGATAGCGGTGTAGATAGTTCCATGTTTATACAGATAGCGGTGTAGATATTTCCATGTTTATAGAGATAGTGGTGTAGATAATTCCAATTTTATACAGATAGCAGTGAAGATATTTCCAAGTTCATTCAGATAGCAGTGTAGATATTTCCACGTTTGTAGAGATGGCAGTGTAGATATTTCCATGTTCATACAGATGGCGGTGTAGATATTTCCATGTTTATAGAGATGGCGGTGCAGATATTTTCATGTTTACACAGATGGTTGTGTAGATATTTCCATGTTTACTCAGTCACGGTGTAGACATTTCTATGTTTACACAGATAGCGGTGTGGATAATTCCATGTTTATGCAGATAGCGGTGTAGATATTTCCATGTTTATACAGATAGCGGTGCGGTTATTTCCATGTTTGTACAGATAGTGGTGCAGATATTTCCATGTTTATACAGAAAGCGGTGTAGATATTTCCATCTTAATACAGATGGCGGTGTAGATATGTCCATGTTCGTACAGATGGCGGTGTAGATATTTCCATGTTCATACAGATGGCGGTGTAGATATTTCGAAGTTTATACAGATAGCGCTGTAGTTATTTCCATATTTATAGAGAAATCTGTGTAGATATTTCCATGTATATGCTGATAGCTGTGTAGATATTTCCATGTTCATGCAGATAGCGGTGTAGATATTTCCATGCTCATCCAGATGCCGGTGTAGATATATCCATGTTCATACAGATGGCGGTGAAGATACTTCCATGTTCATACAGATGGCGGTGTAGATATTTCCATGTTTATACAGATAGCGGTGTAGATTATTCCTATATTATACAGATAGCAGTGTAGATATTTCGAAGTTCATACAAATAGCGGTGTAGATATTTCCATGTTCATACAGATGGCGGTGTAGATATTTCCATGTTCATTCACATGGCGGTGTAGATATTTCCATGTTTACACAGATAGCGCTGTAGATATTTCCATGTTGATACACATAGCGGTGTAGATATTTCCATGTTTTTAGAGATAGCGGTGAAGTTATTTTCTTGTTTATAGAGAAAGCTGTGTAGATATTTCCATGTATATGCAGTTAACTGTGTAGATATTTCCATGTTCATACACATAGCGGTGTAGATATTTCCATGTTCATACAGATGGCGGTTAAGTTAATTCCATGTTCATACAGATGGCAGTTTAGATATTTTCATGTTCATACAAATGGCGGTGTAGTTATTTGCATGTTCATAGATATGGCGCTGTAGTTATTTCCATGTTTATAGAGATAGTGGTGTAGTTATTTCCATGTTTATAGAGATAGCGATGTAGATATTTCCATGTATATAAAGGTAGCAGTGTGATTTTTTCCATGTTCATACAGAAAGCTGTATAGGTATTTTCACCTTCATAGAGATGGCGGTGTAGATATTTCCATGTTCATACAGCTGGCGTTGTAGTTATTTCTATGTTTATAGAGATGGCGGTGTAGATATTTCCATGTTTATACAGATGGCGGTGTAGATAATTCCATGTTTATAGAGATGGCGGTGTAGATATTTCCATGTTTACACAGATAGCAGTGCAGATATTTCCATGTTTACACAGATAACGGTGTAGACATTTCCATCTTTCCACAGATAGCGGTGTAGACATTCCCATGTCTACACAGATAGCATTGTAAATATTTACATGTTTATAGAGATAGCGGTGTAGTTATTTACATGTTTATACAGACAGCGGTGAAGATATTTCCATGTTTATAGAGATAGCGGTGTAGTTATTTCCATGTTTATAGAGAAAGCTGTGTAGATATTTCCATGTATATGCAGATAGCTGTGTAGATATTTCCATGTTTATACAGATAGTGGTGTAGATATTTCCATGTTTATACAGATATCGGTGTAGATATTTCCATGTTTCTACAGATAGCGGTGTGGATATTTGCATCTTAATACAGATGGCCGTGTAGATATTTCCATGTTTATACTGATGGCGCTGAAGTTATTTCCTTGTTCATACAGATGGCGCTCTATATATTTCCAGCTTTGTAGAGATAGCGGTGTAGTTATTTCCACGTTTATAGAGATAGCGCTGTAGAGTTTTCCATGTATATACATATAGCTATGCAGACATTTCCATGTTCTTACAGACAGAGATGTAGATATTTCCATGTTCATACAGATAGCAGAGTGGATATTTCCATGTTCATACAGGTAGCGGTGTAGATATTTCCATGTTCATTCAGATAGCGGTGTAGTTATTTCCATGTTCATACAGATAGCGGTGTAGATATTTCTATGTTTGTAGAGATGGCGGTGTAGATATTTCCACGTTTATACTGATGGCGGTGTAGATATTTCCACGTTTATAGAGAAGGCGGTGTAGATATTTCCATGTTTATACAGAAAGCGGTGTAGATATTTCCATGTTTACACAGATAGTGGTGAAGACATTTCCATGTTGAAACAGATAGCGTTGTAGATATTTTCATGTTTATAGAGATAGTGGTGTAGTTACTTCCATGTTTATACAGATAGCGGTGAAGTTATTTCCATGCTTACACAGATAGCGGCGTGGATATTTCATGGATTATACAGAGTGCGGTGTAGATATTTCCATGTTTATACAGATAGCGGTGCTGATATGTCCATGTTTATACAGATAGCGGTGTGCATATTTCCATGTTTATACATATAGAGGTGTGGATGTCTCCATGTTTATACAGATAGCGGTGTAGATATTTCCATGTTTATACAGATAGCGGTTCAGATATTTCCATCTTAATACAGATGGAGGTGTAGATATTTCCATGTTCCTACAGATGGCGGTGTAGATATTTCCATGTTCCTACAGATGGCGGTGTAGTTATTTCCAAGTATATAGAGATGACGGTGTAGTTATTTCCATGTTTATAAAGAAAGCTGTGTAGATATTTCTATGTATATGCAGATAGCTGTGTAGATATTTCCATGTTCATACAGATAGCGGTGTAGATAATTCCATATTCATCCACATGGCGGTGTAGAAATATCCATGTTAATACAGATGGCGGTGAAGGAATTTCCATGTTCATATGGATGGCGGTGTAGATATTTCCATGATCATACAAATGGCGGTGTAGATATTTCCATGTTCATAGAGATGGCGTTGTAGTTATTTCCATGTTCATACAGATGGTGGTGTAGTTATTTCCATGTTTATAGAGATAGAAGTGTAGATATTTCCATTGATATACAGATAGCTCTGTAGATCTATGCATGTTCATACAGATAGCGCTCTAGATATTTCCATGTTCATACAGATAGCGGTGTGGATATTTCCATGTTCATACAGATAGTGGTGTAGATATTTCCAAGTTCATACAGATAGCGGTGTAGATATTTCCGTGTTCATACAGATGGCGGTGTAGATATTTCCATGTTCATACAGATGGTGGTGAAGATATTTCCATGTTCATACAGATGGCGGTGTAGATATTTCGAAGTTTAAGGAGATAGTGCTGTAGTTATTTCCATATTTATAGAGAAAACTGTGTAGATATTTCCATGTATATTCAGATAGCTGTGTAGATATTTCCATGTTCATGCAGATAGCGGTGTAGATATTTCCATGTTCATCCAGATGTCGGTGTACATATTTCCATGTTCATACAGATAGCGGTGTGGATATTTCCATGTTCATAGAGATGGCGGTGTAGATATTTCCATGTTTACACAGATAGCGGTGTAGACATTTCCATGTTTACACAGATAGCGGTGTGAATAGTTCCATGTTTATGCAGATAGCAGTGTAGATATTTCCATGTTTATACAGATTGCGGTGCGGATATTTCCATGTTTATACAGATAGTTGGGCAGATATTTCCATGTTTATACAGATAGCGGTGTAGATATTTCCATCTTAGTACAGATGGCGGTGTAGATATATTCATGTTCGTACAGATGGCGGTTTAGATATTTCCAAGTTCATACAGATGGCGGTGTAGATATTTCAAAGTTCATAGAGATAGCGCTGTAGTTATTTCCATATTTATAGAGAAATCTGTGTAGATATTTCCATGTATATTCAGATAGCTGTGTAGATATTTCCATGTTCATGCAGATAGCGGTGTAGATATTTCCATGTTCATCCAGATGCCGGTGTACATATATCCATGTTCATACAGATGGCGGTGAAGATATTTCCATGTTCATACAGATGGCGGTGTAGATATTTCCATGTTCATACAAATGGCGGTGTAGATATTTCCATGTTCATAGAGATGGCGGTGTAGATATTTCCATGTTCATAGAGATGGCGGTGTAGATATTTCCATTGATACACAGATAGCTTTGTAGATATTTGCATGTTCATACAGATAGCGGTGTAGATATTTCCATGTTCATAAAGATAGCGGTGTAGATATTTCCATGTTCATACAGATAGCGGTGTAGATATTTCCATGTTCATACAGATAGGGGTGTAGATATTTCCATGTTCATACACATGGCGGTGTAGATATTTCCATGTTCATACAGATGGCGGTGTAGATATTTCCATATTCATACAGATGGCGGTGTAGATATTTCCATGTTCATACAGATAGCGGTGTAGATATTTCCATGTTCATACAGTTAGCGGTGTAGATATTTCCATGTTCATAGAGATGGCGGTGTAGATATTTACATGTTCATACAGATGGCGGTATAGATATTTCCATGTTCGTACAGATGGCGGTGTAGATATTTCCATGTTCATACAGATAGCGGTGTAGATATTTCCATGTTCATACAGATAGCGGTGTAGATATTTCCATGTTCATACAGATAGCAGTGTAGAGATTTCCATGTTCATACAGATAGCGGTGTAGATATTTCCATGTTCATACAGATAGCGGTGTAGATGTTTCCATGTTCATACCGATAGCGGTGTAGACATTTCCATGTTCATACAGTTAGCGGTGTAGATATTTCCATGTTCATACAGATGGCGGTGTAGATATTTACATGTTCATACAGATGGCGGTGTAGATTTTTCCATGTTCATACAGGTGGCGGTGTAGATATTTCCATGTTTATACAGATAGCTGTGTAGTTATTTCCATGTTTATAGAGATAGCAGTGTATACATTTCCATTGATATACAGATAGCTGTATAGATATTTGCATGGTCACACAGATAGCAGTGTAGATATTTCCATGTTCGTACAGATAGCGGTGTAGATATTTCCATGTTCATACAGATAGCGGTGTAGATATTTCCATGTTCATAAAGACAGCGGTGTAGATATTTCCATGTTCATACAGTTAACGGTGTAGATATTTCCAAGTTCATACAGATGGCGGTGTAGATATTTACATGTTCATACAGCTGGCGGTATAGATATTTTCATGTTCATACAGATGGCGGTGTAGGTATTTCCATGTTCATAGAGATGGCGGTGTAGATATTTCCATGTTTATGCAGATAGCGGTATAGATATTTCCATGTTTATACAGATGGTGGTGTAGATATTTCCATGTTTATAGAGATGGCGGTCTAGATATTTCCATGTTTACAGAGATAGTGGTGTAGTTATTTCCAAGTTTATAGAGACAGCGTTGTAGATATTTCCATGTTTATACAGATAGCGGTGAAGATATTTCCATGTTTATGCAGATAGCGGTGTAGATATTTCCATGTTTATACAGATTGCAGTGTAGATATTTCCTTGTTTATAGAGATAGTAGAGTAGATAATTTCAATTTTATACAGAAAGCAGTGTAGATATTTCCAAGTTCATACTGATAGCGGTGTAGATATTTCCACGTTTATAGAGATGGTGGTGTAGATATTTCCATGTTCATACAGAGGACGGTGTAGATATTTCCATGTTTATAGCGATGGCGGTGTAGATATTTTCATGTTTACACAGATGGCGCTGTAGATATTTCCATGTTTACACAGATAGCGGTGTAGACGTTTCCATGTTTACACAGATAGCGGTGTGGATATTTCCATGTTTATGCAGATAGCGGTGTAGATATTTCCATGTTTATAAATATAGCGGTGTGGATATTTCCATGTTTATTCAGATAGCGGTGCGGATATTTCCATGTTTATACAGATAGTTGGGCAGATATTTCCATGTTTATACAGATAGCGGTGTAGATATTTCCATCTTAATACAGATGGCGGTGTAGATATGTCCATGTTTGTACAGTTGGTGGTGTAGATATTTCCATGTTCATACAGATGGTGGTGTAGATATTTCGAAGTTTATAGAGATAGCGCTGTAGTTATTTCCATATTTATAGAGAAATCTGTGTAGATATTTCCATGTATATTCAGATAGCTGTGTAGACATTTCCATGTTCATGCAGAGAGCGGTGTAGATATTTCCATGTTCATCCAGATGCCGGTGTACATATATCCATCTTCATACAGATGGCGGTGAAGATATTTCCATGTTCATACAGATGTTGGTGTAGGTATTTCCATGTTCATACAAATGGCGGTGTAGATATTTCCATGTTCATAGAGATGGCGGTGTAGATATTTCCATGTTCATACAAATGGCGGTGTAGATATTTCCATGTTCATAGAGATGGTGGTGTAGATATTTCCATATTTATAGACATAGCAGTGTAGTTATTTCTATGTTTATATAGATAGCAGTGTAGATATTTCCATTGATATACAGATAGTTGTGTAGATATTTGCATGTTCATAGAGATAGCGGTGTAGATATTTCCATGCTCATACAGATAGCGGTGTAGATATTTCCATGTTCATACAGTTAGCGGTGTAGATATTTCCATGTTCATACAGATAGCGGTGTAGATATTTCCATGTTCATACAGATAGCGGTGTAGATATTTCTATGTTCATACAGTTAGCTGTGTAGATATTTCCATGTTCATACGGATGGCCGTGTAGGTATTTACATGTTCATACAGATGGCGGTGTAGATATTTGCATGTTCATACAGATAGCGGTGTAGATATTTCCATGTTCATACAGATATCGGTGTAGGTATTTCCATGTTCATACAGATTGCGGCGTAGATATTTCCATGTTCATACCAATAGCGGTGTAGACATTTCCATGTTCATACATTTAGCGGTGTAGGTATTTCCATGTTCATGCAGATGGCGGTGAAGATATTTCCATGTTCATACAGATGGCGGTGTAGATATTTCCATGTTTGTACGGATGGCAGTGTAGATATTTCCATGTTCATACAGGTGGCGGTGTAGATATTTCCATGTTTATACAGATAGCAGTGTAGTTATTTCCATGTTAATAGAGATAGCTGTGTAGATATTTCCATTGATATTCAGATAGCTGTGTAGATATTTGCATGTTCATACAGATAGCGGTGTAGATATTTTCATGTTCGTACAGATAGCGGTGTAGGTATTTCCATGTTCATACATATAACGGTGTAGATATTTCCATGTTAATACAGATAACGGTGTAGATATTTCCATGTTCATACAGACAGCGGTGTAGATATTTCCATGTTCGTACAGTTGGTGGTGTAGATATTTCCATGTTCATACAGATGGCCGTGTAGATATTTATATGTTCATACAGATGGCGGTATAGATATTTCCATGTTCGTGCAGATGGCGGTGTAGATATTTCCATGTTCATAGAGATGGCGGTGTAGATATTTCCATGTTTATGCAGATAGTGGTATAGATATTTCCATGTTTATACAGATGGTGGTGTAGATATTTCCATGTATATAGAGATGGCGGTCTAGATATTTCCATGTTTACAGAGATAGTGGTGTAGTTATTTCCAAGTTTATAGAGACAGCGTTGTAGATATTTCCATGTTTATACACATAGCGGTGAAGATATTTCCATGTTTATACAGGTAGCGGTGTAGATATTTCCATGTTAATAAAGATAGCAGTGTAGATATGTCCATGTTTATAGAGATAGTGGTGTAGATATTTCCATTGATATACAGATAGCTGTGTAGATATTTGCATGTTCATACAGATAGCGGTGTGGATATTTCCATGTTCATACAGATAGCGGTGTAGATATTTCCATGTTCATACAGTTAGCTGTGTAATTTCCATGTTCATATAGATGGCGGTGTAGATATTTACATGTTCATACAGATGGCGGTATAGATATTTCCATGTTCGTACAGATTGCGGTGTAGATATTTCCATGTTCATAGAGATGGCGGTGTAAATACTTCCATGTTTATTCCGATAGCGGTATAGATATTTCCATGTTTATACAGATGGTGGTGTAGATATTTCCATGTTTATAGTGATGGCGGTCTAGTTATTTCCATGTTTACAGAGATAGTGGTGTAGTTATTTCCAAGTTTATAGAGACAGCATTGTAGATATTTCAATGTTTATACAGATAGCGGTGTAGATATTTCCATGTTAATAAAGATAGCAGTGTAGATATGTCCATGTTTGTAGAGATAGTGGTGTAGATATTTCCATTGATATACAGATAGCTGTGTAGATAATTGCATGTTCATACAGATAGCGGTGTAGATATTTCCATGTTCATACAGATAGCGGTGTAGATATTTCCATGTTCATACAGATAGCAGTGTAGATATTTCCATGTTCATACAGATAGCGGTGTAGATATTTCCGTGTTCATACAGGAGGCCGTGTAGCTATTTCCATGTTTATACAGATAGCAGTGTAGTTATTTCCATGTTTATAAAGACAGCTGTGTAGATATTTCCATTGATATACAGATAGCTGTGTAGATATTTGCGTGTTCATACAGATAGCAGTGTAGATATTTCCATGTTCGTACAGATAGCGGTGTAGATATTTCCATGTTCATACAGATAGCGGCATAGATATTTCCATGTTCATACCAATAGCGGTGTAGACACTTCCATGTTCATACATTTAGCGGTGTAGGTATTTCCATGTTCATGCAGATGGCGGTGAAGATATTTCCATGTTCATACAGATGATGGTGTAGATATTTCCATGTTTGTACGGATGGCAGTGTAGATATTTCCATGTTCATAAAGGTGGCGGTGTAGATATTTCCATGTTTATACAGATAGCAGTGTAGTTATTTCCATGTTAATAGAGATAGCTGTGTAGATATTTCCATTGATATACAGATAGCTTTGTAGATATTTGCATGTTCATACAGATAGCGGTGTAGATATTTCCATGTTCGTACAGATAGCGGTGTAGATATTTCCATGTTCATACAGATAGCGGTGTAGATATTTCCATGTTCATACAGATAGCGGTGTAGATATTTCCATGTTCATACAGATAGCGGTGTAGATATTTCCATGTTCATACAGGTGGCCGTGTAGCTATTTCCATGTTTATACAGATAGCAGTGTAGTTATTTCCATGTTTATAAAGACAGCTGTGTAGATATTTCCATTGATATACAGACAGCTGTGTAGATATTTGCGTGTTCATACAGATAGCAGTGTAGATATTTCCATGTTCGTACAGATAGCAGTGTAGATATTTCCATGTTCATACAGATAGCGGTGTAGATATTTCCATGTTCATACAGATAGCGGTGTAGATATTTCCATGTTCATACAGATAGTGGCATAGATATTTCCATGTTCATACCAATAGCGGTGTAGACACTTCCATGTTCATACATTTAGCGTTGTAGGTATTTCCATGTTCATGCAGATGGCGTTGAAGTTATTTCCATGTTCATACAGATGACGGTGTAGATATTTCCATGTTTGTACGGATGGCAGTGTAAATATTTCCATGTTCATACAGGTGGCGGTGTAGGTATTTCCATGTTTATACAGATAGCAGTGTAGTTATTTCCATGTTAATAGAGATAGCTGTGTAGATATTTCCATTGATATACAGACAGCTGTGTAGATATTTGCGTGTTCATACAGATTGCGGTGTAGATATTTCCATGTTCGTACAGATAGCGGTGTAGATATTTCCATGTTCATACAGATAGCGGTGTAGTTATTTCCATGTTCATACAGATAACGGTGTAGATATTTCCATGTTCATACAGATAGCGGTGTAGATATTTCCATGTTCATACAGTTAGCGGTGAAGATATTTCCATGTTCATACAGGTGGCGGTGTAGATATTTACATGTTCATACAGACGGCAGTATAGATATTTCCATGTTTGTACAGATGGCGGTGTAGATACTTCCATGTTTATGCCAATAGCGGTATAGATATTTCCATGTTCATACAAATGGCGGTGTAGATATTTCCATGTTCATAGAGATGGCGGTGTAGATATTTCCATATTTATAGAGATAGCAGTTTAGTTATTTCCATGTTTACAGAGATAGCAGTGTAGATATTTCCATTGATATACAGATAGCTGTGTAGATATTTGCATGTTCTTAGAGATAGCGGTGTAGATATTTCCATGTTCATAGAGATAGCGGTGTAGATATTTCCATGTTCATACAGATAGCGGTGTAGATATTTCCTTGTTCATACAGTTAGCGGTGTAGATATTTCCATGTTCATACAGATGTCGGTGTAGATATTTACATGTTCATATAGACGGCGGTGTAGATATTTCCATGTTCATACAGATAGCGGTGTAGATATTTCCATGTTCATACAGATAGCGGTGTAGATATTTCCAAGTTCATACAGATAGCGGCGTAGATATTTCCATGTTCATACCAATAGCGGTGTAGACATTTCCATGTTCATTCATTTAGCGGTGTAGATATTTCCATGTTCATACAGATGGCGGTGAAGATATTCATATGTTCATACAGATGGCGGTGTAGATATTTCCATGTTTGTACGGATGGCAGTGTAGATATTTCCATGTTTATACAGATAGCAGTGTAGTTATTTCCATGTTAATAGAGATAGCTGTGTAGATATTTCCATTGATATACAGACAGCTGTGTAGATATTTGCGTGTTCATACAGATAGCGGTGAAGATATTTCCATGTTCGTACAGATAGCGGTGTAGATATTTCCATGTTCCTACAGATAGCGGTGTAGATATTTCCATGTTCTTACAGATAACGGTGTAGATATTTCCATGTTCATACAGATAGCGGTGTAGATATTTCCATGTTCATACAGTTAGCGGTGTAGATATTTCCATGTTCATACAGATGTCGGTGTAGATATTTACATGTTCATGCAGATGGCGGTATAGATATTTCCATGCTCGTACAGATGGCGGTGTAGATATTTCCATGTTCATAGAGATGGCGGTATAGACATTTCCATGTTTATGCAGATAGCGGTATAGATATTTCCATGTTTATACAGATGGTGGTGTAGTTATTTCCATGTTTATAGAGATGGCGGTATAGATATTTCCATGTTTACAGAGATAGTGGTGTAGTTACTTCCAAGTTTATAGAGACAGCGTTGTAGATATTTCCATGTTTATACAGATAGCGGTGAAGATATTTCCATGTTTATACAGATAGCGGTGTGGATATTTCCATGTTTATACAGATAGCAGTGTAGATATTTCCATCTTTATAGAGATAGTGGTGTAGATAATTTCAATTTCATACAGAGAGCAGTGTAGGTACTTCCAAGTTCATACAGATAGCGGTGTAGATATTTCCACGTTTATAGAGATGGCGGTGTAGATATTTCCATGTTCATACAGAGGACGGTGTAGATATTTCCATGTTCATAGAGATATCGGTGTAGATATTTTCATGTTTACACAGATGGCGGTGTAGATATTTCCATGTTTACACAGATAGCGTTGTAGAGGTTTCCATGTTAACACAGACAGCGGTGTGGATATTTCCATGTTTATGCAGATAGCGGTGTAGATATTTCCATGTTTATAGAGATACCGGTGTGGTTATTTCCATGTTTATACAGATAGTCGTGCAGATATTTCCATGTTTATACAGATAGCGGTGTAGATATTTCCATCTTAATACAGATAGCGGTGTAGATATTTCCATGTTCATACAGATGGCGGTGTAGACATTTCGAAGTTTATAGAGATTGCTCTGTAGTTATTTCCATATTTATAGAGAAATCTGTGTAGATATTTCCAGGTATATGCAGACAGCTGAGTAGATATTTCCATGTTCATGCAGAAAGCGGTGTAGATATTTCCATGTTCATCCAGATGCCGGTGTAGATATATCCATGTTCATACAGATGGCCGTGAAGATATTTCCATGTTCATAGAGATGGCGGTGTAGATATTTCCATGTTCATACAAATGGCGGTGTAGATATTTCCATGTTCATAGAGATGGTGGTGTAGATGTTTCCATGTTTATACAGATAGCAGTGTTGTTATTTCCATGTTTATAGAGATAGCAGTGTAGACATTTGCATTGATATACAGATAGCTGTATAGATATTTGCATGTTCATACACATAGCGGTGTAGATATTTCCATGTTCATACAGATAACAGTGTGGATATTTCCATGTTCATACAGATAGCAGTGTAGATATTTCCATGTTCATACAGATAGCGGTGTAGATATATCCATGTTCACACAGATAGCGGTGTAGATATTTCCATGTTCATAAAGTTAGCGGTGTAGATATTTACATGTTCACACAGATGGCGGGGTAGATATTTCCATGTTCATACAGATGGCGGTGTAGATATTTCCATGTTCATACAGATGGCGGTGTAGATATTTCCATGTTCATACAGTTAGCGGTGTAGATATTTCCATGTTCATACAGATGGCGGTGTATATATTTACATGTTCATATAGATGGCGGTGAAGATATTTCCATGTTTGTATGGATGGCAGTGTAGATATTTCCATGTTCATACAGGTGGCGGTGTAGATATTTCCATGTTTATACAGATAGCAGTGTAGTTATTTCCATGTTTATAGAGATAGCTGTGTAGATATTTCCTTTGATATACAGATAGCTGTGTAGATATTTGCATGTTCATACAGATAGCGGTGTAGATATTTCCATGTTCATACAGATTGCGGTGTAGATATTTCCATGTTCATACAGATAACGGTGTAGATATTACCATGTTCATACAGATAGCGGTGTAGATATTTCCATGTTCATACAGATAGCGGTGTAGATATTTCCATGTTCATACAGGTGGCCGTGTAGCTATTTCCATGTTTATACAGATAGCAGTGTAGTTATTTCCATGTTTATAAAGACAGCTGTGTAGATATTTCCATTGATATACAGACAGCTGTGTAGATATTTGCGTGTTCATACAGATAGCAGTGTAGATATTTCCATGTTCGTACAGATAGCAGTGTAGATATTTCCATGTTCATACAGATAGCGGTGTAGATATTTCCATGTTCATACAGATAGCGGTGTAGATATTTCCATGTTCATACAGATAGTGGCATAGATATTTCCATGTTCATACCAATAGCGGTGTAGACACTTCCATGTTCATACATTTAGCGTTGTAGGTATTTCCATGTTCATGCAGATGGCGTTGAAGTTATTTCCATGTTCATACAGATGACGGTGTAGATATTTCCATGTTTGTACGGATGGCAGTGTAAATATTTCCATGTTCATACAGGTGGCGGTGTAGGTATTTCCATGTTTATACAGATAGCAGTGTAGTTATTTCCATGTTAATAGAGATAGCTGTGTAGATATTTCCATTGATATACAGACAGCTGTGTAGATATTTGCGTGTTCATACAGATTGCGGTGTAGATATTTCCATGTTCGTACAGATAGCGGTGTAGATATTTCCATGTTCATACAGATAGCGGTGTAGTTATTTCCATGTTCATACAGATAACGGTGTAGATATTTCCATGTTCATACAGATAGCGGTGTAGATATTTCCATGTTCATACAGTTAGCGGTGAAGATATTTCCATGTTCATACAGGTGGCGGTGTAGATATTTACATGTTCATACAGACGGCAGTATAGATATTTCCATGTTTGTACAGATGGCGGTGTAGATACTTCCATGTTTATGCCAATAGCGGTATAGATATTTCCATGTTCATACAAATGGCGGTGTAGATATTTCCATGTTCATAGAGATGGCGGTGTAGATATTTCCATATTTATAGAGATAGCAGTTTAGTTATTTCCATGTTTACAGAGATAGCAGTGTAGATATTTCCATTGATATACAGATAGCTGTGTAGATATTTGCATGTTCTTAGAGATAGCGGTGTAGATATTTCCATGTTCATAGAGATAGCGGTGTAGATATTTCCATGTTCATACAGATAGCGGTGTAGATATTTCCTTGTTCATACAGTTAGCGGTGTAGATATTTCCATGTTCATACAGATGTCGGTGTAGATATTTACATGTTCATATAGACGGCGGTGTAGATATTTCCATGTTCATACAGATAGCGGTGTAGATATTTCCATGTTCATACAGATAGCGGTGTAGATATTTCCAAGTTCATACAGATAGCGGCGTAGATATTTCCATGTTCATACCAATAGCGGTGTAGACATTTCCATGTTCATTCATTTAGCGGTGTAGATATTTCCATGTTCATACAGATGGCGGTGAAGATATTCATATGTTCATACAGATGGCGGTGTAGATATTTCCATGTTTGTACGGATGGCAGTGTAGATATTTCCATGTTTATACAGATAGCAGTGTAGTTATTTCCATGTTAATAGAGATAGCTGTGTAGATATTTCCATTGATATACAGACAGCTGTGTAGATATTTGCGTGTTCATACAGATAGCGGTGAAGATATTTCCATGTTCGTACAGATAGCGGTGTAGATATTTCCATGTTCCTACAGATAGCGGTGTAGATATTTCCATGTTCATACAGATAACGGTGTAGATATTTCCATGTTCATACAGATAGCGGTGTAGATATTTCCATGTTCATACAGTTAGCGGTGTAGATATTTCCATGTTCATACAGATGTCGGTGTAGATATTTACATGTTCATGCAGATGGCGGTATAGATATTTCCATGCTCGTACAGATGGCGGTGTAGATATTTCCATGTTCATAGAGATGGCGGTATAGACATTTCCATGTTTATGCAGATAGCGGCATAGATATTTCCATGTTTATACAGATGGTGGTGTAGTTATTTCCATGTTTATAGAGATGGCGGTATAGATATTTCCATGTTTACAGAGATAGTGGTGTAGTTACTTCCAAGTTTATAGAGACAGCGTTGTAGATATTTCCATGTTTATACAGATAGCGGTGAAGATATTTCCATGTTTATACAGATAGCGGTGTGGATATTTCCATGTTTATACAGATAGCAGTGTAGATATTTCCATCTTTATAGAGATAGTGGTGTAGATAATTTCAATTTCATACAGAGAGCAGTGTAGGTACTTCCAAGTTCATACAGATAGCGGTGTAGATATTTCCACGTTTATAGAGATGGCGGTGTAGATATTTCCATGTTCATACAGAGGACGGTGTAGATATTTCCATGTTCATAGAGATATCGGTGTAGATATTTTCATGTTTACACAGATGGCGGTGTAGATATTTCCATGTTTACACAGATAGCGTTGTAGAGGTTTCCATGTTAACACAGACAGCGGTGTGGATATTTCCATGTTTATGCAGATAGCGGTGTAGATATTTCCATGTTTATAGAGATACCGGTGTGGTTATTTCCATGTTTATACAGATAGTCGTGCAGATATTTCCATGTTTATACAGATAGCGGTGTAGATATTTCCATCTTAATACAGATAGCGGTGTAGATATTTCCATGTTCATACAGATGGCGGTGTAGACATTTCGAAGTTTATAGAGATTGCTCTGTAGTTATTTCCATATTTATAGAGAAATCTGTGTAGATATTTCCAGGTATATGCAGACAGCTGAGTAGATATTTCCATGTTCATGCAGAAAGCGGTGTAGATATTTCCATGTTCATCCAGATGCCGGTGTAGATATATCCATGTTCATACAGATGGCCGTGAAGATATTTCCATGTTCATAGAGATGGCGGTGTAGATATTTCCATGTTCATACAAATGGCGGTGTAGATATTTCCATGTTCATAGAGATGGTGGTGTAGATGTTTCCATGTTTATACAGATAGCAGTGTTGTTATTTCCATGTTTATAGAGATAGCAGTGTAGACATTTGCATTGATATACAGATAGCTGTATAGATATTTGCATGTTCATACACATAGCGGTGTAGATATTTCCATGTTCATACAGATAACAGTGTGGATATTTCCATGTTCATACAGATAGCAGTGTAGATATTTCCATGTTCATACAGATAGCGGTGTAGATATATCCATGTTCACACAGATAGCGGTGTAGATATTTCCATGTTCATAAAGTTAGCGGTGTAGATATTTACATGTTCACACAGATGGCGGGGTAGATATTTCCATGTTCATACAGATGGCGGTGTAGATATTTCCATGTTCATACAGTTAGCGGTGTAGATATTTCCATGTTCATACAGATGGCGGTGTATATATTTACATGTTCATATAGATGGCGGTGAAGATATTTCCATGTTTGTATGGATGGCAGTGTAGATATTTCCATGTTCATACAGGTGGCGGTGTAGATATTTCCATGTTTATACAGATAGCAGTGTAGTTATTTCCATGTTTATAGAGATAGCTGTGTAGATATTTCCTTTGATATACAGATAGCTGTGTAGATATTTGCATGTTCATACAGATAGCGGTGTAGATATTTCCATGTTCATACAGATTGCGGTGTAGATATTTCCATGTTCATACAGATAACGGTGTAGATATTACCATGTTCATACAGATAGCGGTGTAGATATTTCCATGTTCATACAGTTAGCGGTGTAGATATTTCCATGTTCATGCAGATGGCGGTGTAGATATTTACAAGTTCATACAGATGGCGGTATAGATATTTACATGTTCGTACACATGGCGGTGTAGACATTTCCATGTTCATAGAGATGGCGGTGTAGATATTTCCATGTTTATGCAGATAGCGGTATAGATATTTCCATGTTTATACAGATGGTGGTGTAGATATTTCCATGTTTATAGAGATGGCGTTCTAGATATTTCCATGTTTACAGAGATAGTGGTGTAGTTATTTCCAAGTTTATAGAGACAGCGTTGTAGTTATTTTCATGTTTATACAGATAGCAGTGAAGATATTTCCGTGTTTATACAGATAGCGGTGTAGATATTTCCATGTTTATACAGATAGCAGTGTAGATATTTCCATGTTTATAGAGATAGTGGTGTAGATAATTTCAATTTTATACAGAGAGAAGTGTAGATATTTCAAAGTTCATACAGACAGCGGTGTAGATATTTCCACGTTTATTGAGATGGCGGTGTAGATATTTCCATGTTCATACAGATGGCGGTGTAGACATTTCCATGTTTATAAGGATGGCGGAGTAGATATTTTCATGTTTACACAGATGGCGGTGTAGATATTTCCATGTTTACACAGATAGCGGTGTAGACATTTCCATGTTTACACAGATAGCGGTGTGGATATTTCCATGTTTATGCAGATAGCAGTGTAGATATTACCATGTTTATACAGATAGCGGTGCGGATATTTCCATGTTTATACAGATAGTTGGGCAGATATTTCCATGTTTATACAGATAGCGGTGTAGATATTTCCATCTTAATACAGATGGCGGTGTAGATATGTCCAAGTTCATACAGATGGCAGTGTAGATATTTCCATGTTCATACCAATAGCGGTGTAGACAATTCCATGTTCATTCATTTAGCGGTGTAGATATTTCCATGTTCATACAGATGGCGGTGAAGATATTCATATGTTCATACAGATGGCGGTGTAGATATTTCCATGTTTGTGCGGATGGCAGTGTAGATATTTCCATGTTCATACAGGTGGCGGTGTAGATATTTCCATGTTTATACAGATAGCAGTGTAGTTATTTCCATGTTAATAGAGATAGTTGTGTAGATATTTCCATTGATATACAGATAGCTGTGTAGATATTTGCATGTTCCTACAGATAGCGGTGTAGATATTTCCATGTTCATACACATGGCGGTGTAGATATTTCCATGTTCGTACAGATAGCGGTGTAGATATTTCCATGCTCATACAGATGGTGGTGTAGATATTTCCATGTTCATACACATGGCGGTGTAGATATTTCCACGTTCATAGAGATGGCGGTGTAGATATTTCCATGTTCATACAAATGGCGGTGTAGATATTTCCATATTCATAGAAATGGCGGTGTAGATATTTCCATATTTATAGAGATAGCAGTGTAGTTATTTCCATGTTTATAGAGATAGCAGTGTAGATATTTCCATTGATATACAGATAGCTGTGTAGATATTTGCATGTTCATAGAGATAGCGGTGTAGATATTTCCATGTTCATACAGTTAGCGGTGTAGATATTTCCATGTTCATACAGATAGCGGTGTAGATATTTCTATGTTCATACAGATAGCTGTGTAGATATTTCCATGTTCATACAGATGGCCGTGTAGATATTTACATGTTCATACAGATGGCGGTGTAGATATTTCCATGTTCATACAGATGGCGGTGTAGATATTTCCACGTTCATACAGATAGCGGTGTAGATATTTCCGTGTTTATACAGATAGCGGTGTAGATATTTCCATGTTTATACAGATAGCAGTGTAGATATTTCCATGTTTATAGAGATAGTGGTGTAGATAATTTCAATTTTATACAGAGAGAAGTGTAGATATTTCAAAGTTCATACAGACAGCGGTGTAGATATTTCCACGTTTATTGAGATGGCGGTGTAGATATTTCCATGTTCATACAGATGGCGGTGTAGACATTTCCATGTTTATAAGGATGGCGGAGTAGATATTTTCATGTTTACACAGATGGCGGTGTAGATATTTCCATGTTTACACAGATAGCGGTGTAGACATTTCCATGTTTACACAGATAGCGATGTGGATATTTCCATGTTTATGCAGATAGCAGTGTAGATATTACCATGTTTATACAGATAGCGGTGCGGATATTTCCATGTTTATACAGATAGTTGGGCAGATATTTCCATGTTTATACAGATAGCGGTGTAGATATTTCCATCTTAATACAGATGGCGGTGAAGATATGTCCAAGTTCATACAGATGGCAGTGTAGATATTTCCATGTTCATACCAATAGCGGTGTAGACAATTCCATGTTCATTCATTTAGCGGTGTAGATATTTCCATGTTCATACAGATGGCGGTGAAGATATTCATATGTTCATACAGATGGCGGTGTAGATATTTCCATGTTTGTACGGATGGCAGTGTAGATATTTCCATGTTCATACAGGTGGCGGTGTAGATATTTCCATGTTTATACAGATAGCAGTGTAGTTATTTCCATGTTAATAGAGATAGTTGTGTAGATATTTCCATTGATATACAGATAGCTGTGTAGATATTTGCATGTTCCTACAGATAGCGGTGTAGATATTTCCATGTTCATACAGATAGCGGTGTAGATATTTCCATGTTCGTACAGATAGCGGTGTAGATATTTCCATGCTCATACAGATGGTGGTGTAGATATTTCCATGTTCATACACATGGCGGTGTAGATATTTCCATGTTCATAGAGATGGCGGTGTAGATATTTCCATGTTCATACAAATGGCGGTGTAGATATTTCCATATTCATAGAAATGGCGGTGTAGATATTTCCATATTTATAGAGATAGCAGTGTAGTTATTTCCATGTTTATAGAGATAGCAGTGTAGATATTTCCATTGATATACAGATAGCTGTGTAGATATTTGCATGTTCATAGAGATAGCGGTGTAGATATTTCCATGTTCATACAGTTAGCGGTGTAGATATTTCCATGTTCGTACAGATAGCGGTGTAGATATTTCTATGTTCATACAGATAGCTGTGTAGATATTTCCATGTTCATACAGATGGCCGTGTAGATATTTACATGTTCATACAGATGGCGGTGTAGATATTTCCATGTTCATACAGATGGCGGTGTAGATATTTCCACGTTCATACAGATAGCGGTGTAGATATTTCTATGTTCATACAGATAGCGGCGTAGATATTTCCATGTTCATACCAATAGCGGTGTAGACATTTCCACGTTCATACATTTAGCGGTGTAGGAATTTCTATGTTCTTGCAGATGGCGGTGAAGATATTTCCATGTTCATACAGATGACGGTGTAGATATTTCCATGTTTGTACGGATGGCAGTGTAGATATTTCCATGTTCATACAGGTGGCGGTGTAGATATTTCCATGTTTATACATATAGCAGTGTAGTTATTTCCATGTTAATAGAGATAGCTGTGTAGACATTTCCATTGATATACAGACAGCTCTGTAGATATTTGCGTGTTCATACAGATAGCGGTGTAGATATTTCCATGTTCGTACAGATAGCGGTGTAGATATTTCCATGTTCATACAGATAGCGGTGTAGATATTTCCATGTTCATACAGATAACGGTGTAGATATTTCCATGTTCATACAGATAGCGGTGTAGATATTTCCATGTTCATACAGTTAGCGGTGTAGATATTTCCATGTTCATACAGATGGCGGTGTAGATATTTACATGTTCATGCAGATGGTATAGATATTTCCATGCTCGTACAGATGGCGGTGTAGATATTTCCATGTTCATAGAGATGGCGGTATAGACATTTCCATGTTTATGCAGATAGCGGTGTAGATATTTCCATGTTTATACAGATGGTGGTGTAGTTATTTCCATGTTTATAGAGATGGCGGTATAGATATTTCCATGTTTACAGAGATAGTGGTGTAGTTACTTCCAAGTTTATAGAGACAGCGTTGTAGATATTTCCATGTTTATACAGATAGCGGTGAAGATATTTCCATGTTTATACAGATAGCGGTGTGGATATTTCCATGTTTATACAGATAGCAGTGTAGATATTTCCATCTTTATAGAGATAGTGGTGTAGATAATTTCAATTTCATACAGAGAGCAGTGTAGGTACTTCCAAGTTCATACAGATAGCGGTGTAGATATTTCCACGTTTATAGAGATGGCGGTGTAGATATTTCCATGTTCATACAGAGGACGGTGTAGATATTTCCATGTTCATAGAGATATCGGTGTAGATATTTTCATGTTTACACAGATGGCGGTGTAGTTATTTCCATGTTTACACAGATAGCGTTGTAGAGGTTTCCATGTTTACACAGATAGCGGTGTGGATATTTCCATGTTTATGCAGATAGCGGTGTAGATATTTCCATGTTTATACAGATACCGGTGTGGTTATTTCCATGTTTATACAGATAGTCGTGCAGATATTTCCATGTTTATACAGATAGCGGTGTAGATATTTCCATCTTAATACAGATAGCGGTGTAGATATTTCCATCTTCATACAGATGGCGGTGTAGACATTTCGAAGTTTATAGAGATTGCTCTGTAGTTATTTCCATATTTATAGAGAAATCTGTGTAGATATTTCCAGGTATATGCAGATAGCTGAGTAGATATTTCCATGTTCATGCAGAAAGCGGTGTAGATATTTCCATGTTCATCCAGATGCCGGTGTAGATATATCCATGTTCATACAGATGGCCGTGAAGATATTTCCATGTTCATAGAGATGGCGGTGTAGATATTTCTATGTTCATACAAAAGGCGGTGTAGATATTTCCATGTTCATAGAGATGGCGGTGTAGATATTTCCATGTTCATACAAATGGCGGTGTAGATATTTCCATGTTCATAGAGATGGTGGTGTAGATGTTTCCATGTTTATACAGATAGCAGTGTTGTTATTTCCATGTTTATAGAGATAGCAGTGTAGACATTTGCATTGATATACAGATAGCTGTATAGATATTTGCATGTTCATACACATAGCGGTGTAGATATTTCCATGTTCATACAGATAACAGTGTGGATATTTCCATGTTCATACAGATAGCAGTGTAGATATTTCCATGTTCATACAGATAGCGGTGTAGATATATCCATGTTCACACAGATAGAGGTGTAGATATTTCCATGTTCATACAGTTAGCGGTGTAGATATTTACATGTTCATACAGATGGCGGTGTAGATATTTCCATGTTCATACAGATGGCGGTGTAGATATTTCCATGTTCATACAGATGGCGGTGTAGATATTTCCATGTTCATACAGTTAGCGGTGTAGATATTTCCATGTTCATACAGATGGCGGTGTATATATTTACATGTTCATATAGATGGCGGTGAAGATATTTCCATGTTTGTATGGATGGCAGTGTAGATATTTCCATGTTCATACAGGTGGCGGTGTAGATATTTCCATGTTTATACAGATAGCAGTGTAGTTATTTCCATGTTTATAGAGATAGCTGTGTAGATATTTCCTTTGATATACAGATAGCTATGTAGATATTTGCATGTTCATACAGATAGCGGTGTAGATATTTCCATGTTCATACAGATTGCGGTGTAGATATTTCCATGTTCATACAGATAACGGTGTAGATATTACCATGTTCATACAGATAGCGGTGTAGATATTTCCATGTTCATACAGTTAGCGGTGTAGATATTTCCATGTTCATGCAGATGGCGGTGTAGATATTTACAAGTTCATACAGATGGCGGTATAGATATTTCCATGTTCGTACACATGGCGGTGTAGACATTTCCATGTTCATAGAGATGGCGGTGTAGATATTTCCATGTTTATGCAGATAGCGGTATAGATATTTCCATGTTTATACAGATGGTGGTGTAGATATTTCCATGTTTATAGAGATGGCGGTCTAGATATTTCCATGTTTACAGAGATAGTGGTGCAGTTATTTCCAAGTTTATAGAGACAGCGTTGTAGTTATTTTCATGTTTATACAGATTGCAGTGAAGATATTTCCGTGTTTATACAGATAGCGGTGTAGATATTTCCATGTTTATACAGATAGCAGTGCGGATATTTCCATGTTTATTCAGATAGCGGTGCGGATACTTCCATGTTTATACAGATAGTTGGGCAGATATTTCCATGTTTATACAGATAGTTGGGCAGATATTTCCATGTTTATACAGATAGCGGTGTAGATATTTCCATCTTAATACAGATGGCGGTGTAGATATGTCCATGTTTGTACACATGGCGGTGTAGATATTTCCATGTTCATACAGATGGCGGTGTAGATATTTCAAAGTTTATAGAGATGGCGCTGTAGTTATTTCCATATTTATAGAGAAATCTGTGTAGATATTTCCATATATATTCATTTAGCTGTGTAGATATTTCCATGTTCATGCAGATAGCGGTGTAGATATTTCCATGTTCATCCAGATGCCGGTGTACATATATCCATGTTCATACAGATGGCGGTGAAGATATTTCCATGTTCATACAGATGGTGATGTAGATATTTCCATGTTCAAACAAATGGCGGTGTAGATACTTCCATGTTCATAGAGATGGTGGTGTAGATATTTCCATGTTCATACAAATGGCGGTGTAGATATTTCCATGTTCATAGACATGGCGGTGTAGATATTTCCATATTTATAGAGATAGCAGTGTAGTTATTTCCATGTTTATAGAGATAGCAGTGTTGATATTTCCATTGATATACAGATTGCTGTGAAGATATATACATGTTCATAGAGATAGCGGTGTAGATATTTCCATGTTCATACAGATAGCGGTGTAGATATTTCCATGTTCATACAGATAGCGGTGTAGATATTTCCATGTTCATACAGATAGCGGTGTAGATATTTCCATGTTCATACAGATAGCGGTGTAGATAATTCCATGTTCATACAGTTAGCGGTGTAGATATTTCCTTGTTCATACAGATGGCGGTGTAGATATTTACATGTTCATACAGAATGCGGTGTAGATATTTCCATGTTCATATAGATAGCGGTGTAGATATTTCCATGTTCATACAGATAGCGGTGTAGATAATTCCATGTTCATACAGTTAGCTGTGTAGATATTTCCATGTTCATACAGATGGCGGTGTAGATATTTACATGTTCATACAGATGGCGGTGTAGATATTTCCATGTTCATACAGATGGCGGTGTAGATATTTCCATGTTCATACAGATAGCGGTGTAGATATTTCCATTTTCATACCAATAGCGGTGTAGACATTTCCATGTTCATACATTTAGCGGTGTAGATATTTCCATGTTCATACAGATGGCGGTGAAGATATTTCCATGTTCATACAGATGGCGGTGTAGATATTTCCATGTTTGTACGGATGGCAGTGTAGATATTTCCATGTTCATACAGGTGGCGGTGTAGATATTTCCATGTTTATTCAGATAGCAGTGTAATTATTTCCATGTTAATAGAGATAGCTGTGTGGATATTTCCATTGATATACAGATAGCTGTTTAGATATTTGCATGTTCATACAGATAGCGGTGTAGATATTTCCATGTTCGTACAGATAGCGGTGTAGATATTTCCATGTTCATACAGATAACGGTGTAGATATTTCCATGTTCATACAGATAACGGTGTAGATATTTCCATGTTCATACAGACAGCGGTGTAGATATTTCCATGTTCATACAATTAGCGGTGTAGATATTTCCATGTTCATACAGATGGCGATGTAGATATTTACATGTTCATACAGATGGCGGTATAGATATTTCCATGTTCGTACAGATGGCGGGGTAGATATTTCCATGTTCATACAGATGGCGGTGTAGATATTTCCATGTTCATACAGATGGCGGTGTAGATATTTCCATGTTCATACAGTTAGCGGTGTAGATATTTCCATGTTCATACAGATGGCGGTGTATATATTTACATGTTCATATAGATGGCGGTGAAGATATTTCCATGTTTGTATGGATGGCAGTGTAGATATTTCCATGTTCATACAGGTGGCGGTGTAGATATTTCCATGTTTATACAGATAGCAGTGTAGTTATTTCCATGTTTATAGAGATAGCTGTGTAGATATTTCCTTTGATATACAGATAGCTGTGTAGATATTTGCATGTTCATACAGATAGCGGTGTAGATATTTCCATGTTCATACAGATTGCGGTGTAGATATTTCCATGTTCATACAGATAACGGTGTAGATATTACCATGTTCATACAGATAGCGGTGTAGATATTTCCATGTTCATACAGTTAGCGGTGTAGATATTTCCATGTTCATGCAGATGGCGGTGTAGATATTTACAAGTTCATACAGATGGCGGTATAGATATTTACATGTTCGTACACATGGCGGTGTAGACATTTCCATGTTCATAGAGATGGCGGTGTAGATATTTCCATGTTTATGCAGATAGCGGTATAGATATTTCCATGTTTATACAGATGGTGGTGTAGATATTTCCATGTTTATAGAGATGGCGTTCTAGATATTTCCATGTTTACAGAGATAGTGGTGTAGTTATTTCCAAGTTTATAGAGACAGCGTTGTAGTTATTTTCATGTTTATACAGATAGCAGTGAAGATATTTCCGTGTTTATACAGATAGCGGTGTAGATATTTCCATGTTTATACAGATAGCAGTGTAGATATTTCCATGTTTATAGAGATAGTGGTGTAGATAATTTCAATTTTATACAGAGAGAAGTGTAGATATTTCAAAGTTCATACAGACAGCGGTGTAGATATTTCCACGTTTATTGAGATGGCGGTGTAGATATTTCCATGTTCATACAGATGGCGGTGTAGACATTTCCATGTTTATAAGGATGGCGGAGTAGATATTTTCATGTTTACACAGATGGCGGTGTAGATATTTCCATGTTTACACAGATAGCGGTGTAGACATTTCCATGTTTACACAGATAGCGATGTGGATATTTCCATGTTTATGCAGATAGCAGTGTAGATATTACCATGTTTATACAGATAGCGGTGCGGATATTTCCATGTTTATACAGATAGTTGGGCAGATATTTCCATGTTTATACAGATAGCGGTGTAGATATTTCCATCTTAATACAGATGGCGGTGTAGATATGTCCAAGTTCATACAGATGGCAGTGTAGATATTTCCATGTTCATACCAATAGCGGTGTAGACAATTCCATGTTCATTCATTTAGCGGTGTAGATATTTCCATGTTCATACAGATGGCGGTGAAGATATTCATATGTTCATACAGATGGCGGTGTAGATATTTCCATGTTTGTACGGATGGCAGTGTAGATATTTCCATGTTCATACAGGTGGCGGTGTAGATATTTCCATGTTTATACAGATAGCAGTGTAGTTATTTCCATGTTAATAGAGATAGTTGTGTAGATATTTCCATTGATATACAGATAGCTGTGTAGATATTTGCATGTTCCTACAGATAGCGGTGTAGATATTTCCATGTTCATACAGATAGCGGTGTAGATATTTCCATGTTCGTACAGATAGCGGTGTAGATATTTCCATGCTCATACAGATGGTGGTGTAGATATTTCCATGTTCATACACATGGCGGTGTAGATATTTCCATGTTCATAGAGATGGCGGTGTAGATATTTCCATGTTCATACAAATGGCGGTGTAGATATTTCCATATTCATAGAAATGGCGGTGTAGATATTTCCACGTTCATACAGATAGCGGTGTAGATATTTCTATGTTCATACAGATAGCGGCGTAGATATTTCCATGTTCATACCAATAGCGGTGTAGACATTTCCACGTTCATACATTTAGCGGTGTAGGAATTTCCATGTTCTTGCAGATGGCGGTGAAGATATTTCCATGTTCATACAGATGACGGTGTAGATATTTCCATGTTTGTACGGATGGCAGTGTAGATATTTCCATGTTCATACAGGTGGCGGTGTAGATATTTCCATGTTTATACATATAGCAGTGTAGTTATTTCCATGTTAATAGAGATAGCTGTGTAGACATTTCCATTGATATACAGACAGCTCTGTAGATATTTGCGTGTTCATACAGATAGCGGTGTAGATATTTCCATGTTCGTACAGATAGCGGTGTAGATATTTCCATGTTCATACAGATAGCGGTGTAGATATTTCCATGTTCATACAGATAACGGTGTAGATATTTCCATGTTCATACAGATAGCGGTGTAGATATTTCCATGTTCATACAGTTAGCGGTGTAGATATTTCCATGTTCATACAGATGGCGGTGTAGATATTTACATGTTCATGCAGATGGTATAGATATTTCCATGCTCGTACAGATGGCGGTGTAGATATTTCCATGTTCATAGAGATGGCGGTATAGACATTTCCATGTTTATGCAGATAGCGGTATAGATATTTCCATGTTTATACAGATGGTGGTGTAGTTATTTCCATGTTTATAGAGATGGCGGTATAGATATTTCCATGTTTACAGAGATAGTGGTGTAGTTACTTCCAAGTTTATAGAGACAGCGTTGTAGATATTTCCATGTTTATACAGATAGCGGTGAAGATATTTCCATGTTTATACAGATAGCGGTGTGGATATTTCCATGTTTATACAGATAGCAGTGTAGATATTTCCATCTTTATAGAGATAGTGGTGTAGATAATTTCAATTTCATACAGAGAGCAGTGTAGGTACTTCCAAGTTCATACAGATAGCGGTGTAGATATTTCCACGTTTATAGAGATGGCGGTGTAGATATTTCCATGTTCATACAGAGGACGGTGTAGATATTTCCATGTTCATAGAGATATCGGTGTAGATATTTTCATGTTTACACAGATGGCGGTGTAGTTATTTCCATGTTTACACAGATAGCGTTGTAGAGGTTTCCATGTTTACACAGATAGCGGTGTGGATATTTCCATGTTTATGCAGATAGCGGTGTAGATATTTCCATGTTTATACAGATACCGGTGTGGTTATTTCCATGTTTATACAGATAGTCGTGCAGATATTTCCATATTTATAGAGATAGCGGTGTAGATATTTCCATCTTAATACAGATAGCGGTGTAGATATTTCCATCTTCATACAGATGGCGGTGTAGACATTTCGAAGTTTATAGAGATTGCTCTGTAGTTATTTCCATATTTATAGAGAAATCTGTGTAGATATTTCCAGGTATATGCAGATAGCTGAGTAGATATTTCCATGTTCATGCAGAAAGCGGTGTAGATATTTCCATGTTCATCCAGATGCCGGTGTAGATATATCCATGTTCATACAGATGGCCGTGAAGATATTTCCATGTTCATAGAGATGGCGGTGTAGATATTTCTATGTTCATACAAAAGGCGGTGTAGATATTTCCATGTTCATAGAGATGGCGGTGTAGATATTTCCATGTTCATACAAATGGCGGTGTAGATATTTCCATGTTCATAGAGATGGTGGTGTAGATGTTTCCATGTTTATACAGATAGCAGTGTTGTTATTTCCATGTTTATAGAGATAGCAGTGTAGACATTTGCATTGATATACAGATAGCTGTATAGATATTTGCATGTTCATACACATAGCGGTGTAGATATTTCCATGTTCATACAGATAACAGTGTGGATATTTCCATGTTCATACAGATAGCAGTGTAGATATTTCCATGTTCATACAGATAGCGGTGTAGATATATCCATGTTCACACAGATAGAGGTGTAGATATTTCCATGTTCATACAGTTAGCGGTGTAGATATTTACATGTTCATACAGATGGCGGTGTAGATATTTCCATGTTCATACAGATGGCGGTGTAGATATTTCCATGTTCATACAGATGGCGGTGTAGATATTTCCATGTTCATACAGTTAGCGGTGTAGATATTTCCATGTTCATACAGATGGCGGTGTATATATTTACATGTTCATATAGATGGCGGTGAAGATATTTCCATGTTTGTATGGATGGCAGTGTAGATATATCCATGTTCATACAGGTGGCGGTGTAGATATTTCCATGTTTATACAGATAGCAGTGTGGTTATTTCCATGTTTATAGAGATAGCTGTGTAGATATTTCCTTTGATATACAGATAGCTATGTAGATATTTGCATGTTCATACAGATAGCGGTGTAGATATTTCCATGTTCATACAGATTGCGGTGTAGATATTTCCATGTTCATACAGATAACGGTGTAGATATTACCATGTTCATACAGATAGCGGTGTAGATATTTCCATGTTCATACAGTTAGCGGTGTAGATATTTCCATGTTCATGCAGATGGCGGTGTAGATATTTACAAGTTCATACAGATGGCGGTATAGATATTTCCATGTTCGTACACATGGCGGTGTAGACATTTCCATGTTCATAGAGATGGCGGTGTAGATATTTCCATGTTTATGCAGATAGCGGTATAGATATTTCCATGTTTATACAGATGGTGGTGTAGATATTTCCATGTTTATAGAGATGGCGGTCTAGATATTTCCATGTTTACAGAGATAGTGGTGTAGTTATTTCCAAGTTTATAGAGACAGCGTTGTAGTTATTTTCATGTTTATACAGATTGCAGTGAAGATATTTCCGTGTTTATACAGATAGCGGTGTAGATATTTCCATGTTTATACAGATAGCAGTGCGGACATTTCCATGTTTATTCAGATAGCGGTGCGGATACTTCCATATTTATACAGATAGTTGGGCAGATATTTCCATGTTTATACAGATAGTTGGGCAGATATTTCCATGTTTATACAGATAGCGGTGTAGATATTTCCATCTTAATACAGATGGCGGTGTAGATATGTCCATGTTTGTACACATGGCGGTGTAGATATTTCCATGTTCATACAGATGGCGGTGTAGATATTTCAAAGTTTATAGAGATGGCGCTGTAGTTATTTCCATATTTATAGAGAAATCTGTGTAGATATTTCCATATATATTCAGATAGCTGTGTAGATATTTCCATGTTCATGCAGATAGCGGTGTAGATATTTCCATGTTCATCCAGATGCCGGTGTACATATATCCATGTTCATACAGATGGCGGTGAAGATATTTCCATATTCATACAGATGGTGATGTAGATATTTCCATGTTCAAACAAATGGCGGTGTAGATACTTCCATGTTCATAGAGATGGTGGTGTAGATATTTCCATGTTCATACAAATGGCGGTGTAGATATTTCCATGTTCATAGACATGGCGGTGTAGATATTTCCATATTTATAGAGATAGCAGTGTAGTTATTTCCATGTTTATAGAGATAGCAGTGTTGATATTTCCATTGATATACAGATAGCTGTGAAGATATATGCATGTTCATAGAGATAGCGGTGTAGATATTTCCATGTTCATACAGATAGCGGTGTAGATATTTCCATGTTCATACAGATAGCGGTGTAGATATTTCCATGTTCATACAGATAGCGGTGTAGATATTTCCATGTTCATACAGATAGCGGTGTAGATAATTCCATGTTCATACAGTTAGCGGTGTAGATATTTCCTTGTTCATACAGATGGCGGTGTAGATATTTACATGTTCATACAGAATGCAGTGTAGATATTTCCATGTTCATATAGATAGCGGTGTAGATATTTCCATGTTCATACAGATAGCGGTGTAGATAATTCCATGTTCATACAGTTAGCTGTGTAGATATTTCCATGTTCATACAGATGGCGGTGTAGATATTTACATGTTCATACAGATGGCGGTGTAGATATTTCCATGTTCATACAGATGGCGGTGTAGATATTTCCATGTTCATACAGATAGCGGTGTAGATACTTCCATGTTCATACAGATAGCGGTGTAGATATTTCCATGTTCATACCAATAGCGGTGTAGACATTTCCATGTTCATACATTTAGCGGTGTAGATATTTCCATGTTCATACAGATGGCGGTGAAGATATTTCCATGTTCATACAGATGGCGGTGTAGATATATCCATGTTTGTACGGATAGCAGTGTAGATATTTCCATGTTCATACAGGTGGCCGTGTAGATATTTCCATGTTTATTCAGATAGCAGTGTAATTATTTCCATGTTAATAGAGATAGCTGTGTGGATATTTCCATTGATATACAGATAGCTGTTTAGATATTTGCATGTTCATACAGATAGCGGTGTAGATATTTCCATGTTCGTACAGATAGCGGTGTAGATATTTCCATGTTCATACAGATAACGGTGTAGATATTTCCATGTTCATACAGATAACGGTGTAGATATTTCCATGTTCATACAGACAGCGGTGTAGATATTTCCATGTTCATACAATTAGCGGTGTAGATATTTCCATGTTCATACAGATGGCGATGTAGATATTTACATGTTCATACAGATGGCGGTATAGATATTTCCATGTTCGTACAGATGGCGGTGTAGATATTTCCATGTTCATACAGATAGCGGTATAGATATTTCCATGTTTATACAGATGGTGGTGTAGATATTTCCATGTATATAGAGATGGCGGTCTAGATATTTCCATATTTACAGAGATAGTGGTGTAGTTATTTCCAAGTTTATAGACAGCGTTGTAGATATTTCCATGTTTATACAGATAGCAGTGAAGCTATTTCCATGTTTATGCAGATAGCGGTGTAGATATTTCCATGTTTATACAGATAGCAGTGTAGATATTTCCACGTTTATAGAGATAGTGGTGTAGATAATTTCAATTTTATACAGAGAGCAGTGTCGATATTTCCAAGTTCATACAGATAGCGGTGTAGATATTTCCACGTTTATAGAGATGGTGGTGTAGATATTTCCATGTTCATACAGATGGCGGTGTAGATATTTCCATGTTTATAGGGATGGCGGTGTAGATATTTTCATGTTTACACAGATGGCGGTGTAGATATTTCCATGTTTACACAGATAGCGGTGTAGACTTTTCCATGTTTACACAGATAGCGGTGTGGATATTTCCATGTTTATGCAGATAGCAGTGTAGATATTTCCATGTTTATACAGATAGCGGTGCGGATATTTCCATGTTTATACAGATAGTTGGGCAGATATTTCCATGTTTATACAGATAGCGGTGTAGATATTTCCATCTTAATACAGATGGCGGTGTAGATAAGTCCATGTTTGTACAGATGGTGGTGTAGATATTTCCATGTTCATACAGATGGCGGTGTAGATATTTCGAAGTTTATTGAGATAGCGCTGAAGTTATTTCCATATTTATAGAGAAATCTGTGTAGATATTTCCATGTATATTCAGATAGCTGTGTTGATATTTCCATGTTCATGCAGATAGCGGTGTAGATATTTCCATGTTCATCCAGATGCCGGTGTACATATATCCATGTACATACAGATGGCGGTGAAGATATTTCCATGTTCATACAGATGGTGGTGTAGATATTTCCATGTTCATACAAATGGCGGTGTAGATATTTCCATGTTCATAGAGATGGCGGTGTAGATAATTCCATGTTCAAACAAATGGCGGTGTAGATATTTCCATGTTCATAGAGATGGCGGTGTAGATATTTCCATATTTATACAGATAGCAGTGTAGTTATTTCCATCTTTATAGGGATTCATGTGTAGATATTTTCATTGATATACAGATAGCTGTGTAGATATTTGCATGTTCATACAGATAGCGGTCTAGATATTTCCATGTTCATACAGATGGCGGTGTAGATATTTACATGTTCATAGAGATGGCGGTGTAGATATTTCCATGTTCGTACGGATGGCAGTGTAGATATTTCCATGTTCATACAGGTGGCGGTGTAGATATTTCCATGTTTATACAGATAGCAGTGTAGTTATTTCCATGTTTTTAGAGACAGCTGTGTAGATATTTCCATTGATATACACATAGCTGTGTAGATATTTGCATGTTCATACAGATAGCGGTGTATTTCCATCTTCGTGCAGATAGCGGTGTAGATATTTCCATGTTCATACAGATAGCGGTGTAGATATTTCCATGTTCATACAGATAACGGTGTAGATATATCCATGTTCATACAGATAGCGGTGTAGATATTTCCATGTTCAAACAGTTAGCGGTATAGATATTTCCATGTTCCTACAGATGGCGGTGTAGATATTTACATGTTCATACAGATGGCGGTATAGATATTTCCATGTTCGTACAGATAGCGGTGTAGATATTTCCATGTTCATAGAGATAGCTGTGTAGATATTTCCATGTTCATACAGATAGCGGTGTAGATATTTCCATGTTCATACAGATAACGGTGTAGATATTTCCATGTTCATACAGATGGCGATGTAGATATTTCGAAGTTTATAGAGATAGCGCTGTAGTTATTTCCATATTTATAGAGAAATCTGTGTAGATATTTCCATGTATATTCAGATAGCTGTGAAGATATTTCCATGTTCCTGCAGATAGCGGTGTAGATATTTCCATCTTCATCCAGATGCCGGTGTACATATATCCATGTTCATACAGATGGCGGTGAAGATATTTCCATGTTCATACAGATGGTGGTGTAGATATTTCCATGTTCATACAAATGGCGGTGTAGATAATTCCATGTTCATAGAGATGGTGGTGTAGATATTTCCATGTTCATACAAATGGCGGTGTAGATATTTCCATGTTTATAGAGATGGCGGTGTAGATATTTCCATATTTATAGAGATAGCAGTGTAGTTATTTCCATGTTTATAGAGATAGCAGTGTTGATATTTCCATTGATATACAGATAGCTGTTTAGATATTTGCATATTCATACAGTTAGCGGTGTAGATATTTCCATGTTCATACAGATGGCGGTGTAGATATTTCCATGTTCATAGAGATGGCGGTGTAGATATTTCCATATTTATACAGATAGCAGTGTAGTTATTTCCATCTTTATAGGGATTCATGTGTAGATATTTTCATTGATATACAGATAGCTGTGTAGATATTTGCATGTTCATACAGATAGCGGTCTAGATATTTCCATGTTCATACAGATGGCGGTGTAGATATTTACATGTTCATAGAGATGGCGGTGTAGATATTTCCATGTTCGTACGGATGGCAGTGTAGATATTTCCATGTTCATACAGGTGGCGGTGTAGATATTTCCATGTTTATACAGATAGCAGTGTAGTTATTTCCATGTTTTTAGAGACAGCTGTGTAGATATTTCCATTGATATACACATAGCTGTGTAGATATTTGCATGTTCATACAGATAGCGGTGTATTTCCATCTTCGTGCAGATAGCGGTGTAGATATTTCCATGTTCATACAGATAGCGGTGTAGATATTTCCATGTTCATACAGATAACGGTGTAGATATATCCATGTTCATACAGATAGCGGTGTAGATATTTCCATGTTCTAACAGTTAGCGGTATAGATATTTCCATGTTCCTACAGATGGCGGTGTAGATATTTACATGTTCATACAGATGGCGGTATAGATATTTCCATGTTCGTACAGATAGCGGTGTAGATATTTCCATGTTCATAGAGATAGCTGTGTAGATATATCCATGTTCAAACAGATAACGGTGTAGATATTTCCATGTTCATACAGATGGCGATGTAGATATTTCGAAGTTTATAGAGATAGTGCTGTAGTTATTTCCATATTTATAGAGAAATCTGTGTAGATATTTCCATGTATATTCAGATAGCTGTGAAGATATTTCCATGTTCCTGCAGATAGCGGTGTAGATATTTCCATCTTCATCCAGATGCCGGTGTACATATATCCATGTTCATACAGATGGCGGTGAAGATATTTCCATGTTCATACAGATGGTGGTGTAGATATTTCCATGTTCATACAAATGGCGGTGTAGATAATTCCATGTTCATAGAGATGGTGGTGTAGATATTTCCATGTTCATACAAATGGCGGTGTAGATATTTCCATGTTCATAGAGATGGCGGTGTAGATATTTCCATATTTATAGAGATAGCAGTGTAGTTATTTCCATGTTTATAGAGATAGCAGTGTTGATATTTCCATTGATATACAGATAGCTGTTTAAATATTTGCATATTCATACAGTTAGCGGTGTAGATATTTCCATGTTCATACAGATGGCGGTGTAGATATTTACATGTTCATACAGATGGCGGTGTAGATATTTCCATGTTCATACAGATGTCGGTGTAGATATTTCCATGTTCATACAGATAGCGGTGTAGATAATTCCATGTTCATACAGATAGCTGTGTAGATATTTCCATGTTCATACAGATGGCGGTGTAGATGTTTACATGTTCATACAGATAGCGGCGTAGATATTTCCATGATCATACAGATAACGGTGTAGATATTTCCATGTTCATACAGATAGCGGTGTAGATATTTCCATGTTCCTACAGATGGCGATGTAGATATTTACATGTTCATACAGATGGCGGTATAGATATTTCCACGTTCATACAGATGGCGGTGTAGATATTTCCATGTTCATAGAGATGGCGGTGTAGATATTTCCATGTTTATGCAGATAGCGGTATAGATATTTCCATGTTTATGCAGATGGTGGTGTAGATATTTCCATATTTATAGAGATGGAGGTCTAGATATTTCCATGTTTACAGAGATAGCGGTGTAGTTATTTCCAAGTTTATAGAGACAGCGTTGTAAATATTTCCATGTTTATACAGATAGCTCTGAAGATATTTCCTTGTTTATACAGATAGCGGTGTGGATATTTCCATGTTTATACAGATAGCAGTGTAGATATTTCCATGTTTATAGAGATAGTGGTGTAGATAATTTCAATTTTATGCAGAGAGCAGTGTAGATATTTCCAAGTTCATACAGATAGCGGTGTAGATATTTCCACGTTTATAGAGATGGCGGTGTAGATATTTCCATGTTCATACAGATGGCGGTGTAGATATTTCCATGTTTATAAGGGTGGCGGTGTAGATATTTTCATGTTTACACAGATGGCGGTGTAGATATTTCCATGTTTACACAGATAGCAGTGTAGACATTTCCATGTTTACACAGATAGCGGTGTGGATATTTCCATGTTTATGCAGATAGCAGTGTAGATATTTCCATGTTTATACAGATAGCAGTGCGGATATTTCCATGTTTATACAGATAGTTGGGCAGATATTTCCATGTTTATACACATAGCGGTTTAGATATTTCCATCTTAATACAGATGGCGGTGTAGATATGTCCATGTTTGTACAGATGGCGGTGTAGATATTTCCATGTTCATACAGATGGCGGTGTAGATATTTCGAAGTTTATAGAGATAGCGCTGTAGATATTTCCATATTTATATAGAAATCTGTGTAGATATTTCAATGTATATGCAGATGGCTGTGTAGATATTTCCATGTTCATGCAGATAGCGGTGTAGATATTTCCATGTTCATCCAGATGCCGGTGTACATATATCTATGATAATACAGATGGCGGTGAAGATATTTCCATGTTCATACAGATGGCGGTGTAGGTATTTCCATGTTCATACAAATGGCGGTGTAGATATTTCCATGTTCATAGAGATGGCGGTGTAGATATTCCCAGGTTCATACAAATGGCGGTGTAGATATTTCCATGTTCATAGAGATGGCGGTGTAGATATTCCCAGGTTCATACAAATGGCGGTGTAGATATTTCTATGTTCATAGAGATGGCGGTGTAGATATTTCCATGTTTATACAGATAGCAGTGTAGTTATTTCCATGTTTATAGAGATACCAGTGTGGATATTTCCATTGATATACAGATAGCTGTGTAGATATTTCCATGTTCATACAGATAGCGGTGTAGATATTTCCACGTTCATACAGATAGCGGTGTAGATATTTCCATGTTCATACAGATAGCGGTGTAGATATTTCCATGTTCATACAGATGGCGGTGTAGATATTTACATGTTCATACAGATGGCGGTGTAGATATTTCCATGTTCGTACGGATGGCGGTGTAGATATTTCCATGTTCATACAGGTGGCGGTGTAGATATTTCCATGTTTATACAGATAGCAGTGTAGTTATTTCCATGTTTATAGAGACAGCTGTGTAGATATTTCCGTTGATATACAGATAGCTGTTTAGATATTTGCATGTTCATACAGATAGCGGTGTATTTCCATCTTCGTGCAGATAGCGGTGTAGATATTTCCATGTTCATACAGATAGCGGTGTAGATATTTCCATGTTCATACAGATAACGGTGTAGATATATCCATGTTCATACAGATAGCGGTGTAGATATTTCCAAGTTCAAACAGTTAGCGGTATAGATATTTCCATGTTCCTACAGATGGCGGTGTAGATATTTACATGTTCATACAGATGGCGGTACAGATATTTCCATGTTCGTACAGATGGCGGGGTAGATATTTCCATGTTCATAGAGATGGCGTTGTAGGTATTTCCATATTTATACAGATAGCAGTGTAGTTATTTCCATGTTTATAGGGATTGATGTGTAGATATTTTCATTGATATACAGATAGCTGTGTAGATATTTTCATGTTCATACAGATAGCGGTCTAGATATTTCCATGTTCATACACATAGCGGTGTAGATATTTGCATGTTCATATAGATAGCGGTGTAGATATTTCCATGTTCATACAGATAGGGTTGTAGATATTTCCATGTTCATACAGATAGCGGTGTAGATATTTCCATGTTCATACAGTTAGCTGTGTAGATATTTCCATGTTCATACAGATGGCGGTGTAGATATTCACATGTTCATACAGATGGCGGTGTAGATATTTCCATGTTCATACAGATGGCGGTGTAGATATTTCCATGTTCATACAGATAGCGGTGTAGATATTTCCATGTTCATACAGATAGCGGTGAAGATATTTCCATGTTCATACCAATAGCGGTGTAGATATTTCCATGTTCATACAGTTAGCGGTGTAGATATTTCCATGTTCATACAGATGGCGGTGAAGATATTTCCATGTTCATACAGATGGCGGTGTAGATATTTCCATGTTTGTACGGATGGCAGTGTAGATATTTCCATGTTCATACAGGTGGCGGTGTAGATATTTCCATGTTTATTCAGATAGCAGTGTAATTATTTCCATGTTAATAGAGATAGCTGTGTGGATATTTCCATTGATATACAGATAGCTGTGTAGATATTTGCATGTTCATACAGATAGCGGTGTAGATATTTCCATGTTCGTACAGATAGCGGTGTATATATTTCCATGTTCATACAGATAGCGGTGTAGATATTTCCATGTTCATACAGATAACGGTGTAGATATTTCCATGTTCATACAGACAGCGGTGTAGATATTTCCATGTTCGTACAATTAGCGGTGTAGATATTTCCATGTTCATACAGATGGCGGTGTAGATATTTACATGTTCATACAGATGGCGGTATAGATATTTCCATGTTCGTACAGATGGCGGTGTAGATATTTCCATGTTCATACAGATAGCGGTATAGATATTTCCATGTTTATACAGATGGTGGTGTAGATATTTCCATGTATATAGAGATGGCGGTCTAGATATTTCCATATTTACAGAGATAGAGGTGTAGTTATTTCCAAGTTTATAGACAGCGTTGTAGATATTTCCATGTTTATACAGATAGCAGTGAAGCTATTTCCATGTTTATGCAGATAGCGGTGTAGATATTTCCATGTTTATACATATAGCAGTGTAGATATTTACATGTTTATAGAGATAGTGGTGTAGATAATTTCAATTTTATACAGAGAGCAGTGTAGATATTTCCAAGTTCATACAGATAGCGGTGTAGATATTTCCACGTTTATAGAGATGGTGGTGTAGATATTTCCATGTTCATACAGATGGCGGTGTAGATATTTCCATGTTTATAGGGATGGCGGTGTAGATATTTTCATGTTTACACAGATGGCGGTGTAGATATTTCCATGTTTACACAGATAGCGGTGTAGACTTTTCCATGTTTACACAGATAGCGGTGTGGATATTTCCATGTTTATGCAGATAGCAGTGTAGATATTTCCATGTTTATACAGATAGCGGTGCGGATATTTCCATGTTTATACAGATAGTTGGGCAGATATTTCCATGTTTATACAGATAGCGGTGTAGATATTTCCATCTTAATACAGATGGCGGTGTAGATAAGTCCATGTTTGTACAGATTGTGGTGTAGATATTTCCATGTTCATACAGATGGCGGTGTAGATATTTCGAAGTTTATAGAGATAGCGCTGTAGTTATTTCCATATTATAGAGAAATCTGTGTAGATATTTCCATGTATATTCAGATAGCTGTGTAGATATTTCCATGTTCATGCAGATAGCGGTGTAGATATTTCCATGTTCATCCAGATGCCGGTGTACATATATCCATGTACATACAGATGGCGGTGAAGATATTTCCATGTTCATACAGATGGTGGTGTAGATATTTCCATGTTCATACAAATGGCGGGGTAGATATTTCCATGTTCATAGAGATGGCGGTGTAGATAATTCCATGTTCATACAAACGGCGGTGTAGATATTTCCATGTTCATAGAGATGGCGGTGTAGATATTTCCATATTTATACAGATAGCAGTGTAGTTATTTCCATGTTTATAGGGATTCATGTGTAGATATTTTTATTGATATACAGATAGCTGTGTAGATATTTGCATGTTCATACAGATAGCGGTCTAGATATTTCCATGTTCATACAGATAGCGGTGTAGATATTTGCATGTTCATACAGATAGCGGTGTAGATATTTCCATCTTCGTGCAGAGAGCGGTGTAGATATTTCCATGTTCATACAGTTAGCTGTGTAGATATTTCCATGTTCATACAAATGGCGGTGTAGATATTCACATGTTCATACAGATGGCGGTGTAGATATTTCCATGTTCATACAGATGGCGGTGTAGATATTTCCATGTTCATACAGATAGCGGTGTAGATATCTCCATGTTCATACAGATAGCGGTGAAGATATTTCCATGTTCATACCAATAGCGATGTAGATATTTCCATCTTCATACAGATGGCGGTGTAGATATTTACATGTTCATAGAGATGGCGGTGTAGATATTTCCATGTTCGTACGGATGGCAGTGTAGATATTTCCATGTTCATACAGGTGGCGGTGTAGATATTTCCATGTTTATACAGATAGCAGTGTAGTTATTTCCATGTTTATAGAGACAGCTGTGTAGATATTTCCATTGATATACAGATAGCTGTTTAGATATTTGCATGTTCATACAGATAGCGGTGTAGATATTTCCATCTTCGTGCAGATAGCGGTGTAGATATTTCCACGTTCATGCAGATAGCGGTGTAGATATTTCCATGTTCATACAGATAACGGTGTAGATATATCCATGTTCATACAGATAGCGGTGTAGATATTTCCATGTTCATACAGTTAGCGGTGTAGATATTTCCATGTTCCTACAGATGGCGGTGTAGATATTTACATGTTCATACAGATGGCGGTATAGATATTTCCATGTTCGTACAGATGGCGGTGTAGATATTTCCATGTTCATAGAGATGGCGGTGTAGATATTTCCATGTTTATGCAGATAGCGGTATAGATATTTCCATGTTTCTACAGATGGTGGTGTAGATATTTCCATGTTTATAGAGATGGCGGTCTAGATATTTCCATGTTTACAGAGATAGTGGTGTAGTTATTTCCAAGTTTATAGAGACAGCCTTGTAGATATTTCCATGTTTATACAGATAGCGGTGAAGCTATTTCCATGTTTAGACAGATAGCAGTGCGGATATTTCCATGTTTATTCAGATAGCGGTGCGGATACTTCCATGTTTATACAGATAGTTGGGCAGATATTTCCATGTTTATAGAGATAGTTGGGCAGATATTTCCATGTTTATACAGATAGCGGTGCAGATATTTCCATCTTAATACAGATGGCGGTGTAGATATGTCCATGGTTGTACACATGGTGGTGTAGATATTTCCATGTTCATACAGATGTCGGTGTAGATATTTCAAAGTTTATAGAGATAGCACTGTAGTTATTTCCATATTTATAGATAAATCTGTGTAGATATTTCCATGTATATTCAGATAGCTGTGTAGATATTTCCATGTTCATGCAGATAGCGGTGTAGATATTTCCATCTTCATCCAGATGCCGGTGTACATATATCCATGTTCATACAGATGGCGGTGAAGATATTTCCATGTTCATACAGATGGTGATGTAAATATTTCCATCTTCATACAAATGGCGGTGTAGATACTTCCATGTTCATAGAGATGGTGGTGTACATATTTCCATGTTCATACAAATGGCGGTGTAGATATTTCCATGTTCATAGACATGGCGGTGTAGATATTTCCATATTTATAGAGATAGCAGTGTAGTTATTTCCATGTTTATAGAGATAGCAGTGTTGATATTTCCATTGATATACAGATAGCTGTGTAGATATTTGCATGTTCATAGAGATAGCGGTGTAGATATTTCCATGTTCATACAGATAGCGGTGTAGATATTTCCATGTTCATACAGATACCGGTGTAGATATTTCCATGTTCATACAGATAGCGGTGTAGATATTTCCATGTTCACACAGATAGCGGTGTAGATAATTCCATGTTCATACAGTTAGCGGTGTAGATATTTCCTTGTTCATACAGATGGCGGGGTAGATATTTACATGTTCATACAGATGGCGGTGTAGATATTTCCATGTTCATATAGATAGCGGTGTAGATATTTCCATGTTCATACAGATAACGGAGTAGATATTTCCATGTTCATACAGACAGCGGTGTAGATATTTCCATGTTCATGCAATTAGCGGTGTAGATATTTCCATGTTCATACAGATGGCGGTGTAGATATTTACTTGTTCATACAGATGGCGGTATAGATATTTCCATGTTTATACAGATGGTGGTGTAGATATTTCCATGTATATAGAGATTGCGGTCTAGATATTTCCATATTTACAGAGATAGTGGTGTAGTTATTACCAAGTTAATAGAGACAGTGTTGTAGATATTTCCATGTTTATACAGATATCGGTGAAGCTATTTCCATGTTTATGCAGATAGCGGTGTAGATATTTTCATGTTTATACAAATAGCAGTGTAGATATTTCCATGTTTATAGAGATAGTGGAGTAGATAATTTCAATTTTATACAGAGAGCAGTGTAGATATATCCAAGTTCATACAGATAGCGCTGTAGATATTTCCACGTTTATAGAGATGGTGGTGAAGATATTTCCATGTTCATACAGATGGCGGTGTAGATATTTCCATGTTTATAGGGATGGCGGTGTAGATATTTTCATGTTTACACAGATGGCGGTGTAGATATTTCCATGTTCATACCAATAGCGGTGTAGATATTTCCATGTTCATACAGATAGCGGTGAAGATATTTCCATGTTCATACCAATAGCGGTGTAGATATTTCCATGTTCATACAGTTAGCGGTGTAGATATTTCCATGTTCATACAGATGGCGGTGTAGATATTTACATGTTCATACAGATGGCGGTGTAGATATTTCCATGTTCGTACGGATGGCAGTGTAGGTATTTCCATGTTCATACATTTGGCGGTGTAGATATTTCCATGTTTATACAGATAGCAGTGTAGTTATTTCCATGTTTATAGAGACAGCTGTGTAGATATTTCCATTGATATACAGATATCTGTGTAGATATTTGCATGTTCATACAGATAGCGGTGTAGATATTTCCATCTTCGTGCAGATATCGGTGTAGATATTTCCATGTTCATACAGATAGCGGTGTAGATATTTCCATGTTCATACAGATAACGGTGTAGATATATCCATGTTCATACAGATAGCGGTGTAGATATTTCCATGTTCATACAGTTAGCGGTGTAGGTATTTCCATGTTCCTACAGATGGCGGTGTAGATATTTACATGTTCATACAGATGGCGGTATAGATATTTCCATGTTCGTACAGATGGCGGGGTAGATATTTCCATGTTCATAGAGATGGCGGTGTAGATATTTCCATGTTTATGCAGATAGCGGTATAGATATTTCCATGTTTCTACAGATGGTGGTGTAGATATTTCCATGTTTATAGAGATGGCGGTCTAGATATTTACATGTTTACAGAGATAGTGGTGTAGTTATTTCCAAGTTTATAGAGACAGCCTTGTAGATATTTCCATGTTTATACAGATAGTGGTGAAGTTATTTCCATGTTTATACAGATAGCAGTGCGGATATTTCCATGTTTATTCAGATAGCGGTGCGGATACTTCCATGTTTATACGGATAGTTGGGCAGATATTTCCATGTTTATACAGATAGTTGGGCAGATATTTCCATGTTTATACAGATAGCGGTGTAGATATTTCCATGTTCAAACAGTTAGCGGTATAGATATTTCCATGTTCCTACAGATGGCGGTGTAGATATTTACATGTTCATACAGATGGCGGTACAGATATTTCCATGTTCGTACAGATGGCGGGGTAGATATTTCCATGTTCATAGAGATGGCGTTGTAGCTATTTCCATATTTATACAGATAGCAGTGTAGTTATTTCCATGTTTATAGGGATTGATGTGTAGATATTTTCATTGATATACAGATAGCTGTGTAGATATTTGCATGTTCATACAGATAGCGGTCTAGATATTTCCATGTTCATACACATAGCGGTGTAGATATTTGCATGTTCATATAGATAGCGGTGTAGATATTTCCATGTTCATACAGATAGGGGTGTAGATATTTCCATGTTCATACAGATAGCGGTGTAGATATTTCCATGTTCATACAGTTAGCTGTGTAGATATTTCCATGTTCATACAGATGGCGGTGTAGATATTCACATGTTCATACAGATGGCGGTGTAGATATTTCCATGTTCATACAGATGGCGGTGTAGATATTTCCATGTTCATACAGATGGCGGTGTAGATATTTCCATGTTCATACAGATAGCGGTGAAGATATTTCCATGTTCATACCAATAGCGATGTAGATATTTCCATGTTCATACAGTTAGCGGTGTAGATATTTCCATGTTCATACAGATGGCGGTGTAGATATTTACATGTTCATACAGATGGCGGTGTAGATATTTCCATGTTCGTACGGATGGCAGTGTAGATATTTCCATGTTCATACAGGTGGCGGTGTAGATATTTCCATGTTTATACAGATAGCAGTGTAGTTATTTCCATGTTTATAGAGACAGCGGTGTAGATATTTCCATTGATATACAGATAGCTGTGTAGATATTTGCATGTTCATACAGATAGCGGTGTAGATATTTCCATCTTCGTGCAGATAGCGGTGTAGATATTTCCATGTTCATACAGAGAGCGGTGTAGATATTTCCATGTTCATACAGATAACGGTGTAGATATATCCATGTTCATACAGATAGCGGTGTAGATATTTCCATGTTCATACAGTTAGCGGTGTAGGTATTTCCATGTTCCTACAGATGGCGGTGTAGATATTTACATGTTCATACAGATGGCGGTATAGATATTTCCATGTTCGTACAGATGGCGGGGTTGATATTTCCATGTTCATAGAGATGGCGGTGTAGATATTTCCATGTTTATGCAGATAGCGGTATAGATATTTCCATGTTTATACAGATGGTGGTGTAGATATTTCCATGTTTATAGAGATGGCGGTCTAGATATTTACATGTTTACAGAGATAGTGGTGTAGTTATTTCCAAGTTTATAGAGACAGCCTTGTAGATATTTCCATGTTTATACAGATAGCGGTGAAGGTATTTCCATGTTTATACAGATAGCAGTGCGGATATTTCCATGTTTATTCAGATAGCGGTGCGGATACTTCCATGTTTATACGGATAGTTGGGCAGATATTTCCATGTTTATACAGATAGTTGGGCAGATATTTCCATGTTTATACAGATAGCGGTGTAGATATTTCCATCTTAATACAGATGGCGGTGTAGATATGTCCATGTTTGTACACATGGCGGTGTAGATATTTCCATGTTCATACAGATGGCGGTGTAGATATTTCAAAGTTTATAGAGATGGCGCTGTAGTTATTTCCATATTTATAGAGAAATCTGTGTAGATATTTCCATGTATATTCAGATAGCTGTGTAGATATTTCCATGTTCATGCAGATAGCGGTGTAGATATTTCCATGTTCATCCAGATGCCGGTGTACATATATCCATGTTCATACAGATGGCGGTGAAGATATTTCCATGTTCATACAGATGGTGATGTAGATATTTCCATGTTCATACAAATGGCGGTGTAGATACTTCCATGTTCATAGAGATGGTGGTGTAGATATTTCCATGTTCATACAAATGGCGGTGTAGATATTTCCATGTTCATAGACATGGCGGTGTAGATATTTCCATATTTATAGAGATAGCAGTGTAGATATTTCCATGTTTATAGAGATAGCAGTGTTGATATTTCCATTGATATACAGATAGCTGTGAAGATATTTGCATGTTCATAGAGATAGCGGTGTAGATATTTCCATGTTCATACAGATAGCGGTGTAGATATTTCCATGTTCATACAGATAGCGGTGTAGATATTTCCATGTTCATACAGATAGCGGTGTAGATATTTCCATGTTCATACAGATAGCGGTGTAGATAATTCCATGTTCATACAGTTAGCGGTGTAGATATTTCCTTGTTCATACAGATGGCGGTGTAGATATTTACATGTTGATACATAATGCGGTGTAGATATTTCTATGTTCATATAGATAGCGGTGTAGATATTTCCATGTTCATACAGATAGCGGTGTAGATAATTCCATGTTCATACAGTTAGCTGTGTAGATATTTCCATGTTCATACAGATGGCGGTGTAGATATTTACATGTTCATACAGATGGCGGTGTAGATATTTCCATGTTCATACAGATGGCGGTGAAGATATTTCCATGTTCATACAGATAGCGGTGTAGATACTTCCATGTTCATACAGATAGCGGTGTAGATATTTCCATGTTCATACAAATAGCGGTGTAGACATTTCTATGTTCATACATTTAGCGGTGTAGATATTTCCATGTTCATACAGATGGCGGTGAAGATATTTCCATGTTCATACAGATGACGGTGTAGATATTTCCATGTTTGTACGGATGGCAGTGTAGATATTTCCATGTTCATACAGGTGGCGGTGTAGATATTTCCATGTTTATTCAGATAGCAGTGTAATTATTTCCATGTTAATAGAGATAGCTGTGTGGATATTTCCATTGATATACAGATAGCTGTGTAGATATTTGCATGTTCATACAGATAGCGGTGTAGATATTTCCATGTTCGTACAGATAGCGGTGTAGATATTTCCATGTTCATACAGATAGCGGTGTAGATATTTCCATGTTCATACAGATAACGGTGTAGATATTTCCATGTTCATACAGACAGCGGTGTAGATATTTCCATGTTCATACAATTAGCGGTGTAGATATTTCCATGTTCATACAGATGGCGGTGTAGATATTTACATGTTCATACAGATGGCGGTATAGATATTTCCATGTTCGTACAGATGGCGGTGTAGATATTTCCATGTTCATACAGATAGCGGTATAGATATTTCCATGTTTATACAGATGGTGGTGTAGATATTTCCATGTATATAGAGATGGCGGTCTAGATATTTCCATATTTACAGAGATAGTGGTGTAGTTATTTCCAAGTTTATAGACAGCGTTGTAGATATTTCCATGTTTATACAGATAGCAGTGAAGCTATTTCCATGTTTATGCAGATAGCGGTGTAGATATTTCCATGTTTATACATATAGCAGTGTAGATATTTACACGTTTATAGAGATAGTGGTGTAGATAATTTCAATTTTATACAGAGAGCAGTGTAGATATTTCCAAGTTCATACAGATAGTGGTGTAGATATTTCCACGTTTATAGAGATGGTGGTGTAGATATTTCCATGTTCATACAGATGGCGGTGTAGATATTTCCATGTTTACACAAATGGCGGTGTAGATATTTTCATGTTTACACAGATGGCGGTGTAGATATTTCCATGTTTACACAGATAGCGGTGTAGACTTTTCCATGTTTACACAGATAGCGGTGTGGATATTTCCATGTTTATGCAGATAGCAGTGTAGATATTTCCATGTTTATACAGATAGTGGTGCGGATATTTCCATGTTTATACAGATAGTTGGGCAGATATTTCCATGTTTATACAGATAGCGGTGTAGATATTTCCATCTTAATACAGATGGCCGTGTAGATATGTCCATGTTCATCCAGATGCCGGTGTACATATATCCATGTACATACAGATGGCGGTGAAGATATTTCCAAGTTCATACAGATGGTGGTGTAGATATTTCCATGTTCATACAAATGGCGGGGTAGATATTTCCATGTTCATAGAGATGGCGGTGTAGATAATTCCATGTTCATACAAATGGCGGTGTAGATATTTCCATGTTCATAGAGATGGCGGTGTAGATATTTCCATATTTATACAGATAGCAGTGTAGTTATTTCCATGTTTATAGGGATTCATGTGTAGATATTTTTATTGATATACAGATAGCTGTGTAGATATTTGCATGTTCATACAGGTAGCGGTCTATATATTTCCATGTTCATACAGATAGCGGTGTAGATATTTGCATGTTCATACAGATAGCGGTGTAGATATTTCCATCTTCGTGCAGAGAGCGGTGTAGATATTTCCATGTTCATACAGTTAGCTGTGTAGATATTTCCATGTTCATACAAATGGCGGTGTAGATATTCACATGTTCATACAGATGGCGGTGTAGATATTTCCATGTTCATACAGATGGCGGTGTAGATATTTCCATGTTCATACAGATGGTGATGTAAATATTTCCATCTTCATACAAATGGCGGTGTAGATACTTCCATGTTCATAGAGATGGTGGTGTACATATTTCCATGTTCATACAAATGGCGGTGTAGATATTTCCATGTTCATAGACATGGCGGTGTAGATATTTCCATATTTATAGAGATAGCAGTGTAGTTATTTCCATGTTTATAGAGATAGCAGTGTTGATATTTCCATTGATATACAGATAGCTGTGTAGATATTTGCATGTTCATACAGATAGCAGTGTAGATATTTCCATGTTCATACAGATAGCGGTGTAGATATTTCCATGTTCATACAGATAGCGGTGTAGATAATTCCATGTTCATACAGTTAGCGGTGTAGATATTTCCTTGTTCATACAGATGGCGGGGTAGATATTTACATGTTCATACAGATGGCGGTGTAGATATTTCCATGTTCATATAGATAGCGGTGTAGATATTTCCATGTTCATACAGATAACGGTGTAGATATTTCCATGTTCATACAGACAGCGGTGTAGATATTTCCATGTTCATGCAATTAGCGGTGTAGATATTTCCATGTTCATACAGATGGCGGTGTAGATATTTACTTGTTCATACAGAGGGCGGTATAGATATTTCCATGTTTATACAGATGGTGGTGTAGATATTTCCATGTATATAGAGATTGCGGTCTAGATATTTCCATATTTACAGAGATAGTGGTGTAGTTATTACCAAGTTTATAGAGACAGCGTTGTAGATATTTCCATGTTTATACAGATAGCGGTGAAGCTATTTCCATGTTTATGCAGATAGCAGTGTAGATATTTCCATGTTTATACAGATAGCAGTGTAGATATTTCCATGTTTATAGAGATAGTGGAGTAGATAATTTCAATTTTATACAGAGAGCAGTGTAGATATTTCCAAGTTCATACAGATAGCGGTGTAGATATTTCCACGTTTATAGAGATGGTGGTGTAGATATTTCCATGTTCATACAGATGGCGGTGTAGATATTTCCATGTTTATAGGGATGGCGGTGTAGATATTTTCATGTTTACACAGATGGCGGTGTAGATATTTCCATGTTTACAGAGATAGCGGTGTAGACTTTTCCATGTTTACACAGATAGCGGTGTGGATATTTCCATGTTTATGCAGATAGCGGTGTAGATATTTCCATGTTTATACAGATAGCGGTGCGGATATTTCCATGTTTATACAGATAGTTGGGCCGATATTTCCATGTTTATACAGATAGCGGTGTAGATATTTCCATCTTAATACAGATGGCGGTGTAGATAAGTCCATGTTTGTACAGATGGTGGTGTAGATATTTCCATGTTCATACAGATGGCGGTGTAGATATTTCGAAGTTTATTGAGATAGCGCTGTAGTTATTTCCTTATTTATAGAGAAATCTGTGTAGATATTTCCATGTATATTCAGATAGCTGTGTAGATATTTCCATGTTCATGCAGATAGCGGTGTAGATATTTCCATGTTCATCCAGATGCCGGTGTACATATATCCATGTACATACAGATGGCGGTGAAGATATTTCCATGTTCATACAGATGGTGGTGTAGATATTTCCATGTTCATACAAATGGCGGTGTAGATATTTCCATGTTCATAGAGATGGCGGTGTAGATAATTCCATGTTCAAACAAATGGCGGTGTAGATATTTCCATGTTCATAGAGATGGCGGTGTAGATATTTCCATATTTATACATATAGCAGTGTAGTTATTTCCATGTTTATAGGGATTCATGTGTAGATATTTTCATTGATATACAGATAGCTGTGTAGATATTTGCATGTTCATACAGACAGCGGTCTAGATATTTCCATGTTCATACAGATAGCGGTGTAGATATTTGCATGTTCATACAGATAGCGGTGTAGATATTTCCATGTTCATACAGATAGCGGTCTAGATATTTCCATGTTCATACAGATAGCGGTGTAGATATTTCCATGTTCATACAGTTAGCTGTGTAGATATTTCCATGTTTATACAGATAGCAGTGTAGTTATTTCCATGTTTTTAGAGACAGCTGTGTAGATATTTCCATTGATATACAGATAGCTGTGTAGATATTTGCATGTTCATACAGATAGCGGTGTATTTCCATCTTCGTGCAGATAGCGGTGTAGATATTTCCATGTTCATACAGATAGCTGTGTAGATATTTCCATGTTCATACAGATAACGGTGTCGATATATCCATGTTCATACAGATAGCGGTGTAGATATTTCCATGTTCAAACAGTTAGCGGTATAGATATTTCCATGTTCCTACAGATGGCGGTGTAGATATTTACATGTTCATACAGATGGCGGTATAGATATTTCCATGTTCGTACAGATGGCGGTGTAGATATTTCCATGTTCATAGAGATGGCGGTGTAGATATTTCCATGTTTATGCAGATAGCGGTATAGATATTTCCATGTTTATACAGATGGTGGTGTAGATATTTCCATGTTTATAGAGATAGCGGTCTGGATATTTCCATGTTTATAGAGATAGTGGTGTAGTTATTTCCAAGTTTATAGAGACAGCGTTGTAGATATTTGCATGTTTATACAGATAGCGGTGAAGTTATTTCCATGTTTATATATATAGCGGTGTAGATATTTTCATGTTTATACTGATATCAGTGTAGATATTTCCATGTTTATAGAGATACTGGTGAAGATAATTTCAATTTTATACATATATCAGTGTAGATATTTCCAAGTTCATACAGATAGCGGTGTAGATATTTCCACGTTTATAGAGATGGCGGTGTAGATATTTCCATGTTCATACAGATGGCGGTGTAGATATTTCCATGTTTATAGAGATGGCGGTGTAGATATTTCCATGTTCATACAGATGGCGGTGTAGATATTTCCATGTTTAGAGAGATGGCGGTGTAGATATTTCCATGTTCATATTGATGGCGGTGTAGATATTTCCATGTTTAGAGAGATGGCGGTGTAGATATTTCCATGTTTACACAGATGGCGGTGTAGATATTTCCATGTTTACACAGACAGCGGTGTAGACATTTCCATGTTTACACAGATAGCGGTGTAGATATTTCCATGTTTATGCACATAGCGGTGTAGATATTTCCATGTTTATACAGATAGAGGTGAGGATATTTCCATGTTTATACAGATAGTTGGGCAGATATTTCCATGTTTATACAGATAGCGGTGTAGATATTTCCATCTTAATACAGATGGCGGTGTAGATATGTCCATGTTCGTACAGATGGCGGTGTAGATATTTCCATGTTCATACAGATGGCGGTGTAGATATTTCGAAGTTTATAGAGATAGCACTGTAGTTATTTCCATATTTATAGAGAAATCTGTGTAGATATTTCCATGTATACGCAGATAGCTGTGTAGATATTTCCATTGATATTCAGATAGCTTTGTTGATATTTGCATGTTCATACAGATAGCGGTGTAGATATTTCCATGTTTATACAGATGGCGGTGTAGATGTTTCCATGTTCATACAGATAGCGGTGTAGATATTTCCATGTTCGTACAGATAGCGGTGTAGATATTTCCATGTTCATACAGATAGCGGTGTAGATATTTCCATGTTCATACCAATAGCGGTGTAGATATTTCCATGTTCGTATGGATTGCAGTGTAGATATTTCCATGTTCATACAGGTGGCAGTGTAGATATTTCCATGTTTATACAGATAGCATTGTAGTTATTTCCAAGTTTATAGAGATAGCAGTGTAGATATTTCCATTGATATACAGATAGCTGTGTAGATATTTGCATGTTCATACAGATAGCGGGGTAGATATTTCCATGTTCGTACATATAGCGGTGTAGATATTTCCAAGTTCATAAAGATAGCAGTTTAGATATTTCCATGTTCATATAGATAATGGTGTAGGTATTTCCATGTTCATACAGATAGCGGTGTAGATATTTCCATGTTCATACAGTTAGCGGTGTAGATATTTCCATGTTCATACAGATGGCAGTGTATATATTTACATGTTCATACAGATGGTGGTATAGATATTTCCATGTTCTTACAGATGGCGGTGTAGATATTTCCATGTTCATAGAGAAGGCGGTGTAGATATTTCCATGTTTATGCAGATAGCGGTATAGATATTTCCATGTTTATACATATGGTGGTGTGGATATTTCCATGTTTATTGAGATGGCGGTCTAGATATTTCCATGTTTACAGAGACAGTGATGTAGTTATTTCCAGGTTTATAGAGACAGCGTTGTAGATATTTCCATGTTTATACAGATAGCGGTGAAGATATTTCTATGTTTATACAGATAGCGGTGTAGATATTTCCATGTTTATACAGATAGCAGTGTAGATATTTCCATGTTTATAGAGATAGGGGTGTAGATAATTTCAATTTTATACAGATAGCAGTGTAGATATTTCCAAGTTCATACAGATAGCGGCATAGTTATTTCCACGTTTATAGAGATGGCGGTGTAGATATTTCCATGTTCATACAGATGGCGGTGTAGATATTTCCATGTTTATAGAGATGGCGGTGTAGATATTTTCATGTTTACACAGATGGCGGTGTAGATATTTCGATGTTTACACAGATAGCGGTGTAGACATTTCCATGTTTACACAGATAGTGGTGTGGATATTTCCATGTTTATGCAGATAGCGGTGTAGATATTTCCATGTTTATACAGATAGCTGTGCGGATATGTCCATGTTTATACAGATGGGCAGATATTTCCATGTTTATACAGATAGATAGCGGTGTAGATATTTCCATCTTAATACAGATGGCGGTGTAAATATGTCCATGTTCGTACAGATGGCGGTGTAGATATTTCCATGTTCATACAGATGGCGGTGTAGATATTTCGAAGTTTATAGAGATAGCGCTGTAGCTATTTCCATATTTATAGAGAAATCTTTGTAGATATTTCCATGTATATGCAGATAGCTGTGTAGATATTTCCATGTTCATGCAGATAGCGGTGTTGATATATCCATGTTCATACAGATGGCGGTGAAGATATTTCCGAGTTCATACACATGGCGGTGTAGATATTTCCATGTTCATACAAATGTCGGTGTAGATATTTCCATGTTCATAGAGCTGGCGGTGTAGATATTTCCATGTTCATACTAATGGCGGTGTAGATATTTCCATGTTCATAGAGATGGCGGTGTAGATATTTCCATGTTTTTACAGATAGCAGTGTAGTTATTTCCATGTTTATAGAGATAGTGGTGTAGATAATTTCAATTTTATACAGATAGCTGTGTAGATATTTGCATGTTCATACAGATAGCGGTGTAGATATTTCCATGTTCATACAGATAGCGGTGTAGATATTTCCATGTTCATACAGATAGCGGTGTAGATATTTCCATGTACATGCAGATAGCGGTGTAGATATTTCCATGTTCATACCAATAGGAGTGTAGATATTTCCATGTACATACAGTTAGCGTTGTAGATATTTCCATGTTCATACAGATGGCGGTGTAGATATTTCCATGTTTGTACGGACGGCAGTGTAGATATTTCCGTGTTCATACAGGTGGCGGTGTAGACATTTCCATGTTTATACAGATAGCAGTGTAGTTATTTCCATGTTTATAAAGACAGCTGTGTAGATATTTCCATTGATATACAGATAGCTGTGCAGATATTTCCATGTTCATACAGATAGCGGTGTAGATATTTCCATGTTCCTACAGATAGTGGTGTAGATATTTCCATGTTCATACAGATAGCGGTGTAGATATTTCCATGTTCATACAGATAACGGTGTAGATATTTCCATGTTCTTACAGATAGCGGTGTAGATATTTCCATTATCTTACAGTTAGCGGTGTAGATATTTCCAGGTTCATACAGATGGCGGTGTAGATAGTTACATGTTCATACAGATGGCGGTGTAGGTATTTCCATGTTTGTACAGATGGCGGTGTAGATATTTCCATGTTCATAGAGATGGCGGTTTAGGTATTTCCATGTTTATGCAGATAGCGGTATAGATAATTCCATGTATACACAGATGGTGGTGTAGATATTTCAATGTTTATAGAGATGGCGGTCTAGATATTTCCATGTTTATACAGATAGCGGTGAAGATATTTCCATGTTTATACAGATAGCGGTGTAGATATTTCCATCTTTATACAGATAGCAGTGTAGATATTTCCATGTTTATAGAGATAGTGGTGTAGATAATTTCAATTTCATACCGAGAGCAGTGTAGCTATTTCCAAGTTCATACAGATAGCGGTGTAGATATTTCCACGTTTATAGTGATAGCGGTGTAGATATTTTCATGTTTACACAGATGGCGGTGTAGATATTTCCATCTTCATATAAATGGCGGTGTAGATATTTCCATGTTCATAGAGATGGTGGTGTAGATATTTCCATCTTCATATAAATGGCGGTGTAGATATTTCCATGTTTATGCAGATAACGGTATAGTTATTTCCATGTATATACAGATGGTGGTGTAGATATTTCAATGTTTATAGATATGGCGGTCTAGATATTTCCATGTTTATACAGATAGTTGGGCAGATATTTCCATGTTTATACAGATAGCGGTGTAGATATTTCCATCTTAATACAGATGGCGGTGTAGATAAGTCCATGTTTGTACAGATGGTGGTGTAGATATTTCCATGTTCATACAGATGGCGGTGTAGATATTTCGAAGTTTATAGAGATAGCGCTGTAGTTATTTCCATATTATAGAGAAATCTGTGTAGATATTTCCATGTATATTCAGATAGCTGTGTACATATTTCCATGTTCATGCAGATAGCGGTGTAGATATTTCCATGTTCATCAGGATGCCAGTGTACATATATCCATGTACATACAGATGGCGGTGAAGATATTTCCATGTTCATACAGATGGCGGTGTAGATATTTCCATGTTTGTACGGATGGCAGTGTAGATATTTCCATGTTCATACAGGTGGCGGTGTAGATATTTCCATGTTCATACAGATGGCGGTGTAGATATTTCCATGTTTGTACGGATGGCAGTGTAGATATTTCCATGTTCATACAGGTGGCGGTGTAGATATTTCCATGTTTATTCAGATAGCAGTGTAATTATTTCCATGTTAATAGAGATAGCTGTGTGGATATTTCCATTGATATACAGATAGCTGTTTAGATATTTGCATGTTCATACAGATAGCGGTGTAGATAATTCCATGTTCGTACAGATAGCGGTGTAGATATTTCCATGTTCATACAGATAACGGTGTAGATATTTCCATGTTCATACAGATAACGGTGTAGATATTTCCATGTTCATACAGACAGCGGTGTAGATATTTCCATGTTCATACAGATGGCGATGTAGATATTTACATGTTCATACAGATGGCGGTATAGATATTTCCATGTTCGTACAGATGGCGGTGTAGATATTTCCATGTTCATACAGATAGCGGTATAGATATTTCCATGTTTATACAGATGGTGGTGTAGATATTTCCATGTATATAGAGATGGCGGTCTAGATATTTCCATATTTACAGAGATAGTGGTGTAGTTATTTCCAAGTTTATAGACAGCGTTGTAGATATTTCCATGTTTATACAGATAGCAGTGAAGCTATTTCCATGTTTATGCAGATAGCGGTGTAGATATTTCCATGTTTATACAGATAGCAGTGTAGATATTTCCACGTTTATAGAGATAGTGGTGTAGATAATTTCAATTTTATACAGAGAGCAGTGTCGATATTTCCAAGTTCATACAGATAGCGGTGTAGATATTTCCACGTTTATAGAGATTGTGGTGTAGATATTTCCATGTTCATACAGATGGCGGTGTAGATATTTCCATGTTTATAGGGATGGCGGTGTAGATATTTTCATGTTTACACAGATGGCGGTGTAGATATTTCCATGTTTACACAGATAGCGGTGTAGACTTTTCCATGTTTACACAGATAGCGGTGTGGATATTTCCATGTTTATGCAGATAGCAGTGTAGATATTTCCATGTTTATACAGATAGCGGTGCGGATATTTCCATGTTTATACAGATAGTTGGGCAGGTATTTCCCTGTTTATACAGATAGCGGTGTAGATATTTCCATCTTAATACAGATGGCGGTGTAGATAAGTCCATGTTTGTACAGATGGTGGTGTAGATATTTCCATGTTCATACAGATGGCGGTGTAGATATTTCGAAGTTTATAGAGATAGCGCTGTAGTTATTTCCATATTATAGAGAAATCTGTGTAGATATTTCCATGTATATTCAGATAGCTGTGTAGATATTTCCATGTTCATGCAGATAGCGGTGTAGATATTTCCATGTTCATCCAGATGCCGGTGTACATATATCCATGTACATACAGATGGCGGTGAAGATATTTCCATGTTCATACAGATGGTGGTGTAGATATTTCCATGTTCATACAAATGGCGGGGTAGATATTTCCATGTTCATAGAGATGGCGGTGTAGATAATTCCATGTTCATACAAATGGCGGTGTAGATATTTCCATGTTCATAGAGATGGCGGTGTAGATATTTCCATATTTATACAGATGGCAGTGTAGTTATTTCCATGTTTATAGGGATTCATGTGTAGATATTTTTATTGATATACAGATAGCTGTGTAGATATTTGCATGTTCATACAGATAGCGGTCTAGATATTTCCATGTTCATACAGATAGCGGTGTAGATATTTGCATGTTCATACAGATAGCGGTGTAGATATTTCCATCTTCGTGCAGATAGCGGTGTAGATATTTCCACGTTCATGCAGATAGCGGTGTAGATATTTCCATGTTCATACAGATAACGGTGTAGATATATCCATGTTCATACAGATAGCGGTGTAGATATTTCCATGTTCATACAGTTAGCGGTGTAGATATTTCCACGTTCATGCAGATAGCGGTGTAGATATTTCCATGTTCATACAGATAGCTGTTTAGATATTTGCATGTTCATACAGATAGCGGTGTAGATATTTCCATCTTCGTGCAGATAGCGGTGTAGATATTTCCACGTTCATGCAGATAGCGGTGTAGATATTTCCATGTTCATACAGATAACGGTGTAGATATATCCATGTTCATACAGATAGCGGTGTAGATATTTCCATGTTCATACAGTTAGCGGTGTAGATATTTCCATGTTCCTACAGATGGCGGTGTAGATATTTACATGTTCATACAGATGGCGGTATAGATATTTCCATGTTCGTACAGATGGCGGTGTAGATATTTCCATGTTTATACAGATGGTGGTGTAGATATTTCCATGTATATAGAGATGGCGGTCTAGATATTTCCATATTTACAGAGATAGTGGTGTAGTTATTTCCAAGTTTATAGACAGCGTTGTAGATATTTCCATGTTTATACAGATAGCAGTGAAGCTATTTCCATGTTTATGCAGATAGCGGTGTAGATATTTCCATGTTTATACAGATAGCAGTGTAGATATTTCCACGTTTATAGAGATAGTGGTGTAGATAATTTCAATTTTATACAGAGAGCAGTGTCGATATTTCCAAGTTCATACAGATAGCGGTGTAGATATTTCCACGTTTATAGAGATTGTGGTGTAGATATTTCCATGTTCATACAGATGGCGGTGTAGATATTTCCATGTTTATAGGGATGGCGGTGTAGATATTTTCATGTTTACACAGATGGCGGTGTAGATATTTCCATGTTTACACAGATAGCGGTGTAGACTTTTCCATGTTTACACAGATAGCGGTGTGGATATTTCCATGTTTATGCAGATAGCAGTGTAGATATTTCCATGTTTATACAGATAGCGGTGCGGATATTTCCATGTTTATACAGATAGTTGGGCAGATATTTCCCTGTTTATACAGATAGCGGTGTAGATATTTCCATCTTAATACAGATGGCGGTGTAGATAAGTCCATGTTTGTACAGATGGTGTTGTAGATATTTCCATGTTCATACAGATGGCGGTGTAGATATTTCGAAGTTTATAGAGATAGCGCTGTAGTTATTTCCATATTATAGAGAAATCTGTGTAGATATTTCCATGTATATTCAGATAGCTGTGTAGATATTTCCATGTTCATGCAGATAGCGGTGTAGATATTTCCATGTTCATCCAGATGCCGGTGTACATATATCCATGTACATACAGATGGCGGTGAAGATATTTCCATGTTCATACAGATGGTGGTGTAGATATTTCCATGTTCATACAAATGGCGGGGTAGATATTTCCATGTTCATAGAGATGGCGGTGTAGATAATTCCATGTTCATACAAATGGCGGTGTAGATATTTCCATGTTCATAGAGATGGCGGTGTAGATATTTCCATATTTATACAGATGGCAGTGTAGTTATTTCCATGTTTATAGGGATTCATGTGTAGATATTTTTATTGATATACAGATAGCTGTGTAGATATTTGCATGTTCATACAGATAGCGGTCTAGATATTTCCATGTTCATACAGATAGCGGTGTAGATATTTGCATGTTCATACAGATAGCGGTGTAGATATTTCCATCTTCGTGCAGAGAGCGGTGTAGATATTTCCATGTTGATACAGTTAGCTGTGTAGATATTTCCATGTTCATACAAATGGCGGTGTAGATATTCACATGTTCATAGAGATGGCGGTGTAGATATTTCCATGTTCGTACGGATGGCAGTGTAGATATTTCCATGTTCATACAGGTGGCGGTGTAGATATTTCCATGTTTATACAGATAGCAGTGTAGTTATTTCCATGTTTATAGAGACAGCTGTGTAGATATTTCCATTGATATACAGATAGCTGTTTAGATATTTGCATGTTCATACAGATAGCGGTGTAGATATTTCCATCTTCGTGCAGATAGCGGTGTAGATATTTCCACGTTCATGCAGATAGCGGTGTAGATATTTCCATGTTCATACAGATAACGGTGTAGATATATCCATGTTCATACAGATAGCGGTGTAGATATTTCCATGTTCATACAGTTAGCGGTGTAGATATTTCCATGTTCCTACAGATGGCGGTGTAGATATTTACATGTTCATACAGATGGCGGTATAGATATTTCCATGTTCGTACAGATGGCGGTGTAGATATTTCCATGTTCATAGAGATGGCGGTGTAGATATTTCCATGTTTATGCAGATAGCGGTATAGATATTTCCATGTTTCTACAGATGGTGGTGTAGATATTTCCATGTTTATAGAGATGGCGGTCTAGATATTTCCATGTTTACAGAGATAGTGGTGTAGTTATTTCCAAGTTTATAGAGACAGCCTTGTAGATATTTCCATGTTTATACAGATAGCGGTGAAGGTATTTCCATGTTTATACAGATAGCAGTGCGGATATTTCCATGTTTATTCAGATAGCGGTGCGGATACTTCCATGTTTATACAGATAGTTGGGCAGATATTTCCATGTTTATACAGATAGTTGGGCAGATATTTCCATGTTTATACAGATAGCGGTGTAGATATTTCCATCTTAATACAGATTGCGGTGTAGATATGTCCATGTTTGTACACATGGCGGTGTAGATATTTCCATGTTCATACAGATGTCGGTGTAGATATTTCAAAGTTTATAGAGATAGCGCTGTAGTTATTTCCATATTTATAGATAAATCTGTGTAGATATTTCCATGTATATTCAGATAGCTGTGTAGATATTTCCATGTTCATGCAGATAGCGGTGTAGATATTTCCATCTTCATCCAGATGCCGGTGTACATATATCCATGTTCATACAGATGGCGGTGAAGATATTTCCATGTTCGTACAGATGGTGATGTAAATATTTCCATCTTCATACAAATGGCGGTGAAGATACTTCCATGTTCATAGAGATGGTGGTGTACATATTTCCATGTTCATACAAATGGCGGTGTAGATATTTCCATGTTCATAGACATGGCGGTGTAGATATTTCCATATTTATAGAGATAGCAGTGTATTTATTTCCATGTTTATAGAGATAGCAGTGTTGATATTTCCATTGATATACAGATAGCTGTGTAGATATTTGCATGTTCATAGAGATAGCGGTGTAGATATTTCCATGTTCATACAGATAGCGGTGTAGATATTTCCATGTTCATACAGATACCGGTGTAGATATTTCCATGTTCATACAGATAGCGGTGTAGATATTTCCATGTTCATACAGATAGCGGTGTAGATAATTCCATGTTCATACAGTTAGCGGTGTAGATATTTCCTTGTTCATACAGATGGCGGGGTAGATATTTACATGTTCATACAGATGGCGGTGTAGATATTTCCATGTTCATATAGATAGTGGTGTAGATATTTCCATGTTCATACAGATAACGGAGTAGATATTTCCATGTTCATACAGACAGCGGTGTAGATATTTCCATGTTCATGCAATTAGCGGTGTAGATATTTCCATGTTCATACAGATGGCGGTGTAGATATTTACTTGTTCATACAGATGGCGTTATAGATATTTCCATGTTTATACAGATGGTGGTGTAGATATTTCCATGTATATAGAGATTGCGGTCTAGATATTTCCATATTTACAGAGATAGTGGTGTAGTTATTACCAAGTTTATAGAAACAGCGTTGTAGATATTTCCATGTTTATACAGATAGCGGTGAAGCTATTTCCATGTTTATGCAGATAGCGGTGTAGATATTTCCATGTTTATACAAATAGCAGTGTAGATATTTCCATGTTTATAGAGATAGTGGAGTAGATAATTTCAATTTTATACAGAGAGCAGTGTAGATATTTCCAAGTTCATACAGATAGCGGTGTAGATATTTCCACGTTTATAGAGATGGTGGTGTAGATATTTCCATGTTCATACAGATGGCGGTGTAGATATTTCCATGTTTATAGGGATGGCGGTGTAGATATTTTCATGTTTACACAGATGGCGGTGTAGATATTTCCATGTTCATACCAATAGCGGTGTAGATATTTCCATGTTCATACAGATAGCGGTGAAGATATTTCCATGTTCATACCAATAGCGGTGTAGATATTTCCATGTTCATACAGTTAGCGGTGTAGATATTTCCATGTTCATACAGATGGCGGTGTAGATATTTACATGTTCATACAGATGGCGGTGTAGATATTTCCATGTTCGTACGGATGGCAGTGTAGATATTTCCATGTTCATACAGGTGGCGGTGTAGATATTTCCATGTTTATACAGATAGCAGTGTAGTTATTTCCATGTTTATAGAGACAGCTGTGTAGATATTTCCATTGATATACAGATAGCTGTGTAGATATTTGCATGTTCATACAGATAGCGGTGTAGATATTTCCATCTTCGTGCAGATAGCGGTGTAGATATTTCCATGTTCATACAGATAGCGGTGTAGATATTTCCATGTTCATACAGATAACGGTGTAGATATATCCATGTTCATACAGATAGCGGTGTAGATATTTCCATGTTCATACAGTTAGCGGTGTAGGTATTTCCATGTTCCTACAGATGGCGGTGTAGATATTTACATGTTCATACAGATGGCGGTATAGATATTTCCATGTTCGTACAGATGGCGGGGTAGATATTTCCATGTTCATAGAGATGGCGGTGTAGATATTTCCATGTTTATGCAGATAGCGGTATAGATATTTCCATGTTTCTACAGATGGTGGTGTAGATATTTCCATGTTTATAGAGATGGCGGTCTAGATATTTACATGTTTACAGAGATAGTGGTGTAGTTATTTCCAAGTTTATAGAGACAGCCTTGTAGATATTTCCATGTTTATACAGATAACGGTGAAGGTATTTCCATGTTTATACAGATAGCAGTGCGGATATTTCCATGTTTATTCAGATAGCTGTGCGGATACTTCCATGTTTATACGGATAGTTGGGCAGATATTTCCATGTTTATACAGATAGTTGGGCAGATATTTCCATGTTTATACAGATAGCGGTGTAGATATTTCCATGTTCAAACAGTTAGCGGTATAGATATTTCCATGTTCCTACAGATGGCGGTGTAGATATTTACATGTTCATACAGATGGCGGTACAGATATTTCCATGTTCGTACAGATGGCGGTGTAGATATTTCCATGTTCATAGAGATGGCGTTGTAGGTATTTCCATATTTATACAGATAGCAGTGTAGTTATTTCCATGTTTGTAGGGATTGATGTGTAGATATTTTCATTGATATACAGATAGCTGTGTAGATATTTGCATGTTCATACAGATAGCGGTCTAGATATTTCCATGTTCATACACATAGCGGTGTAGATATTTGCATGTTCATATAGATAGCGGTGTTGATATTTCCATGTTCATACAGATAGGGGTGTAGATATTTCCATGATCATACAGATAGCGGTGTAGATATTTCCATGTTCATACAGTTAGCTGTGTAGATATTTCCATGTTCATACAGATGGCGGTGTAGATATTCACATGTTCATACAGATGGCGGTGTAGATATTTCCATGTTCATACAGATGGCGGTGTAGATATTTCCATGTTCATACAGATAGCGGTGTAGATATTTCCATCTTCATACAGATAGCGGTGAAGATATTTCCATGTTCATACCAATAGCGGTGTAGATATTTCCATGTTCATACAGTTAGCGGTGTAGATATTTCCATGTTCATACAGATGGCGGTGTAGATATTTACATGTTCATACAGATGGCGGTGTAGATATTTCCATGTTCGTACGGATGGCAGTGTAGATATTTCCATGTTCATACAGGTGGCGGTGTAGATATTTCCATGTTTATACAGATAGCAGTGTAGTTATTTCCATGTTTATAGAGACAGCTGTGTAGATATTTCCATTGATATACAGATAGCTGTGTAGATATTTGCATGTTCATACAGATAGCGGTGTAGATATTTCCATCTTCGTGCAGATAGCGGTGTAGATATTTCCATGTTCATACAGATAGCGGTGTAGATATTTCCATGTTCATACAGATAACGGTGTAGATATATCCATGTTCATACAGATAGCGGTGTAGATATTTCCATGTTCATACAGTTAGTGGTGTAGGTATTTCCATGTTCCTACAGATGGCGGTGTAGATATTTACATGTTCATACAGATGGCGGTATAGATATTTCCATGTTCGTACAGATGGCGGGGTAGATATTTCCATGTTCATAGAGATGGCGGTGTAGATATTTCCATGTTTATGCAGATAGCGGTATAGATATTTCCATGTTTCTACAGATGGTGGTGTAGATATTTCCATGTTTATAGAGATGGCGGTCTAGATATTTACATGTTTACAGAGATAGTGGTGTAGTTATTTCCAAGTTTATAGAGACAGCCTTGTTGATATTTCCATGTTTATACAGATAGCGGTGAAGGTATTTCCATGTTTATACAGATAGCAGTGCGGATATTTCCATGTTTATTCAGATAGCGGTGCGGATACTTCCATGTTTATACGGATAGTTGGGCAGATATTTCCATGTTTATACAGATAGTTGGGCAGATATTTCCATGTTTATACAGATAGTGTTGTAGATATTTCCATCTTAATACAGATGGCGGTGTAGATATGTCCATGTTTGTACACATGGCGGTGTAGATATTTCCATGTTCATACAGATGTCGGTGTAGATATTTCAAAGTTTATAGAGATAGCGCTGTAGTTATTTCCATATTTATAGATAAATCTGTGTAGATATTTCCATGTATATTCAGATAGCTGTGTAGATATTTCCATGTTCATGCAGATAGCGGTGTAGATATTTCCATCTTCATCCAGATGCCGGTGTACATATATCCATGTTCATACAGATGGCGGTGAAGATATTTCCATGTTCATACAGATGGTGATGTAAATATTTCCATCTTCATACAAATGGCGGTGTAGATACTTCCATGTTCATAGAGATGGTGGTGTACATATTTCCATGTTCATACAAATGGCGGTGTAGATATTTCCATGTTCATAGAGATGGCGGTGTAGATATTTCCATATTTATACATATAGCAGTGTAGTTATTTCCATGTTTATAGGGATTCATGTGTAGATATTTTCATTGATATACAGATAGCTGTGTAGATATTTGCATGTTCATACAGACAGCGGTCTAGATATTTCCATGTTCATACAGATAGCGGTGTAGATATTTGCATGTTCATACAGATAGCGGTGTAGATATTTCCATGTTCATACAGATAGCGGTCTAGATATTTCCATGTTCATACAGATAGCGGTGTAGATATTTCCATGTTCATACAGTTAGCTGTGTAGATATTTCCATGTTTATACAGATAGCAGTGTAGTTATTTCCATGTTTTTAGAGACAGCTGTGTAGATATTTCCATTGATATACAGATAGCTGTGTAGATATTTGCATGTTCATACAGATAGCGGTGTATTTCCATCTTCGTGCAGATAGCGGTGTAGATATTTCCATGTTCATACAGATAGCTGTGTAGATATTTCCATGTTCATACAGATAACGGTGTCGATATATCCATGTTCATACAGATAGCGGTGTAGATATTTCCATGTTCAAACAGTTAGCGGTATAGATATTTCCATGTTCCTACAGATGGCGGTGTAGATATTTACATGTTCATACAGATGGCGGTATAGATATTTCCATGTTCGTACAGATGGCGGTGTAGATATTTCCATGTTCATAGAGATGGCGGTGTAGATATTTCCATGTTTATGCAGATAGCGGTATAGATATTTCCATGTTTATACAGATGGTGGTGTAGATATTTCCATGTTTATAGAGATAGCGGTCTGGATATTTCCATGTTTATAGAGATAGTGGTGTAGTTATTTCCAAGTTTATAGAGACAGCGTTGTAGATATTTGCATGTTTATACAGATAGCGGTGAAGTTATTTCCATGTTTATATATATAGCGGTGTAGATATTTTCATGTTTATACTGATATCAGTGTAGATATTTCCATGTTTATAGAGATACTGGTGAAGATAATTTCAATTTTATACATATATCAGTGTAGATATTTCCAAGTTCATACAGATAGCGGTGTAGATATTTCCACGTTTATAGAGATGGCGGTGTAGATATTTCCATGTTCATACAGATGGCGGTGTAGATATTTCCATGTTTATAGAGATGGCGGTGTAGATATTTCCATGTTCATACAGATGGCGGTGTAGATATTTCCATGTTTAGAGAGATGGCGGTGTAGATATTTCCATGTTCATATTGATGGCGGTGTAGATATTTCCATGTTTAGAGAGATGGCGGTGTAGATATTTCCATGTTTACACAGATGGCGGTGTAGATATTTCCATGTTTACACAGACAGCGGTGTAGACATTTCCATGTTTACACAGATAGCGGTGTAGATATTTCCATGTTTATGCACATAGCGGTGTAGATATTTCCATGTTTATACAGATAGAGGTGAGGATATTTCCATGTTTATACAGATAGTTGGGCAGATATTTCCATGTTTATACAGATAGCGGTGTAGATATTTCCATCTTAATACAGATGGCGGTGTAGATATGTCCATGTTCGTACAGATGGCGGTGTAGATATTTCCATGTTCATACAGATGGCGGTGTAGATATTTCGAAGTTTATAGAGATAGCACTGTAGTTATTTCCATATTTATAGAGAAATCTGTGTAGATATTTCCATGTATACGCAGATAGCTGTGTAGATATTTCCATTGATATTCAGATAGCTTTGTTGATATTTGCATGTTCATACAGATAGCGGTGTAGATATTTCCATGTTTATACAGATGGCGGTGTAGATGTTTCCATGTTCATACAGATAGCGGTGTAGATATTTCCATGTTCATACAGATAGCGGTGTAGATATTTCCATGTTCATACAGATAGCGGTGTAGATATTTCCATGTTCATACCAATAGCGGTGTAGATATTTCCATGTTCGTATGGATTGCAGTGTAGATATTTCCATGTTCATACAGGTGGCAGTGTAGATATTTCCATGTTTATACAGATAGCATTGTAGTTATTTCCAAGTTTATAGAGATAGCAGTGTAGATATTTCCATTGATATACAGATAGCTGTGTAGATATTTGCATGTTCATGCAGATAGCGGGGTAGATATTTCCATGTTCGTACATATAGCGGTGTAGATATTTCCAAGTTCATAAAGATAGCAGTTTAGATATTTCCATGTTCATATAGATAATGGTGTAGGTATTTCCATGTTCATACAGATAGCGGTGTAGATATTTCCATGTTCATACAGTTAGCGGTGTAGATATTTCCATGTTCATACAGATGGCAGTGTATATATTTACATGTTCATACAGATGGTGGTATAGATATTTCCATGTTCTTACAGATGGCGGTGTAGATATTTCCATGTTCATAGAGAAGGCGGTGTAGATATTTCCATGTTTATGCAGATAGCGGTATAGATATTTCCATGTTTATACATATGGTGGTGTGGATATTTCCATGTTTATTGAGATGGCGGTCTAGATATTTCCATGTTTACAGAGACAGTGATGTAGTTATTTCCAGGTTTATAGAGACAGCGTTGTAGATATTTCCATGTTTATACAGATAGCGGTGAAGATATTTCTATGTTTATACAGATAGCGGTGTAGATATTTCCATGTTTATACAGATAGCAGTGTAGATATTTCCATGTTTATAGAGATAGGGGTGTAGATAATTTCAATTTTATACAGATAGCAGTGTAGATATTTCCAAGTTCATACAGATAGCGGCATAGTTATTTCCACGTTTATAGAGATGGCGGTGTAGATATTTCCATGTTCATACAGATGGCGGTGTAGATATTTCCATGTTTATAGAGATGGCGGTGTAGATATTTTCATGTTTACACAGATGGCGGTGTAGATATTTCGATGTTTACACAGATAGCAGTGTAGACATTTCCATGTTTACACAGATAGTGGTGTGGATATTTCCATGTTTATGCAGATAGCGGTGTAGATATTTCCATGTTTATACAGATAGCGGTGCGGATATGTCCATGTTTATACAGATGGGCAGATATTTCCATGTTTATACAGATAGATAGCGGTGTAGATATTTCCATCTTAATACAGATGGCGGTGTAAATATGTCCATGTTCGTACAGATGGCGGTGTAGATATTTCCATGTTCATACAGATGGCGGTGTAGATATTTCGAAGTTTATAGAGATAGCGCTGTAGCTATTTCCATATTTATAGAGAAATCTTTGTAGATATTTCCATGTATATGCAGATAGCTGTGTAGATATTTCCATGTTCATGCAGATAGCGGTGTTGATATATCCATGTTCATACAGATGGCGGTGAAGATATTTCCGAGTTCATACACATGGCGGTGTAGATATTTCCATGTTCATACAAATGTCGGTGTAGATATTTCCATGTTCATAGAGCTGGCGGTGTAGATATTTCCATGTTCATACTAATGGCGGTGTAGATATTTCCATGTTCATAGAGATGGCGGTGTAGATATTTCCATGTTTTTACAGATAGCAGTGTAGTTATTTCCATGTTTATAGAGATAGTGGTGTAGATAATTTCAATTTTATACAGATAGCTGTGTAGATATTTGCATGTTCATACAGATAGCGGTGTAGATATTTCCATGTTCATACAGATAGCGGTGTAGATATTTCCATGTTCATACAGATAGCGGTGTAGATATTTCCATGTACATGCAGATAGCGGTGTAGATATTTCCATGTTCATACCAATAGGAGTGTAGATATTTCCATGTACATACAGTTAGCGTTGTAGATATTTCCATGTTCATACAGATGGCGGTGTAGATATTTCCATGTTTGTACGGACGGCAGTGTAGATATTTCCGTGTTCATACAGGTGGCGGTGTAGACATTTCCATGTTTATACAGATAGCAGTGTAGTTATTTCCATGTTTATAAAGACAGCTGTGTAGATATTTCCATTGATATACAGATAGCTGTGCAGATATTTCCATGTTCATACAGATAGCGGTGTAGATATTTCCATGTTCCTACAGATAGTGGTGTAGATATTTCCATGTTCATACAGATAGCGGTGTAGATATTTCCATGTTCATACAGATAACGGTGTAGATATTTCCATGTTCTTACAGATAGCGGTGTAGATATTTCCATTATCTTACAGTTAGCGGTGTAGATATTTCCAGGTTCATACAGATGGCGGTGTAGATAGTTACATGTTCATACAGATGGCGGTGTAGGTATTTCCATGTTCGTACAGATGGCGGTGTAGATATTTCCATGTTCATAGAGATGGCGGTTTAGGTATTTCCATGTTTATGCAGATAGCGGTATAGATAATTCCATGTATACACAGATGGTGGTGTAGATATTTCAATGTTTATAGAGATGGCGGTCTAGATATTTCCATGTTTATACAGATAGCGGTGAAGATATTTCCATGTTTATACAGATAGCGGTGTAGATATTTCCATCTTTATACAGATAGCAGTGTAGATATTTCCATGTTTATAGAGATAGTGGTGTAGATAATTTCAATTTCATACCGAGAGCAGTGTAGATATTTCCAAGTTCATACAGATAGCGGTGTAGATATTTCCACGTTTATAGTGATAGCGGTGTAGATATTTTCATGTTTACACAGATGGCGGTGTAGATATTTCCATCTTCATATAAATGGCGGTGTAGATATTTCCATGTTCATAGAGATGGTGGTGTAGATATTTCCATCTTCATATAAATGGCGGTGTAGATATTTCCATGTTTATGCAGATAACGGTATAGTTATTTCCATGTATATACAGATGGTGGTGTAGATATTTCAATGTTTATAGATATGGCGGTCTAGATATTTCCATGTTTATACAGATAGTTGGGCAGATATTTCCATGTTTATACAGATAGCGGTGTAGATATTTCCATCTTAATACAGATGGCGGTGTAGATAAGTCCATGTTTGTACAGATGGTGGTGTAGATATTTCCATGTTCATACAGATGGCGGTGTAGATATTTCGAAGTTTATAGAGATAGCGCTGTAGTTATTTCCATATTATAGAGAAATCTGTGTAGATATTTCCATGTATATTCAGATAGCTGTGTACATATTTCCATGTTCATGCAGATAGCGGTGTAGATATTTCCATGTTCATCAGGATGCCAGTGTACATATATCCATGTACATACAGATGGCGGTGAAGATATTTCCATGTTCATACAGATGGCGGTGTAGATATTTCCATGTTTGTACGGATGGCAGTGTAGATATTTCCATGTTCATACAGGTGGCGGTGTAGATATTTCCATGTTCATACAGATGGCGGTGTAGATATTTCCATGTTTGTACGGATGGCAGTGTAGATATTTCCATGTTCATACAGGTGGCGGTGTAGATATTTCCATGTTTATTCAGATAGCAGTGTAATTATTTCCATGTTAATAGAGATAGCTGTGTGGATATTTCCATTGATATACAGATAGCTGTTTAGATATTTGCATGTTCATACAGATAGCGGTGTAGATAATTCCATGTTCGTACAGATAGCGGTGTAGATATTTCCATGTTCATACAGATAACGGTGTAGATATTTCCATGTTCATACAGATAACGGTGTAGATATTTCCATGTTCATACAGACAGCGGTGTAGATATTTCCATGTTCATACAGATGGCGATGTAGATATTTACATGTTCATACAGATGGCGGTATAGATATTTCCATGTTCGTACAGATGGCGGTGTAGATATTTCCATGTTCATACAGATAGCGGTATAGATATTTCCATGTTTATACAGATGGTGGTGTAGATATTTCCATGTATATAGAGATGGCGGTCTAGATATTTCCATATTTACAGAGACAGTGGTGTAGTTATTTCCAAGTTTATAGACAGCGTTGTAGATATTTCCATGTTTATACAGATAGCAGTGAAGCTATTTCCATGTTTATGCAGATAGCGGTGTAGATATTTCCATGTTTATACAGATAGCAGTGTAGATATTTCCACGTTTATAGAGATAGTGGTGTAGATAATTTCAATTTTATACAGAGAGCAGTGTCGATATTTCCAAGTTCATACAGATAGCGGTGTAGATATTTCCACGTTTATAGAGATTGTGGTGTAGATATTTCCATGTTCATACAGATGGCGGTGTAGATATTTCCATGTTTATAGGGATGGCGGTGTAGATATTTTCATGTTTACACAGATGGCGGTGTAGATATTTCCATGTTTACACAGATAGCGGTGTAGACTTTTCCATGTTTACACAGATAGCGGTGTGGATATTTCCATGTTTATGCAGATAGCAGTGTAGATATTTCCATGTTTATACAGATAGCGGTGCGGATATTTCCATGTTTATACAGATAGTTGGGCAGGTATTTCCCTGTTTATACAGATAGCGGTGTAGATATTTCCATCTTAATACAGATGGCGGTGTAGATAAGTCCATGTTTGTACAGATGGTGGTGTAGATATTTCCATGTTCATACAGATGGCGGTGTAGATATTTCGAAGTTTATAGAGATAGCGCTGTAGTTATTTCCATATTATAGAGAAATCTGTGTAGATATTTCCATGTATATTCAGATAGCTGTGTAGATATTTCCATGTTCATGCAGATAGCGGTGTAGATATTTCCATGTTCATCCAGATGCCGGTGTACATATATCCATGTACATACAGATGGCGGTGAAGATATTTCCATGTTCATACAGATGGTGGTGTAGATATTTCCATGTTCATACAAATGGCGGGGTAGATATTTCCATGTTCATAGAGATGGCGGTGTAGATAATTCCATGTTCATACAAATGACGGTGTAGATATTTCCATGTTCATAGAGATGGCGGTGTAGATATTTCCATATTTATACAGATGGCAGTGTAGTTATTTCCATGTTTATAGGGATTCATGTGTAGATATTTTTATTGATATACAGATAGCTGTGTAGATATTTGCATGTTCATACAGATAGCGGTCTAGATATTTCCATGTTCATACAGATAGCGGTGTAGATATTTGCATGTTCATACAGATAGCGGTGTAGATATTTCCATCTTCGTGCAGAGAGCGGTGTAGATATTTCCATGTTGATACAGTTAGCTGTGTAGATATTTCCATGTTCATACAAATGGCGGTGTAGATATTCACATGTTCATACAGATGGCGGTGTAGATATTTCCATGTTCATACAGATGGCGGTGTAGATATTTCCATGTTCATACAGATAGCGGTGTAGATATCTCCATGTTCATACAGATAGCGGTGAAGATATTTCCATGTTCATACCAATAGCGATGTAGATATTTCCATGTTCATACAGATGGCGGTGTAGATATTTACATGTTCATAGAGATGGCGGTGTAGATATTTCCATGTTCGTACGGATGGCAGTGTAGATATTTCCATGTTCATACAGGTGGCGGTGTAGATATTTCCATGTTTATACAGATAGCAGTGTAGTTATTTCCATGTTTATAGAGACAGCTGTGTAGATATTTCCATTGATATACAGATAGCTGTTTAGATATTTGCATGTTCATACAGATAGCGGTGTAGATATTTCCATCTTCGTGCAGATAGCGGTGTAGATATTTCCACGTTCATGCAGATAGCGGTGTAGATATTTCCATGTTCATACAGATAACGGTGTAGATATATCCATGTTCATACAGATAGCGGTGTAGATATTTCCATGTTCATACAGTTAGCGGTGTAGATATTTCCATGTTCCTACAGATGGCGGTGTAGATATTTACATGTTCATACAGATGGCGGTATAGATATTTCCATGTTCGTACAGATGGCGGTGTAGATATTTCCATGTTTATACAGATGGTGGTGTAGATATTTCCATGTATATAGAGATGGCGGTCTAGATATTTCCATATTTACAGAGATAGTGGTGTAGTTATTTCCAAGTTTATAGACAGCGTTGTAGATATTTCCATGTTTATACAGATAGCAGTGAAGCTATTTCCATGTTTATGCAGATAGCGGTGTAGATATTTCCATGTTTATACAGATAGCAGTGTAGATATTTCCACGTTTATAGAGATAGTGGTGTAGATAATTTCAATTTTATACAGAGAGCAGTGTCGATATTTCCAAGTTCATACAGATAGCGGTGTAGATATTTCCACGTTTATAGAGATTGTGGTGTAGATATTTCCATGTTCATACAGATGGCGGTGTAGATATTTCCATGTTTATAGGGATGGCGGTGTAGATATTTTCATGTTTACACAGATGGCGGTGTAGATATTTCCATGTTTACACAGATAGCGGTGTAGACTTTTCCATGTTTACACAGATAGCGGTGTGGATATTTCCATGTTTATGCAGATAGCAGTGTAGATATTTCCATGTTTATACAGATAGCGGTGCGGATATTTCCATGTTTATACAGATAGTTGGGCAGATATTTCCCTGTTTATACAGATAGCGGTGTAGATATTTCCATCTTAATACAGATGGCGGTGTAGATAAGTCCATGTTTGTACAGATGGTGTTGTAGATATTTCCATGTTCATACAGATGGCGGTGTAGATATTTCGAAGTTTATAGAGATAGCGCTGTAGTTATTTCCATATTACAGAGAAATCTGTGTAGATATTTCCATGTATATTCAGATAGCTGTGTAGATATTTCCATGTTCATGCAGATAGCGGTGTAGATATTTCCATGTTCATCCAGATGCCGGTGTACATATATCCATGTACATACAGATGGCGGTGAAGATATTTCCATGTTCATACAGATGGTGGTGTAGATATTTCCATGTTCATACAAATGGCGGGGTAGATATTTCCATGTTCATAGAGATGGCGGTGTAGATAATTCCATGTTCATACAAATGGCGGTGTAGATATTTCCATGTTCATAGAGATGGCGGTGTAGATATTTCCATATTTATACAGATGGCAGTGTAGTTATTTCCATGTTTATAGGGATTCATGTGTAGATATTTTTATTGATATACAGATAGCTGTGTAGATATTTGCATGTTCATACAGATAGCGGTCTAGATATTTCCATGTTCATACAGATAGCGGTGTAGATATTTGCATGTTCATACAGATAGCGGTGTAGATATTTCCATCTTCGTGCAGAGAGCGGTGTAGATATTTCCATGTTGATACAGTTAGCTGTGTAGATATTTCCATGTTCATACAAATGGCGGTGTAGATATTCACATGTTCATAGAGATGGCGGTGTAGATATTTCCATGTTCGTACGGATGGCAGTGTAGATATTTCCATGTTCATACAGGTGGCGGTGTAGATATTTCCATGTTTATACAGATAGCAGTGTAGTTATTTCCATGTTTATAGAGACAGCTGTGTAGATATTTCCATTGATATACAGATAGCTGTTTAGATATTTGCATGTTCATACAGATAGCGGTGTAGATATTTCCATCTTCGTGCAGATAGCGGTGTAGATATTTCCACGTTCATGCAGATAGCGGTGTAGATATTTCCATGTTCATACAGATAACGGTGTAGATATATCCATGTTCATACAGATAGCGGTGTAGATATTTCCATGTTCATACAGTTAGCGGTGTAGATATTTCCATGTTCCTACAGATGGCGGTGTAGATATTTACATGTTCATACAGATGGCGGTATAGATATTTCCATGTTCGTACAGATGGCGGTGTAGATATTTCCATGTTCATAGAGATGGCGGTGTAGATATTTCCATGTTTATGCAGATAGCGGTATAGATATTTCCATGTTTCTACAGATGGTGGTGTAGATATTTCCATGTTTATAGAGATGGCGGTCTAGATATTTCCATGTTTACAGAGATCGTGGTGTAGTTATTTCCAAGTTTATAGAGACAGCCTTGTAGATATTTCCATGTTTATACAGATAGCGGTGAAGGTATTTCCATGTTTATACAGATAGCAGTGCGGATATTTCCATGTTTATTCAGATAGCGGTGCGGATACTTCCATGTTTATACAGATAGTTGGGCAGATATTTCCATGTTTATACAGATAGTTGGGCAGATATTTCCATGTTTATACAGATAGCGGTGTAGATATTTCCATCTTAATACAGATTGCGGTGTAGATATGTCCATGTTTGTACACATGGCGGTGTAGATATTTCCATGTTCATACAGATGTCGGTGTAGATATTTCAAAGTTTATAGAGATAGCGCTGTAGTTATTTCCATATTTATAGATAAATCTGTGTAGATATTTCCATGTATATTCAGATAGCTGTGTAGATATTTCCATGTTCATGCAGATAGCGGTGTAGATATTTCCATCTTCATCCAGATGCCGGTGTACATATATCCATGTTCATACAGATGGCGGTGAAGATATTTCCATGTTCGTACAGATGGTGATGTAAATATTTCCATCTTCATACAAATGGCGGTGTAGATACTTCCATGTTCATAGAGATGGTGGTGTACATATTTCCATGTTCATACAAATGGCGGTGTAGATACTTCCATGTTCATAGAGATGGTGGTGTACATATTTCCATGTTCATACAAATGGCGGTGTAGATATTTCCATGTTCATAGACATGGCGGTGTAGATATTTCCATATTTATAGAGATAGCAGTGTAGTTATTTCCATGTTTATAGAGATAGCAGTGTTGATATTTCCATTGATATACAGATAGCTGTGTAGATATTTGCATGTTCATAGAGATAGCGGTGTAGATATTTCCATGTTCATACAGATAGCGGTGTAGATATTTCCATGTTCATACAGATACCGGTGTAGATATTTCCATGTTCATACAGATAGCGGTGTAGATATTTCCATGTTCATACAGATAGCGGTGTAGATAATTCCATGTTCATACAGTTAGCGGTGTAGATATTTCCTTGTTCATACAGATGGCGGGGTAGATATTTACATGTTCATACAGATGGCGGTGTAGATATTTCCATGTTCATATAGATAGCGGTGTAGATATTTCCATGTTCATACAGATAACGGAGTAGATATTTCCATGTTCATACAGACAGCGGTGTAGATATTTCCATGTTCATGCAATTAGCGGTGTAGATATTTCCATGTTCATACAGATGGCGGTGTAGATATTTACTTGTTCATACAGATGGCGTTATAGATATTTCCATGTTTATACAGATGGTGGTGTAGATATTTCCATGTATATAGAGATTGCGGTCTAGATATTTCCATATTTACAGAGATAGTGGTGTAGTTATTACCAAGTTTATAGAAACAGCGTTGTAGATATTTCCATGTTTATACAGATAGCGGTGAAGCTATTTCCATGTTTATGCAGATAGCGGTGTAGATATTTCCATGTTTATACAAATAGCAGTGTAGATATTTCCATGTTTATAGAGATAGTGGAGTAGATAATTTCAATTTTATACAGAGAGCAGTGTAGATATTTCCAAGTTCATACAGATAGCGGTGTAGATATTTCCACGTTTATAGAGATGGTGGTGTAGATATTTCCATGTTCATACAGATGGCGGTGTAGATATTTCCATGTTTATAGGGATGGCGGTGTAGATATTTTCATGTTTACACAGATGGCGGTGTAGATATTTCCATGTTCATACCAATAGCGGTGTAGATATTTCCATGTTCATACAGATAGCGGTGAAGATATTTCCATGTTCATACCAATAGCGGTGTAGATATTTCCATGTTCATACAGTTAGCGGTGTAGATATTTCCATGTTCATACAGATGGCGGTGTAGATATTTACATGTTCATACAGATGGCGGTGTAGATATTTCCATGTTCGTACGGATGGCAGTGTAGATATTTCCATGTTCATACAGGTGGCGGTGTAGATATTTCCATGTTTATACAGATAGCAGTGTAGTTATTTCCATGTTTATAGAGACAGCTGTGTAGATATTTCCATTGATATACAGATAGCTGTGTAGATATTTGCATGTTCATACAGATAGCGGTGTAGATATTTCCATCTTCGTGCAGATGGCGGTGTAGATATTTCCATGTTCATACAGATAGCGGTGTAGATATTTCCATGTTCATACAGATAACGGTGTAGATATATCCATGTTCATACAGATAGCGGTGTAGATATTTCCATGTTCATACAGTTAGCGGTGTAGGTATTTCCATGTTCCTACAGATGGCGGTGTAGATATTTACATGTTCATACAGATGGCGGTATAGATATTTCCATGTTCGTACAGATGGCGGGGTAGATATTTCCATGTTCATAGAGATGGCGGTGTAGATATTTCCATGTTTATGCAGATAGCGGTATAGATATTTCCATGTTTCTACAGATGGTGGTGTAGATATTTCCATGTTTATAGAGATGGCGGTCTAGATATTTACATGTTTACAGAGATAGTGGTGTAGTTATTTCCAAGTTTATAGAGACAGCCTTGTAGATATTTCCATGTTTATACAGATAACGGTGAAGGTATTTCCATGTTTATACAGATAGCAGTGCGGATATTTCCATGTTTATTCAGATAGCTGTGCGGATACTTCCATGTTTATACGGATAGTTGGGCAGATATTTCCATGTTTATACAGATAGTTGGGCAGATATTTCCATGTTTATACAGATAGCGGTGTAGATATTTCCATGTTCAAACAGTTAGCGGTATAGATATTTCCATGTTCCTACAGATGGCGGTGTAGATATTTACATGTTCATACAGATGGCGGTACAGATATTTCCATGTTCGTACAGATGGCGGTGTAGATATTTCCATGTTCATAGAGATGGCGTTGTAGGTATTTCCATATTTATACAGATAGCAGTGTAGTTATTTCCATGTTTGTAGGGATTGATGTGTAGATATTTTCATTGATATACAGATAGCTGTGTAGATATTTGCATGTTCATACAGATAGCGGTCTAGATATTTCCATGTTCATACACATAGCGGTGTAGATATTTGCATGTTCATATAGATAGCGGTGTTGATATTTCCATGTTCATACAGATAGGGGTGTAGATATTTCCATGTTCATACAGATAGCGGTGTAGATATTTCCATGTTCATACAGTTAGCTGTGTAGATATTTCCATGTTCATACAGATGGCGGTGTAGATATTCACATGTTCATACAGATGGCGGTGTAGATATTTCCATGTTCATACAGATGGCGGTGTAGATATTTCCATGTTCATACAGATAGCGGTGTAGATATTTCCATCTTCATACAGATAGCGGTGAAGATATTTCCATGTTCATACCAATAGCGGTGTAGATATTTCCATGTTCATACAGTTAGCGGTGTAGATATTTCCATGTTCATACAGATGGCGGTGTAGATATTTACATGTTCATACAGATGGCGGTGTAGATATTTCCATGTTCGTACGGATGGCAGTGTAGATATTTCCATGTTCATACAGGTGGCGGTGTAGATATTTCCATGTTTATACAGATAGCAGTGTAGTTATTTCCATGTTTATAGAGACAGCTGTGTAGATATTTCCATTGATATACAGATAGCTGTGTAGATATTTGCATGTTCATACAGATAGCGGTGTAGATATTTCCATCTTCGTGCAGATAGCGGTGTAGATATTTCCATGTTCATACAGATAGCGGTGTAGATATTTCCATGTTCATACAGATAACGGTGTAGATATATCCATGTTCATACAGATAGCGGTGTAGATATTTCCATGTTCATACAGTTAGTGGTGTAGGTATTTCCATGTTCCTACAGATGGCGGTGTAGATATTTACATGTTCATACAGATGGCGGTATAGATATTTCCATGTTCGTACAGATGGCGGGGTAGATATTTCCATGTTCATAGAGATGGCGGTGTAGATATTTCCATGTTTATGCAGATAGCGGTATAGATATTTCCATGTTTCTACAGATGGTGGTGTAGATATTTCCATGTTTATAGAGATGGCGGTCTAGATATTTACATGTTTACAGAGATAGTGGTGTAGTTATTTCCAAGTTTATAGAGACAGCCTTGTTGATATTTCCATGTTTATACAGATAGCGGTGAAGGTATTTCCATGTTTATACAGATAGCAGTGCGGATATTTCCATGTTTATTCAGATAGCGGTGCGGATACTTCCATGTTTATACGGATAGTTGGGCAGATATTTCCATGTTTATACAGATAGTTGGGCAGATATTTCCATGTTTATACAGATAGTGTTGTAGATATTTCCATCTTAATACAGATGGCGGTGTAGATATGTCCATGTTTGTACACATGGCGGTGTAGATATTTCCATGTTCATACAGATGTCGGTGTAGATATTTCAAAGTTTATAGAGATAGCGCTGTAGTTATTTCCATATTTATAGATAAATCTGTGTAGATATTTCCATGTATATTCAGATAGCTGTGTAGATATTTCCATGTTCATGCAGATAGCGGTGTAGATATTTCCATCTTCATCCAGATGCCGGTGTACATATATCCATGTTCATACAGATGGCGGTGAAGATATTTCCATGTTCATACAGATGGTGATGTAAATATTTCCATCTTCATACAAATGGCGGTGTAGATACTTCCATGTTCATAGAGATGGTGGTGTACATATTTCCATGTTCATACAAATGGCGGTGTAGATATTTCCATGTTCATAGACATGGCGGTGTAGATATTTCCATATTTATAGAGATAGCAGTGTAGTTATTTCCATGTTTATAGAGATAGCAGTGTTGATATTTCCATTGATATACAGATAGCTGTGTAGATATTTGCATGTTCATAGAGATAGCGGTGTAGATATTTCCATGTTCATACAGATAGCGGTGTAGATATTTCCATGTTCATACAGATACCGGTGTAGATATTTCCATGTTCATACAGATAGCGGTGTAGATATTTCCATGTTCATACAGATAGCGGTGTAGATAATTCCATGTTCATACAGTTAGCGGTGTAGATATTTCCTTGTTCATACAGATGGCGGGGTAGATATTTACATGTTCATACAGATGGCGGTGTAGATATTTCCATGTTCATATAGATTGCGGTGTAGATATTTCCATGTTCATACAGATAACGGTGTAGATATTTCCATGTTCATACAGACAGCGGTGTAGATATTTCCATGTTCATGCAATTAGCGGTGTAGATATTTCCATGTTCATACAGATGGCGGTGTAGATATTTACTTGTTCATACAGAGGGCGGTATAGATATTTCCATGTTTATACAGATGGTGGTGTAGATATTTCCATGAATATAGAGATTGCGGTCTAGATATTTCCATATTTACAGAGATAGTGGTGTAGTTATTACCAAGTTTATAGAGACAGCGTTGTAGAAATTTCCATGTTTATACAGATAGCGGTGAAGCTATTTCCATGTTTATGCAGATAGCGGTGTAGATATTTCCATGTTTATACAGATAGCAGTGTAGATATTTCCATGTTTATAGAGATAGTGGAGTAGATAATTTCAATTTTATACAGAGAGCAGTGTAGATATTTCCAAGTTCATACAGATAGCGGTGTAGATATTTCCACGTTTATAGAGATGGTGGTGTAGATATTTCCATGTTCATACAGATGGCGGTGTAGATATTTCCATGTTTATAGGGATGGCGGTGTAGATATTTTCATGTTTACACAGATGGCGGTGTAGAAATTTCCATGTTTACAGAGATAGCGGTGTAGACTTTTCCATGTTTACACAGATAGCGGTGTGGATATTTCCATGTTTATGCAGATAGCGGTGTAGATATTTCCATGTTTATACAGATAGCGGTGCGGATATTTCCATGTTTATACAGATAGTTGGGCCGATATTTCCATGTTTATACACATAGCGGTGTAGATATTTCCATCTTAATACAGATGGCGGTGTAGATAAGTCCATGTTTGTACAGATGGTGGTGTAGATATTTCCATGTTCATACAGATGGCGGTGTAGATATTTCGAAGTTTATTGAGATAGCGCTGTAGTTATTTCCATATTTATAGAGAAATCTGTGTAGATATTTCCATGTATATTCAGATAGCGGTGTAGATATTTCCATGTTCATCCAGATGCCGGTGTACATATATCCATGTACATACAGATGGCGGTGAAGATATTTCCATGTTCATACAGATGGTGGTGTAGATATTTCCATGTTCATACAAATGGCGGTGTAGATATTTCCATGTTCATAGAGATGGCGGTGTAGATAATTCCATGTTCAAACAAATGGCGGTGTAGATATTTCCATGTTCATAGAGATGGCGGTGTAGATATTTCCATATTTATACAGATAGCAGTGTAGTTATTTCCATGTTTATAGGGATTCATGTGTAGATATTTTCATTGATATACAGATACCTGTGTAGATATTTGCATGTTCATACAGATAGCGGTCTAGATATTTCCATGTTCATACAGATAGCGGTGTAGATATTTGCATGTTCATACAGATAGCGGTGTAGATATTTCCATGTTCATACAGATAGCGGTGTAGATATTTCCATGTTCATACAGATAGCGGTGTAGATATTTCCATGTTCATACAGTTAGCTGTGTAGATATTTCCATGTTCATACAGATGGCGGTGTAGGTATTCACATGTTCATACAGATGGCGGTGTAGATATTTCCATGTTCATACAGATGGCGGTGTAGATAATTCCATGTTCATACAGATAGCGGTGTAGATATTTCCATGTTCATACAGATAGCGGTGAAGATATTTCCATGTTCATACCAATAGCGGTGTAGATATTTACATGTTCATACAGTTAGCGGTGTAGATATTTCCATGTTCATACAGATGGCGGTGTAGATATTTACATGTTCATACAGATGGCGGTGTAGATATTTCCATGTTCGTACGGATGGCAGTGTAGATGTTTCCATGTTCATACAGGTGGCGGTGTAGATATTTCCATGTTTATACAGATAGCAGTGTAGTTATTTCCATGTTTTTAGAGACAGCTGTGTAGATATTTCCATTGATATACAGATAGCTGTGTAGATATTTGCATGTTCATACAGATAGCGGTGTATTTCCATCTTCGTGCAGGTAGCGGTGTAGATATTTCCATGTTCATACAGATAGCGGTGTAGATATTTCCATGTTCATACAGATAACGGTGTCGATATATCCATGTTCATACAGATAGCGGTGTAGATATTTCCATGTTCAAACAGTTAGCGGTATAGATATTTCCATGTTCCTACAGATGGCGGTGTAGATATTTACATGTTCATACAGATGGCGGTATAGATATTTCCATGTTCGTACAGATGGCGGTGTAGATATTTCCATGTTAATAGAGATGGCGGTGTAGATATTTCCATATTTATACAGATAGCAGTGTAGTTATTTCCATGTTTATAGGGATTCATGTGTAGATATTTTCATTGATATACAGATAGCTGTGTAGATATTTGCATGTTCATACAGATAGCGGTCTAGATATTTCCATGTTCATACAGATAGCGGTGTAGATATTTGCATGTTCATACAGATAGCGTTGTAGATATTTCCATGTTCATACAGATAGCGGTGTAGATATTTCCATGTTCATACAGATAGCGGTGTAGATATTTCCATGTTCATACAGTTAGCTGTGTAGATATTTCCATGTTCATACAGATGGCGGTGTAGATATTCACATGTTCATACAGATGGCGGTGTAGATATTTCCATGTTCATACAGATGGCGATGTAGATATTTCGAAGTTTATAGAGATAGCGCTGTAGTTATTTCCATATTTATAGAGAAATCTGTGTAGATATTTCCATGTATATTCAGATAGCTGTGAAGATATTTCCATGTTCCTGCAGATAGCGGTGTAGATATTTCCATCTTCATCCAGATGCCGGTGTACATATATCCATGTTCATACAGATGGCGGTGAAGATATTTCCATGTTCATACAGAGGGTGGTGTAGATATTTCCATGTTCATACAAATGGCGGTGTAGATAATTCCATGTTCATAGAGATGGTGGTGTAGATATTTCCATGTTCATACAAATGGCGGTGTAGATATTTCCACGTTCGTACAGATGGCGGTGTAGATATTTCCATGTTCATAGAGATGGCGGTGTAGATATTTCCATGTTTATGCAGATAGCGGTATAGATATTTCCATGTTTATGCAGATGGTGGTGTAGATATTTCCATGTTTATAGAGATGGAGGTCTAGATATTTCCATGTTTACAGAGATAGCGGTGTAGTTATTTCCAAGTTTATAGAGACAGAGTTGTAAATATTTCCATGTTTATACAGATAGCTCTGAAGATATTTCCTTGTTAACACAGATAGCGGTGTAGATATTTCCATGTTTATACAGATAGCAGTGTAGATATTTCCATGTTTATAGAGATAGTGGTGTAGATAATTTCAATTTTATACAGAGAGCAGTGTAGATATTTCCAAGTTCATACAGATAGCGGTGTAGATATTTCCACGTTTATAGAGATGGCGGTGTAGATATTTCCATGTTCATACAGATGGCGGTGTAGATATTTCCATGTTTACACAGATAGCAGTGTAGACATATCCATGTTTACACAGATAGCGGTGTGGATATTTCCATGTTTATGCAGATAGCAGTGTAGATATTTCCATGTTTATACAGATAGCAGTGCGGATATTTCCATGTTTATACAGATAGTTGGGCAGATATTTCCATGTTTATACGGATAGCGGTTTAGATATTTCCATCTTAATACAGATGGCGGTGTAGATATGTCCATGTTTGTACAGATGGCGGTGTAGATATTTCCATGTTCATACAGATGGCGGTGTAGATATTTCGAAGTTTATAGAGATAGCGCTGTAGATATTTCCATATTTATATAGAAATCTGTGTAGATATTTCAATGTATATGCAGATAGCTGTGTAGATATTTCCATGTTCATGCAGATAGCGGTGTAGATATTTCCATGTTCATCCAGATGCCGGTGTACATATATCTATGATAATACAGATGGCGGTGAAGATATTTCCATGTTCATACAGATGGCGGTGTAGGTATTTCCATGTTCATACAAATGGCGGTGTAGATATTTCCATGTTCATAGAGATGGCGGTGTAGATATTCCCAGGTTCATACAAATGGCGGTGTAGATATTTCCATGTTGATAGAGATGGCGGTGTAGGTATTTCCATGTTTATACAGATAGCAGTGTAGTTATTTCCATGTTTATAGAGATACCAGTGTGGATATTTCCATTGATATACAGATAGCTGTGTAGATATTTGCAAGTTCATACAGATAGCGGTGTAGATAATTCCATGTTCATACAGATAGCGGTGTAGATATTTCCACGTTCATACAGATAGCGGTGTAGATATTTCCATGTTCATACAGATAGCGGTGTAGATATTTCCATGTTCATACAGATGGCGGTGTAGATATTTACATGTTCATACAGATGGCGGTGTAGATATTTCCATGTTCGTACGGATGGCAGTGTAGATATTTCCATGTTCATACAGGTGGCGGTGTAGATATTTCCATGTTTATACAGATACCAGTGTAGTTATTTCCATGTTTATAGAGACAGCTGTGTAGATATTTCCATTGATATACAGATAGCTGTTTAGATATTTGCATGTTCATACAGATAGCGGTGTATTTCCATCTTCGTGCAGATAGCGGTGTAGATATTTCCATGTTCATACAGATAGCGGTGTAGATATTTCCATGTTCATACAGATAACGGTGTAGATATATCCATGTTCATACAGATAGCGGTGTAGATATTTCCATGTTCAAACAGTTAGCGGTATAGATATTTCCATGTTCCTACAGATGGCGGTGTAGATATTTACATGTTCATACAGATGGCGGTACAGATATTTCCATGTTCGTACAGATGGCGGGGTAGATATTTCCATGTTCATAGAGATGGCGGTGTAGATATTTCCATGTTTATGCAGATAGCGGTATAGATATTTCCATGTTTCTACAGATGGTGGTGTAGATATTTCCATGTTTATAGAGATGGCGGTCTAGATATTTCCATGTTTACAGAGATAGTGGTGTAGTTATTTCCAAGTTTATAGAGACAGCCTTGTAGATATTTCCATGTTTATACAGATAGCGGTGAAGATATTTCCATGTTTATACAGATAGCAGTGCGGATATTTCCATGTTTATTCAGATAGCGGTGCGGATATTTCCATGTTTATACAGATAGTTGGGCAGGTATTTCCATGTTTATACAGATAGTTGGGCAGATATTTCCATGTTTATACAGATAGCAGTGTAGATATTTCCATCTTTATACAGATGGCGGTTTAGATATGTCCATGTTTGTACAGATGGCGGTGTAGATATTTCCATGTTCATACAGATGGCGGTGTAGATATTTCGAAGTTTATAGAGATAGCGATGTAGATATTTGCATGTTCATACAGATAGCGGTGTAGATATTTCCATGTTCGTACAGATAGCGGTGTAGATATTTCCATGTTCATACAGATAGCGGTGTAGATATTTCCATGTTCATACAGATAGCGGTGTAGATATTTCCATGTTCATACAGATAGCGGTGTAGATATTTCCATGTTCATACAGGTGGCCGTGTAGCTATTTCCATGTTTATACAGATAGCAGTGTAGTTATTTCCATGTTTATAAAGACAGCTGTGTAGATATTTCCATTGATATACAGACAGCAGTGTAGATATTTGCGTGTTCATACTGATTGCGGTGTAGATATTTCCATGTTCGTACAGATAGCGGTGTAGATATTTCCATGTTCATACAGATAGCGGTGTAGATATTTCCATGTTCATACAGATAGCGGTGTAGATATTTCCATGTTCATACAGATAGCGGCATAGATATTTCCATGTTCATACCAATAGCGGTGTAGACACTTCCATGTTCATACATTTAGCGTTGTAGGTATTTCCATGTTCATGCAGATGGCGGTGAAGATATTTCCATGTTCATACAGAGGACGGTGTAGATATTTCCATGTTTATAGCGATGGCGGTGTAGATATTTTCATGTTTACACAGATGGCGGTGTAGATATTTCCATGTTTACACAGATAGCGGTTTAGACATTTCAATGTTTACACAGATAGCGGTGTGGATATTTCCATGTTTATGCAGATAGCAGTGTAGATATTTCCATGTTTATAAATATAGCGGTGTGGATATTTCCATGTTTATTCAGATAGCGGTGCGGATATTTCCATGTTTATACAGATAGTTGGGCAGATATTTCCATGTTTATACAGATAGCGGTGTAGATATTTCCATCTTAATACAGATGGCGGTGTAGGTATGTCCATGTTTGTACAGATGGTGGTGTAGATATTTCCATGTTCATACAGATGGTGGTGTAGATATTTCGAAGTTTATAGAGATAGCGCTGTAGTTATTTCCATATTTATAGAGAAATCTTTGTAGATATTTCCATGTATATTCAGATAGCTGTGTAGACATTTCCATGTTCATGCAGAGAGCGGTGTAGATATTTCCATGTTCATCCAGATGCCGGTGTACATATATCCATGTTCATACAGATGGCGGTGAAGATATTTCCATGTTCATACAGATGTTGGTGTAGATATTTCCATGTTCATACAAATGGCGGTGTAGATATTTCCATGTCCATAGAGATGGCGGTGTAGATATTTCCATGTTCATACAAATGGCGGTGTAGATATTTCCATGTTCATAGAGATGGCGGTGTAGATATTTCCATATTTATAGAGATAGCAGTGTAGTTATTTCTATGTTTATAGAGATAGCAGTGTAGATATTTCCATTGATATACTGATAGCTGTGTAGATATTTGCATGTTCATAGAGATAGCGGTGTAGATATTTCCATGCTCATACAGAAAGCGGTGTAGATATTTCCATGTTCATACAGTTAGCGGTGTAGATATTTCCATGTTCATACAGATAGCGGTGTAGATATTTCCATGTTCATACAGATAGCGGTGTAGATATTTTTATGTTCATACAGTTAGCTGTGTAGATATTTCCATGTTCATACGGATGGCCGTGTAGATATTTACATGTTCATACAGATGGCGGTGTAGATATTTGCATGTTCATACAGATAGCGGTGTAGATATTTCCATGTTCATACAGATAGTGGTGTACGTATTTCCATGTTCATACAGATAGCGGCGTAGATATTTCCATGTTCATACCGATAGCGGTGTAGACATTTCCATGTTCATACATTTAGCGGTGTAGGTATTTCCATGTTCATGCAGATGGCGGTGAAGATATTTCCATGTTCATTCAGATGGCGGTGTAGATATTTCCATGTTTGTACGGATGGCAGTGTAGATATTTCCATGTTCATACAGGTGGCGGTGTAGATATTTCCATGTTTATACAGATAGCAGTGTAGTTATTTCCATGTTAATAGAGATAGCTGTGTAGATATTTCCATTGATATTCAGATAGCTGTGTAGATATTTGCATGTTCATACAGATAGCGGTGTAGATATTTTCATGTTCGTACAGATAGCGGTGTAGGTATTTCCATGTTCATACAGATAACGGTGTAGATATTTCCATGTTCATACAGATAACGGTGTAGATATTTCCATATTCATACAGACAGCGGTGTAGATATTTCCATGTTCGTACAGTAAGTGGTGTAGATATTTCCATGTTCATACAGATGGCGGTGTAGATATTTACATGTTCATACAGATGGCGGTATAGATATTTCCATGTTCGTGCAGATGGCGGTGTAGATATTTCCATGTTCATAGAGATGGCGGTGTAGATATTTCCATGTTTATGCAGATAATGGTATAGATATTTCCATGTTTATACAGATGATGGTGTAGATATTTCCATGTATATAGAGATGGCGGTCTAGATATTTCCATGTTTACAGAGATAGTGGTGTAGTTATTTCCAAGTTTATAGAGACAGCGTTGTAGATATTTCCATGTTTATACAGATAGCGGTGAAGATATTTCCATGTTTATACAGATAGCGGTGTAGATATTTCCATGTTAATAAAGATAGCAGTGTAGATATGTCCATGTTTATAGAGATAGTGGTGTAGATATTTCCATTGATATACAGATAGCTGTGTAGATATTTGCATGTTCATACAGATAGCGGTGTAGATATTTCCATGTTCATACAGATAGCGGTGTAGATATTTCCATGTTCATACAGATAGCAGTTTAAATATTTCCATGTTCATACAGATAGCGGTGTAGATATTTCCGTGTTCATACAGGAGGCCGTGTAGCTATTTCCATGTTTATACAGATAGCAGTGTAGTTATTTCCATGTTTATAAAGACAGCTGTGTAGATATTTCCATTGATATACAGATAGCTGTGTAGATATTTGCGTGTTCATACAGATAGCAGTGTAGATATTTCCATGTTCGTACAGATAGCGGTGTAGATATTTCCATGTTCATACAGATAGCGGTGTAGATATTTCCATGTTCATACAGATAACAGTGTAGATATTTCCATGTTCATACAGATAGCGGTGTAGATATTTCCATGTTCATACAGTTAGCGGTGTAGATATTTCCATGTTCATACAGATGGCGGTGTAGATATTTACATGTTCATACAGATGGCGGTATAGATATTTCCATGTTCGTACAGATTGCGGTGTAGATATTTCCATGTTCATAGAGATGGCGGTGTAAATACTTCCATGTTTATGCCGATAGCGGTATAGATATTTCCATGTTTATACAGATGGTGGTGTAGATATTTCCATGTTTATAGTGATGGCGGTCTAGATATTTCCATGTTTACAGAGATAGTGGTGTAGTTATTTCCAAGTTTATAGAGACAGCGTTGTAGATATTTCAATGTTTATACAGATAGCGGTGTAGATATTTCCATGTTAATAAAGATAGCAGTGTAGATATGTCAATGTTTATAGAGATAGTCGTGTAGATATTTCCATTGATATACAGATAGCTGTGTAGATATTTGCATGTTCATACAGATAGCGGTGTAGATATTTCCATGTTCATACAGATAGCGGTGTAGATATTTCCATGTTCATACAGATAGCAGTGTAGATATTTCCATGTTCATACAGATAGCGGTGTAGATATTTCCGTGTTCATACAGGAGGCCGTGTAGCTATTTCCATGTTTATACAGATAGCAGTGTAGTTATTTCCATGTTTATAAAGACAGCTGTGTAGATATTTCCATTGATATACAGATAGCTGCGTAGATATTTGCGTGTTCATACAGATAGCAGTGTAGATATTTCCATGTTCATACAGATAGCGGTGTAGATATTTCCATGTTCATACCGATAGCGGTGTAGATATTTCCATGTTCATACAGATAACGGTGTAGATATTTCCATGTTCATACAGATAGCGGTGTAGATATTTCCAAGTTCGTACAGTTAGCGGTGTAGATATTTACATGTTCATACAGATGGCGGTATAGATATTTCCATGTTCGTACAGATTGCGGTGTAGATATTTCCATGTTCATAGAGATGGCGGTGTAAATACTTCCATGTTTATGCCGATAGCGGTATAGATATTTCCATGTTTATACAGATGGTGGTGTAGATATTTCCATGTTTATAGTGATGGCGGTCTAGATATTTCCATGTTTACAGAGATAGTGGTGTAGTTATTTCCAAGTTTATAGAGACAGCGTTGTAGATATTTCAATGTTTATACAGATAGCGGTGAAGATATTTCCATGTTTATACAGATAGCGGTGTAGATATTTCCATGTTTATACAGATTGCAGTGTAGATATTTCCTTGTTTATAGAGATACTGGTGTAGATAATTTCAATTTTATACAGAGAGCAGTGTAGATATTTCCAAGTTCATACTGATAGCGGTGTAGATATTTCCACGTTTATAGAGATGGCGGTGTAGATATTTCCATGTTCATACAGAGGACGGTGTAGATATTTCCATGTTTATAGCGATGGCGTTTTAGATATTTTCATGTTTACACAGATGGCGGTGTAGATATTTCCATGTTTACACAGATAGCGGTGTAGACATTTCCATGTTTACACAGATAGCGGTGTGGATATTTCCATGTTTATGCAGATAGCAGTGTAGATATTTCCACGTTTATACATATGGCGTTGTGGATATTTCCATGTTTATTCAGATAGCGGTGTGTATATTTCCATGTTTATACAGATAGTTGGGCAGATATTTCCATGTTTACACAGAAAGCGGTGTAGATATTTCCATCTTAATACAGATGACGGTGTAGATATGTCCATGTTTGTACAGATGGTGGTGTAGATACTTCCATGTTCATACAGATGGTGGTGTAGATATTTCGAAGTTTATAGAGATAGCGCTGTAGTTATTTCCATATTTATAGAGAAATCTGTGAAGATATTTCCATGTATATGCAGATAGCTGTGTAGATATTTCCATGTTCATGCAGAGAGCGGTGTAGATATTTCCATGTTCATCCAGATGCTAGTGTACATATATCCATGTTCATATAGATGGCGGTGAAGATATTTCCATGTTCATACAGATGGTGGTGTATATATTTCCATGTTCATACAGATGGTGGTGTAGATCTTTCCATGTTCATACAAATGGCGGCGTAGATAGTTCCATGTTCATAGAGATGGCGGTGTAGATATTTCCATGTTCATTCAAATGGCGGTGTAGATATTTCCATGTTCATAGAGATGGCGGTGTAGATATTTCCATATTTATAGAGATAGCAGTGTAGTTATTTCCTTGTTTATAGAGATAGCAGTGTAGATATTTCCATTGATATACAGATAGCTGTGTAGATATTTGCAAGTTCTTAGAGATAGCGGTGTAGATATTTCCATGTTCATAGAGATAGCGGTGTAGATATTTCCATGTTCATACAGATAGCGGTGAAGATATTTCCATGTTCATACAGATAGCGGTGTTGATATTTCGATGTTCATACAGATAGCGGTGTAGATATTTCCTTGTTCATACAGTTAGCGGTGTAGATATTTCCATGTTCATACAGATGTCGGTGAAGATATTTACATGTTCATATAGATGGCGGTGTAGATATTTCCATGTTCATACAGATAGCGGTGTAGATATTTCCAAGTTCATACAGATAGCGCCGTAGATATTTCCATGTTCATACCAATAGCGGTGTAGACATTTCCATGTTCATACATTTAGCGGTGTAGATATTTCCACGTTCATACAGATGGCAGTGAAGATATTCATATGTTCATACAGATTGCGGTGTAGATATTTCCATGTTTGTACGGATGGCAGTGTAGATATTTCCATGTTCATACAGGTGGCGGTGTAGATATTTCCATGTTTATACAAATAGCAGTGTAGTTATTTCCATGTTAATAGAGATAGTTGTGTAGATATTTCCATTGATATACAGATAGCTGTGTAGATATTTGCATGTTCATACAGATAGTGGTGTAGATATTTCCATGTTCAGATAGCGGTGTAGATATTTCCATGTTCGTACAGATAGCGGTGTAGATATTTCCATGTTTATACAGATGGTGGTGTAGATATTTCCATGTTCATACACATGGCGATGTAGATATTTCCATGTTCATAGAGATGGCGGTGTAGATATTTCCATGTTCATACAAATGGCGGTGTAGATATTTCCATGTTCATAGAGATGGCGGTGTAGATATTTCCATATTTATAGAGATAGCTGTGTAGTTATTTCCATGTTTATAGAGATAGCAGTGTAGATATTTCCATTGATATACAGATAGCTGTGTAGATATTTGCATGTTCATAGAGATAGCGGTGTAGATATTTCCATGTTCATACAGATAGCGGTGTAGATATTTCCATGTTCATACAGATAGCGGTGTAGATATTTCCATGTTCATACAGTTAGCAGTGTAGATATTTCCATGTTCATACAGATGGCGGTGTAGATATTTCCATGTTCATACAGATTGCGGGGTAGATATTTCCATGTTCGTACGGATGGCAGTGTAGATATTTACATGTTCATACAGGTGGCGGTGTAGATATTTCCATGTTTATACAGATAGCAGTTTAGTTATTTCCATGTTTATAGAGATAGCAGTGTAGATATTTCCATTGATATACAGAGAGCTGTGTAGATATTTGCATGTTCATACAGATAGCGGTGTAGATATTTCCATGTTCGTACAGATAGTGGTGTAGGTATTTCCATCTTCATACAGATGGCGGTGTAGATATTTTGATATTCATACAGATAACGGTGTAGATATTTCCATGTTCATACAGATAGCGGTGCAGATATTTCCATGTTCATACAGTTAGCGGTGTAGATATTTCCATGTTCATACAGATGGTGGAGTAGATATTTACATGTTAATACAGATGGCAGTGTAGATATATCCATGTTCGTACAGATGGCGGTGTAGATATTTCCATGTTCATAGAGATGGCAGTGTAGATATTTCCATGTTCATACAGATCGCGGTGTAGATATTTCCATGTTCATCCAGATGGTGGAGTAGATATTTACATGTTAATACAGATGGCAGTGTAGATATATCCATGTTCGTACAGATGGCGGTGTAGATATTTCCATGTTCATAGAGATGGCAGTGTAGATATTTCCAAGTTCATACAGATAGCAGTGTAGATATTTCCACGTTTATAGAGATGGCGGTGTAGATATTTCCATGTTCATACAGATGGCGGTGTAGATATTTCCATGCTTATAGAGATGCTGGTGTAGATATTTTCATGTTTACACAGATGGCGGTGTAGATATTTCCATGTTTACACAGATAGCGGTGTAGACATTTCAATGTTTACACAGATAGCAGTGTCGATATTTCCATGTTTATGCAGATAGCGGTGTGGATATTTCCATGTTTATACAGATAGTTGGGCAGATATTTCCATGTTTATACAGATAGCAGTGCTGATATTTCCATGTCTATACAGATAGTTGGGCAGATATTTCCATGTTTATAAAGATAGCTGTGTAGATATTTCCATCTTAATACAGATGGCTTTGTAGATGTGTCCATGTATGTACAGATGGCGGTGTAGGTATTTCCATGTTCATACAGATGGCGGTGTAGATATTTCCAAGTTTATAGAGATAGCGCTGTAGTTATTTCCATATTTATAGAGAAATCTCTGTAGATATTTCAATGTATATGCAGATAGCTGTGTAGATATTTCCATGTTCATGCAGATAGCGGTGTAGATATTTCCATGTTCATCCAGATGCCGGTGTAGATATATCCATGTTCATACAGATGGCGGTGAAGATATTTCCATGTTCATACAGATGGCAGTGTAGATATTTCCTGTTCATACAAATGGCGGTGTAGATATTTCCATGTTCATACAGATGGCGGTGTAGATATTTCCGTGTTCATACAAATGTCGGTGTAGATATTTCCATGTTCATAGAGATGGCGGTCTAGATATTTCCATGTTTATACAGATACCGGTGAAGATATTTCCAAGTTTATACAGATAGCGTTGTAGATATTTCCATGTTTATACAGATAGCAGTGTAGATATTTCCATGTTTATAGAGATAGGGGTGTAGATAATTTCCATTTTATACCGAGAGCAGTGTAGATATTTCCAAGTTCACACAGATAGCGATGTAGATATTTCCACGTTTATAGAGATGGCGGTGTAGATATTTCCATGTTCATACAGATGGCGGTGTAGATATTTCCATGTTCATACAAATGGCGGTGTAGATATTTCCATGTTCATAGAGATGGCGGTGTAGATATTTCCATGTTCATACAAATGGCGGTGTAGATATTTCCATGTTCATAGAGATGGCGGTGTAGATATTTCCATATTTATACAGATAGCAGTGTAGTAATTTCCATTTTTATAGAGACAGCAGTGTAGATATTTCCATTGATATACAGATAGCTGTGTAGATATTTGCACGTTCATACAGATAGTAGAGTAGATATTTCCATGTTCATACAGATAGCGGTGTAGATATTTCCATGTTCATACAGATAGCGGTGTAGATATTTCCATGTTCATACAGATAGCGCTGTAGATATTTCCATGTTCATACAGATAGCGGTGTAGATATTTCCATGTTCATACAGTTAGCGGTGTAGATATTTCCATGTTCATACAGATGGCAGTGTAGATATTTCCTGTTCATACAAATGGCGGTGTAGATATTTCCATGTTCATACAGATGGCGGAGTAGATATTTCCGTGTTCATACAAATGTCGGTGTAGATATTTCCATGTTCATAGAGATAGCGGTGTAGATATTTCCATTGATATACAGATAGCTGTGTAGATATATGTATGTTCATACAGATAGCAGTGTAGATATTTCCATGTTGATACAGATAGCGGTGTAGATATTTCCATGTTCATACAGATAGCTGTGTAGATATTTCCATGTTTTACAGAGAGCGGTGTAGATATTTCCATGTTCATACAGATAGCGGTGTAGATATTTCCATGTTCATACTGATGGCGGTGTAGATATTTACATGTTCATACAGATGGCGGTGTAGATATTTCCATGTTCGTAGGGATGGCAGTGTAGATATTTCCATGTTCATACAGGTGGCGGTGTAGATATTTCCATGTTCATACTGATTGCAGTGTAGTTATTTCCATGTTTATAGAGATAGCAGTGTAGATATTTCCATTGATATACAGATAGCTGTGTAGATATTTACATGTTCATACAGATGGCGTTGTAGATATTTAAATGTTCGTACGGATGGCAGTGTAGATATTTCCATGTTCGTACAGGGGGCGGTGTGGATATTTCCATGTTTATACAGATAGCGGTGTAGTTATTTACATGTTTATAGAGATAGCAATGTAGATATTTCCATTGATATACAGATAGCTGTGTAGATATTTCCATGTTCATACAGATAGCGGTGTAGATATTTCCATGTTCATACAGATAGTGGTGTAGATATTTCCATGTTCATACAGATAACGGTGTAGATATTTCCATGTTCATACAGATACCAGTGTAGATATTTCCATGTTCATACAGTTAGCGTTGTAGATATTTCCATGTTCATACAGATGGCGGTGTAGACATTTACATGTTCATACAGATGGCAGTGTAGATATTTCCATGTAAGTACAGATGGCGGTGTAGATATTTCCATGTTCATACAGATGGCGGTGTAAATATTTACATATTCATACAGATGGCGGTTTAGATATTTCCATGTTCATACAGGTGGCGGTGTAGATATTTCCATCTTCATAGAGATGGCGGTGTAGATATTTCCATGTTTATGCAGATAGCGGTATAGATATTTCAATGTTTATACAGATGGTGGTGTAGATATTTCCATGTTTATAGAGTTGGCGGTCTAGATATTTCCATGTTTATAGACATAGTGGTGTAGTTATTTGCAAGTTTATAGACACAGCGTTGTAGATATTTCCAAGTTTATACAGATAGCGGTGAAGATATTTCCATGTTTATACAGATAGCGGTGTAGATATTTCCATGTTTATACAGATAGCGGTGTAGATATTTCCATGTTTATACAGATAGCAGTGTAGATATTTCCATGTTTTTAGAGATGGTGGTGTAGATAATTTCAATTTTATACAGATAGCAGTGTAGATATTTCCAAGTTCATACAGATAGCGGTGTAGACATTTCCACGTTTATAGAGATGGCGGTGTAGATATTTGCATGTTCATACAGATGGCGGTGTAGATATTTCCATGTTTTTAGAGATGGCTGTGTAGATATTTTCATGTTTACACAGATGGCGGTGGAGATATTTCCATGTTTACACAGATAGCGGTGAAGGCATTTCCATGTTTACACAGATAGCGGTGTGGATATTTCCATGTTTATGCAGATAGCGGTGTAGATATTTCCATGTTTAAACTGATAGCGGTGCGGATATTTCCATGTTTATACAGATAGTTAGGCAGATATTTCCATGTTTATACAGATAGCGGTGTAGATATTTCCATGTTCATGTAGATAGCGGTGTAGATAGTTCCATGTTCATACGAACAGCGGTGTAGGTATTTCCATGTCCCTACAGTTAGAGTTGTAGATATTTCCGTGTTCATACAGATAGCGGTGTAGATATTTCCATGTTCATACAGTTAGCTGTGTAGATATTTCCATGTTCATACAGATGGCGGTGTAGATATTTACATGTTCATAGAGATGGCGGTGTAGATATTTCCATGTTCGTACGGATATCAGTGTAGATATTTCCATGTTCATACAGGTGGCGGTGTAGATATTTCCATGTTTATACAGATAGCAGTGTACTTATTTCCATGTTTATAGAGATAGCAGTGTAGATATTTCCATTGATATACAGATAGCTGTGTACATATGTGCATGTTCATACTGATTGCGGTGTAGATATTTCCATGTTGATACAGATAGCGGTGTAGATATTTCCATGTTCATTCAGATAACGGTGTAGATATTTCCATGTTCATACAGATAGCCGTGTAGATATTTCCATGTTCATACAGTTAGCGTTGTAGATATTTCCATGTTCATAAATATGGCGTTGTAGATGTTTACATGTTCGTACAGATGGCGGTGTAGATATTTCCATGTTCATAGAGATGGCGGTGTAGATATTTCCATGTTTATACAGATAGCGGTGAAGATATTTCCATGTTTATACAAATAGCGGTGTAGATATTTCCATTTTTATACAGATAACAGTGTAGATATTTCCATGTATAAAGAGATAGTGGTGTAGATAATTTCAATTTTATACCGAGAGCAGTGTAGATATTTCCAAGTTCATACAGAGAGCGATGTAGATATTTCCACGTTTAAAGTGATGGCGGTGTAGATATTTCCATGTTCATACTGATGGTGGTTTAGATATTTCCATGTTCATACAAATGGCGGTGTAGATATTTCCATGTTCATAGAGATGGCGGTGTAGATATTTCCATGTTCATACAAATGGCGGTGTAGATATTTCCATGTTCATACAGATAGCGGTGTAGATATTTTCATGTTCATACAGATAACGGTGTAGATATTTCCATGTTCATACAGATGGCGGAGTAGATATTAACATGTTCATGCAGATGGCGGTGTAGATATTTCCATGTTCGTACAGATGGCGGTGTAGATATTTCCATGTTCATAGACATGGCGGTGTAGATATTTCCATGTATATGCAGATTGCGTTATAGATATTTCCATGTTTATACAGATGGTGGTGTAGATATTTCCATGTTTATAGAGATGGCGGTCTAGATATATCCATGTTTATAGAGATAGTGGTGTAGTTATTTCCACGTTTAAAGAGACAGCGTTGTAGATATTTCCATGTTTATACAGATAGCGGTGAAGATATTTCCATGTTTATACAGATAGCGGTGTAGATATTTCCATGTTTATACAGATAGCAGTGTAGATATTTCCATGTTTATAGAGATAGTGGTGTAGATAATTTCAATTTTACACCGAGAGCAGTGTAGATATTTCCAAGTTCATACAGATAGCGGTGTAGATATTTCCACGTTTATAGAGATGGCGGTGCAGATATTAGCATGTTCATACAGATGGCTGTGTAGATATTTCCATGTTTATATAGATGGCGGTGTAGATATTTTCATGTTTACACAGATGGCGGTGTAGATATTTCCATGTTTACACAGATAGCGGTGTAGACATTTCCATGTTTACACAGATAGCGGTGTGGATATTTCCATGTTTATGCAGATAGCGGTGTAGATATTTCCATGTTTATACAGATAGCGGTGCGGATTTTTCCATGTTTATACAGATAGTTGGGCAGATATTTCCATGTTTATACAGATACCGGTGTAGATATTTCCATCTTAATACACATGGCGGTGTAGAAATGTCCATGTTCGAACAGATGACGGTGTAGATATTTCCATGTTCATACAGATGGCGGTGTAGATATTTCGAAGTTTATAGAGATAGCACTGTAGTTATTTCCATATTTATAGAGAAATCTGTGTAGATATTTCCTTGCATATGCAGACAGCTCTGTAGATATTTCCATGTTCATGCAGATAGCGGTGTAGATATGTCCATGTTCATCCAGATGCCGGTGTAGATATATCCATGTTCATAGAGATGGCGGTGAAGATATTTTCATGTTCATACAAATGGCGGTGTAGATATATCCATGTTCATAGTGATGGCGGTGTAGATATTTCCATGTTTATACAGATAGCAGTGTAGTTATTTCCATGTTTATAGAGATAGTGGTGTAGATAATTTCAATTTTATACAGATAGCTGTGTAGATATTTCCATGTTCATGCAGATAGCCGTGTAGATAGTTCCATGTTCATACCAATAGCGGTGCAGATATTTCCATGTTCTTACAGTTAGCGGTGTAGATATTTCCATGTTCATACAGATAGCGGTGTAGATATTTCCATGTTCATACAGATAGCGGTGTAGATATTTCCATGTTCATACAGTTAGCGGTGTAGATATTTCCATGTTCATACAGATGGCGGTGTAGATATTTACATGTTCATACAGATGGCGGTGTAGATATTTCCATGTTCGTACAGATGGCGGTGTAGATATTTCCATGTTCATAGAGATGGCGGTGTAGATATTTCCATGTTTATGCAGATAGCGGTATAGATATTTCCATGTTTATACAGATGGTGGTGTAGATATTTCCATGTTCATAGAGATGGCGGTCTAGATATTTCCATGTTTATACAGATAGCGGTGAAGATATTTCCAAGTTTATACAGATAGCGTTGTAGATATTTCCATGTTTATACAGATAGCAGTGTAGATATTTCCATGTTTATAGAGATAGTGGTGTAGATAATTTCAATTTTATACCGAGAGCAGTGTAGATATTTCCAAGTTCACACAGATAGCGATGTAGATATTTCCACGTTTATAGAGATGGCAGTGTAGATATTTCCATGTTCATACAGATGGCGGTGTAGATATTTCCATGTTCATACAAATGGCGGTGTAGATATTTCCATGTTCATAGAGATGGCGGTGTAGATATTTCCATGTTCATACAAATGGCGGTGTAGTTATTTCCATGTTCATAGAGATGGCGGTGTAGATATTTCCATATTTATACAGATAGCAGTGTAGTAATTTCCATTTTTATAGAGATAGCAGTGTAGATATTTCCATTGATATACAGATAGCTGTGTAGATATTTGCACGTTCATACAGATAGTGGTGTAGATATTTCCATGTTCATACAGATAGCGGTGTAGATATTTCCATGTTCATACAGATAGCGGTGTAGATATTTCCATGTTCATACAGATAGCGCTGTAGATATTTCCATGTTCATACAGATAGCGGTGTAGATATTTCCATGTTCATACAGTTAGCGGTGTAGATATTTCCATGTTCATACAGATGGCGGTGTAGATATTTGCGTGTTCATAGAGATGGCGGTGTAGATATTTCCATGTTCGTACGGATGGCAGTGTAGATATTTCCATGTTCATACAGGTGGCGGTGTAGATATTTCCATGTTTATACAGATTGCAGTGTAGTTCTTTCCATGTTTATAGAGATAGTAGTGTAGATATTTCCATTGATATACAGATAGCTGTGTAGATATGTGCATGTTCATACAGATAGCGGTGTAGATATTTCCATCTTCATACAGATAGCGGTGTAGATATTTCCATGTTCATACAAATAGCGGTGTAGATATTTCCATGTTCATACAGTTAGCGGTGTAGATATTTCCATGTTCATACAGATGGTGGTGTAGATATTTACATGTTCATACAGATGGCGGTGTAGATATTTCCATGTTCGTACAGATGGCCGTGTCGATATTTCCATGTTCATAGAGATGGTAGTGTAGATATATCCATGTTTATGCAGATAGCGGTATAGATATTTCCATGTTTATACAGATGGTGGTGTAGATATTTCCATGTTTATAGAGACGGCGGTCTAGATATTTCCATGTTTATAGAGATAGTGGTGTAGTTATTTCCAAGTTTATAGAGACAGCGTTGTAGATATTTCCACGTTTATACAGATAGCGGTGAAGATATTTCCATGTTTATACAGATAGCGGTGTAGATATTTTCATGTTTATACAGATAACAGTGTAGATATTTCCATGTTTATAGAGATAGTGGTGTAGATAATTTCAATTTTATACAGAGAGCAGTGTAGATATTTCCAAGTTCATACAGATAGCGGTGTAGATATTTCCACGTTTTTAGAGATGGCGGTGTAGATATTTCCATGTTCATACAGACGGTGGTGTAGATATTTCCATGTTTATAGAGATGGCGGTGTAGATATTTCCATGTTTACACAAATGGCGGTGTAGATATTTCCATGTTTACACAGATGGCGGTGTAGATATTTCCATGTTTACAGAGATAGCGGTGTAGACATTTCCATGTTTACACAGATAGCGGTGTGGATATTTCCATGTTTATGCAGATAGCGGTGTAGATATTTCCATGTTTATACAGATAGCGGTGCGGATATTTCCATGTTTATACAGACAGTTGGGCAGATATTTCCATGTTTATACAGATAGCGGTGAAGATATTTCCATCTTAATACAGATGGCGGTGTAGAAATGTCCATGTTCGAACAGATGGCGGTGTAGATATTTCCATGTTCGTACAGATGGCGGTGTAGATATTTCCATGTTCATACAGATGGTGGTGTAGACATTTCGAAGTTTATAGAGATAGCACTGCAGTTATTTCCATATTTATAGAGAAATCTGTATAGATATTTCCATGTATATGCAGATAGCTGTGTAGATATTTCCATGTTCATGCAGAATCCGGTGTAGATATTTCCATGTTCATCCAGATGCCGGTGTAGATATATCCATGCCCATACAGATGGCGGTGAAGATATTACCATGTTCATAGAGATGGCGGTGTAGATATTTCCATGTTCATACAAATGGCGGAGTAGTTATTTCCATGTTCATAGAGATGGCGGTGTAGATATTTCCATGTTCATACAAATGGCGTTGTAAATATTTCCATGTTCATGGAGATGGCGGTGTAGATATTTCCATGTTTATACAGATAGCAGTGTAGATATTTCCATGTTTATAGAGAGAGCAGTTTAGATATTTCCATTGATATACAGATAGCTGTGTAGAAATTTGCATGTTCATACAGATAGCAGTGTAGATGTTTCCATGTTCAGAGGGCGGTGTAGATATTTCCATGTTCATACAGATACCGGTGTAGATATTTCCATGTTCATACAGATAGCGGTGTAGATATTTCCATGTTCATACAGTTAGCAGTGTAGATATTTCCATGTTCATATAGATGGCGGTGTAGATATTTCCATGTTCATAAAGATTGCGGGGTAGATATTTCCATGTTCGTACGGATGGCAGTGTAGATATTTACATGTTCATACAGGTGGCGGTGTAGATATTTCCATGTTTATACAGATAGCAGTTTAGTTATTTCCATGTTTATAGAGATAGCTGTGTAGATATTTCCATTGATATACAGAGAGCTGTGTAGATATTTGCATGTTCATACAGATAGCGGTGTAGATATTTCCATGTTCGTACAGATAGTGGTGTAGGTATTTCCATCTTCATACAGATGGCGGTGTAGATATTTTGATATTCATACAGATAACGGTGTAGATATTTCCATGTTCATACAGATAGCGGTGCAGATATTTCCATGTTCATACAGTTAGCGGTGTAGATATTTCCATGTTCATACAGATGGCGGAGTAGATATTTACATGTTAATACAGATGGCGGTGTAGATATATCCATGTTCGTACAGATGGCGGTGTAGATATTTCCATGTTCATAGAGATGGCAGTGTAGATATTTCCAAGTTTATGCAGATAGCGGTATAGATATTTCCATGTTTATACAGATGGTGGTGTAGATATTTCCATTTTTATAGAGATGGAGGTCTAGATATTTCCATTTTTCTAGAGATAGTGGTGTAGTTATTTCGAAGTTTATAGAGACAGTGTTGTAGATATTTCCACGTTTATACAGATAGCGGTGAAGATATTTCCATGTTTATACAGAGAGCGGTGTAGATATTTTCATGTTTATACAGATAACAGTGTAGATATTTCCATGTTTATAGAGATAGTGGTGTAGATAATTTCAATTTTATACAGATAGCAATGTAGATATTTCCAAGTTCATACAGATAGCAGTGTAGATATTTCCACGTTTATAGAGATGGCGGTGTAGATATTTCCATGTTCATACAGATGGCGGTGTAGATATTTCCATGTTGAGATGGCGGTGTAGATATTTTCATGTTTACACAGATGGCACTGTAGATATTTCCATGTTTACACAGATAGCGGTGTGGACATTTCCATGTTTACACAGATAGTGTTTTGGATATTTCCATGTTTATGCAGATAGCGGTGTAGATATTTCCATGTTTATACAGATAGCGGTGCGGATATTTCCATGTTTATACAGATAGTTGTGCAGATATTTCCATGTTTATACAGATAGCGGTGTAGATATTTCCATCTTAATACAGATGGCGGTGTAGAAATGTCCATGTTCGAACAGATGGCGGGTTAGATATTTCCATGTTCATACAGATGGCGGTGTAGATATTTCGAAGTTTATAGAGATAGCGCTGTAGTTATTTCCATATTTATAGAGAAATCTGTGTAGATATTTCCTTGCATATGCAGACAGCTGTGTAGATATTTCCATGTTCATGCCGATAGCGGTGTAGATATTTCCATGTTTATCCAGATGCCGGTGTAGATATTTCCATATTCATACAGATGGCGGTGAAGATATTTCCATGTTCATACAGATGGCGGTGTAGATATTTCCATGTTCATACAAATGGTGGTGTAGATATTTCCATGTTCATAGAGATGGCGGTGTAGATATATCCATGTTCATACAAGTGGCGGTGTAGATATTTCCATGCTCATAGAGATGGCGGTGCAGATATTTCCATGTTTATACAGATAGCAGTGTAGTTATTTCCATGTTTATAGAGATAGCGGTGTAGATAATTTCAATTTTAAACAGATAGCTGTGTAGATATTTGCATGTTCATACAGATGGCGGTGTAGATATTTACATGTTCATACAGATGGCGGTGTAGATATTTCCATGTTCGTACGGATGGCATTGTAGATATTTCCATGTTCATACAGGTGGCGGTGTAGATATTTCCAAGTTTACAGATAGCAGTGTAGTTGTTTCCCTGTTTATAGAGATAGCAGTGTAGATATTTCCATTGATATACAGATAGCTGTGTAGATATTTGCATGTTCATTCAGATAGCGGTGTAGATATATCCATGTTCATACAGATGGCGGTGAAGATATTTCCATGTTCATACAGATAGCGGTGGAGATATTTCAATATTCATACAGATAACGGTGTAGATATTTCCATGTTCATACAGTTAGCGGTGTAGATATTTCCATGTTCATACAGATGGCGGTGTAGATATTTACCTGTTCATACAGATGGCGGTGTAGACATTTCCATGTTCGTACAGATGGCGGTGTAGATATTTCCATGTTCATAGAGATGGCAGTGTAGATATTTCCAAGTTTATGCAGATAGTGGTATAGATATTTCCATGTTTATACAGATGGTGGTGTAGATATTTCCATGTTTATAGAGATGGCAGTCCAGATATTTCCATGTTTAAAGAGATGGTGGTGTAGTTATTTCCAAGTTTATAGAGACAGCGCTGTAAATATTTCCATGTTTATACAGATAGCGGTGAAGATATTTCCATGTTTATACAGATAGCGGTGTAGATATTTCCATGTTTATACAGATAACAGTGTAGATATTTCCATGTTTATAGAGACAGTGGTGTAGATAATTTCAATTTTATACAGATAGCATTGTAGATATTTCCAAATTCATACAGAGAGCGGTGTAGATATTTCCACGTTTATAGAGATGGCGGTGTAGATATTTCCATCTTCTTTCAGATGGCAGTGTAGATATTTCCATGTTTATAGAGATGGCGGTGTAGATATTTTCATGTTTACACAGATGGCGGTGTAGATATTTCCATGTTTACACAGATAGCGGTGTAGACATTTCCATGTTCACACAGATAGCGATGTGGATATTTCCATGTTTATGCAGATAGCGGTGTAGATATTTCCACGTTTATACAGATAGCGGTGCGGATATTTCCATGTTTATACAGATAGTTGGGCAGATATTTCCATGTTTATACAGATAGCGGTGTAGGTATTTCCATCTTTATACAGATGGCTTTGTAGATATGTCCATGTTTGTACAGATGGCGGTGTAGATATTTCCATGTTCATACAGATGGCGGTGTAGATATTTCGAAGTGTGTAGAGATAGCGCTGTAGTTATTTCCATATTTATAGAGAAATCTGTGTAGATATTTCCATGTACATGCAGATAGCTGTGTAGATATTTCCATGTTCATGCAGATAGCGGTGTAGATATTTCCATGTTCATCTAAATGCCAGTGTAGATATATCCATGTTCATACAGATGGCGGTGAAGATATTTCCACGTTCATACAGATGGTGGTGTAGATATTTCCATGTTCATACAAATGGCGGTGTAGATATTTCCATGTTCATAGAGATGGCGGTGTAGATATTTCCGTGTTCATACAAATGGCGGTGTACATATTTCCATTTTCATAGAGATGGCAGTGTAGATATTTCCATGTTTATACAGATAGCAGAGTAGTTATTTCCATGTTTATAGAGATAGCATTGTAGATATTTCCATTGATATACACATAGTGGTGTAGATATTTTCATGTTCATACAGATAGCGGTGTAGATATTTCCATGTTCATACAGATAGCGGTGTAGATATTTCCATGTTCACACAGATAGCGGTGTAGATATTTCCATGTTCACACAGTTAGCGGTGTAGATATTTCCATGTTCATACAGATGGCGGTGTAGATATTTCCATGTTCATACAGATGGCGGTGTAGATATTTCCATGTTCGTACGGATGGCAGTGTAGATATTTCCGTGTTCGTACAGGTGGCGGTGTAGATATTTCCATGTTTATACAGATAGCAGTGTAGATATTTCCATGTTTATAGAGATATCAATGTAGATATTTCCATTGATATACAGATAGCAGTGTAGATATTTGCATGTTCATACAGATAGCGGTGTAGATATTTCCATGTTCGTACAGATAGCGGTGTAGATATTTCCATGTTCATACAGATAGCGGTGTAGATATTTCCATGTTCATACAGATAACGTTGTAGATATTTCCATGTTCAGATAGCGGTGTAGATATTTCCATGTTCATTCAGTTAGCCGTGTAGATATTTCCATGGTCATACAGATGGCGGTGTAGATATTTACATGTTCATACAGATGGCGGTGTAGATATTTCCATGTTTGTACAGATGGCGGTGTAGATATGTCCATGTTCATGGAGATGGCGGTGTAGATATTTCCATGTTTATGCAGACAGCTGTATAGATATTTCCATGTTTATACAGATGGTGGTGTAGATATTTCCATGTTTATGGGGATGGCGGTGTAGATATTTTCATGTTTACACAGATGGCGGTGTAGATATTTCCATGTTTACACAGATAGCGGTGTAGACATTTCCATGTTTACACAGATAGCGGTGTGGATATTTCCATGTTTATGCAGATAGCAATGTAGATATTTCCATGTTTATACAGATAGCGGTGCGGATATTTCCATGTTTATACAGATAGCGGTGTAGATATTTCCATCTTAATACAGATGGCGGTGTAGATATGTCCATGTTTGTACAGATGGCAGTGTAGGTATTTCCATGTTCATACAGATGGTGGTGTAGATATTTCAAAGTTTATAGAGATTGCGCTGTAGTTATTTCCATATTTATAGAGAAATCTGTGTAGATATTTCCATGTATATTCAGATAGCTGTGTAGATATTTCCATGTTCATGCAGATAGCGGTGTAGATATTTCCATGTTCATCCAGATACCGGTGTATATATATCCATGTTAATACAGATGGCGGTGAAGATATTTCCATGTTCATACAGATGGCGGTGTAGATATTTCCATGTTCATAAAAATGGCGGTGTAGCTATTTCCATGTTCATACAGATAGCGGTGTAGATATTTCCATGTTGATACAGTTAGCGGTGTACATATTTCCATGTTCATACAGATAGCGGTTTAGATATTTCCATGTTCATACAGATAGCGGTGTAGATATTTCCATGTTGATACAGTTAGCGGTGTACATATTTCCATGTTCATACAGATAGCGGTTTAGATATTTCCATGTTCATACAGATAGCGGTGTAGATATTTCCATGTTGATACAGTTAGCGGTGTAGATATTTCCATGTTCATACAGATAGCCGTGTAGATATTTCCATGTTCATACAGTTAGCGTTGTAGATATTTCCATGTTCATAAATATGGCGGTGTAGATGTTTACATGTTCGTACAGATGGCGGTGTAGATATTTCCATGTTCATAGAGATGGCGGTGTAGATATTTCCATGTTTATGCAGATAGCGGTATAGATATTTCCATGTTTATACAGATGGTGTTGTAGGTATTTCCATGTTTATAGAGATGGCAGTCTAGTTATTTCCATGTTTATAGAGATAGTGGTGTAGTTATTTCCAAGTTTATAGAGACAGCGTTGTAGATATTTCCATGTTTATACAGATAGCGGTGAAGATATTTCCATGTTTATACAAATAGCGGTGTAGATATTTCCATTTTTATACAGATAACAGTGTAGATATTTCCATGTATAAAGAGATAGTGGTGTAGATAATTTCAATTTTATACTGAGAGCAGTGTAGATATTTCCAAGTTCATACAGAGAGCGATGTAGATATTTCCACGTTTAAAGAGATGGCGGTGTAGGTATTTACATGTTCATACTGATGGTGGTTTAGATATTTCCATGTTCATACAAATGGCGGTGTAGATATTTCCATGTTTATAGAGATGGCGGTGTAGATATTTCCATGTTCATACAAATGGCGGTGTAGATATTTCCATGTTCATAGAGATGGCGGTGTAGATATTTCCATGTTTATACAGATAGCAGTGTAGTTATTTCCATGTTTATAGAGATAGCAGTGTAGATATTTCCATTGATATACACATAGTTGTGTAGATATTTGCATGTTAATAGAGATAGCGGTGAAGATATTTCCATCTTCGTACAGATAGTGGTGTAGATATTTCCATGTTCATACAGATAGCGGTGTAGATATTTCCATGTTCATTCAGATAACGGTGTAGATATTTCCATGTTCATACAGATAGCGGTGTAGATATTTCCATGGTCATACAGTTAGCGGTGTAGATATTTCCATGTTCATACAGATGGCGGTGTAGATATCTACATGTTCATAGAGATGGCGGTGTAGGTATTTCCATGTTCATACAAATGGCGGTGTAGATATTTACATGTTCATAGAGATGGCGGTGTAGATATTTCCATGTTTATGCAGATAGCGGTATAGGTATTTCCATGTTTATACAGATGGTGGTGTAGATATTTCCATGTTTATAGAGATGGCGGTCTAGATATTTCCATGTTTATAGAGATAGTGGTGTAGTTATTTCCACGTTTATAGAGACAGCGTTGTAGGTATTTCCATGTTTATACTGATAGCGGTGAAGATATTTCCATGTTTATACAGATAGCGGTGTAGATATTTCCATGTTTATACAGATAGCAGTGTAGATATTTCCATGTTTATAGAGATAGTGGTGTAGATAATTTCAATTTTATACAGATAGCAGTGTAGATATTTCCAAGTTCATACAGATAGCAGTGTAGATATTTCCACGTTTATAGAGATGGCGGTGTAGATATTTCCATGTTCATACAGATGGCGGTGTAGATATTTCCATGCTAATAGAGATGGTGGTGTAGATATTTTCATGTTTACACAGATTGCGGTGTAGATATTTCCATGTTTACACAGATAGCGGTGTAGACATTTCAATGTTTACACAGATAGCAGTGTGGATATTTCCATGTTTATGCAGATAGCGGTGTAGATATTCCCATGTTTATACAGATAGCGGTGTGGATATTTCCATGTTTATACAGATAGTTGGGCAGATATTTCCATGTTTATACAGATAGCAGTGCGGATATTTCCATGTCTATACAGATAGTTGGGCAGATAGTTCCATGTTTATAAAGATAGCTGTGTAGATATTTCCATCTTAATACAGATGGCTTTGTAGATGTGTCCATGTATGTACAGATGGCGGTGTAGGTATTTCCATGTTCATACAGATGGCGGTGTAGATATTTCCAAGTTTATAGAGATAGCGCTGTAGTTATTTCCATATTTATAGAGAAATCTCTGTAGATATTTCAATGTATATGCAGATAGCTGTGTAGATATTTCCATGTTCATGCAGATAGCGGTGTAGATATTTCCATGTTCATCCAGATGCCGGTGTAGATATATCCACGTTCATACAGATGGCGGTGAAGATATTTCCATGTTCATACAGATGGCAGTGTAGATATTTCCTGTTCATACAAATGGCGGTGTAGATATTTCCATGTTCATACAGATGGCGGTGTAGATATTTCCGTGTTCATACAAATGTCGGTGTAGATATTTCCTTGTTCATTGAGATGGCGGTGTAGATATTTCCATGTTTATACAGAGAGAAATGTAGGTATTTCCATGATTATAGAGATAGCGGTGTAGATATTTCCATTGATATACAGATAGCTGTGTAGATATATGCATGTTCATACAGATAGCGGTGTAGATATTTCCATGTTGATACAGATAGCGGTGTAGATATTTCCATGTTCATACAGATAGCTGTGTAGATATTTCCATGTTTTACAGAGAGCGGTGTAGATATTTCCATGTTCATACAGATAGCGGTGTAGATATTTCCATGTTCATACTGATGGCGGTGTAGATATTTACATGTTCATACAGATGGCGGTGTAGATATTTCCATGTTCGTAGGGATGGCAGTGTAGATATTTCCATGTTCATACAGGTGGCGGTGTAGATATTTCCGTGTTCATACTGATTGCAGTGTAGTTATTTCCATGTTTATAGAGATAGCAGTGTAGATATTTCCATTGATATACAGATAGCTGTGTAGATATTTACATGTTCATACAGATGGCGGTGTAGATATTTAAATGTTCGTACGGATGGCAGTGTAGATATTTCCATGTTCGTACAGGTGGCGGTGTAGATATTTCCATGTTTATACAGATAGCGGTGTAGTTATTTACATGTTTATAGAGATAGCAATGTAGATATTTCCATTGATATACAGATAGCTGTGTAGATATTTCCATGTTCATACAGATAGCGGTGTAGATATTTCCATGTTCATACAGATAGTGGTGTAGATATTTCCATGTTCATACAGATAACGGTGTAGATATTTCCATGTTCATACAGATACCAGTGTAGATATTTCCATGTTCATACAGTTAGCGTTGTAGATATTTCTATGTTCATACAGATGGCAGTGTAGATATTTCCATGTAAGTACAGATGGCGGTGTATATATTTCCATGTTCATACAGATGTCGGTGAAGACATTTCCCTGTTCTTACAGATGGCGGTGTAGATATTTCCATGTTCATACAGATATCGGTGTAGATATTTCCATGTTCATACAGATAGCGGTGTAGATATTTCCACATTCATACGGTTAGCGGTGTAGATATTTCCATGTTCATACAGATGGCGGTGTAGATATTTACATGTTCATTCAGATTGCGGTGTAGATATTTCCATGTTCGTACGGATGGCAGTGTAGATATGTCCATGTTCATACAGGTGGCGGTCTATGTATTTCCATGTTTATACAGATAGCAGTGTAGTTATTTCCATGTTTATAGAGAGAGCAGTGTAGATATTTCCGTTGATATACAGATAGCTGTGTAGATATTTGCATGTTCATTCAGATATCGGTATAGATATTTCCATGTTCGTACAGATAGAGGTGTAGATATTTCCATGTTCATACAGATGGCGGTGTAGATATTTACATGTTCATACAGATGGCGGTGTAGGTATTTCCATGTTCGTATGGATGGTAGTGTAGATATTTCCATGTTCATACAGGTGGCGGTGTAGGAATTTCCATGTTTATACAGATAGCAGTGTAGTTATTTCCATGTTTATAGAGATAGCAGTGTAGATATTTCCCTTGATATACAGACAGCTGTGTAGATATTTGCAAGTTCATACAGATAGCGGTGTAGATATTTCCATGTTCATACAGATAGCGGTGTAGATATTTCCATGTTCATACAGATAACGGTGTAGATATTTCCTTGTTCATACAGATATCGGTGTAGGTATTTCCATGTTCATACAGTTAGCGGTGTAGATATTTCCATGTTCATACAGATGGCCGTGTAGATATTTACATGTTCATACAGATGGCGGTGTAGATATTTCCATGTTCGTACAGATGGCGGTGTAGATATTTCCGTGTTCATAGAGATGGAGGTGTAGATATTTCCATGTTTATGCAGATAGCGGTATAGATATTTCCATGTTTATGCAGATGGTGGAGTAGATATTTCCATGTTTATAGAGATGGCGGTCTAGATATTTCCATGTTTATAGAGATGGTGGTGTAGATATATTCAGGTTTACACAGATGGCGGTGTAGATATTTCCATGTTTACACAGATAGCGGTGTGGACATTTCCATGTTTACACAGATAGCGGTGTGGATATTTCCATGTTTATGCAGATAGCGGTGTAGATATTTCCATGTTTATACAGATAGCGGTGTAGATATTTCCATGTTCATGCAGATAGCTTAGTAGATATTTCCATGTTCATCCAGATGCCGGTGTAGATATATCCATGTTCATACAGATGTCGGTGAAGACATTTCCATGTTCTTACAGATGGCGGTGTAGATATTTCCATGTTCATACAAATGGCAGTGAAGATATTTCCATGTTCATAGAGATGGCGGTGTAGATTTTTCGATGTTATTACAGATAGCAGTGTAGTTATTTCCATGTTTATAGAGATAGCAGTGTAGATATTTCCATTGATATACAGATAGCTGTGTAGATATTTGCATGTTCATACAGATGGCGGTGTAGATATTTCCATGTTCGTACGGATGGCGGTGTAGATATTTCCATGTTCATACAGGTGGCGGTGTAGATATTTCCATGTTTATTCAGATTGCAGCGTAGATATTTCCATGTTTATAGAGATAACAGTGTAGATATTTCCATTGTTATACAGATTGCTGTGTAGATATTTGCATGTTCATTCAGATAGCGGTGAAGGTATTTCCATGTTCGTACAGATAGTGGTGTAGATATTTCCATGTTGATACAGATAGCGGTGTATATATTTCCATGTTCATACAGATAATGGTGTAGATATTTCCATGTTCATACAGATATTGGTGTAGATATTTAAATGTTCATAAATTTAGCGGTGTAGATATTTCCATGTTCATACAGATTGTGGTGTATTTACATGTTCATACAGATGGCGGTGTAGATATTTCCATGATCGTACAGATGGCGGTGTTGATATTTCCTTGTTCATAGAGATGGTGGTGTAGATATATCCATGTTTATGCAGATAGCGGTATAGATATTTCCATGTTTATACAGATGGTGGTGTAGGTATTTCCATGTTTATAGAGATGGCAGTCTAGATATTTCCATGTTTATAGAGACAGTGGTGTAGTTATATCCAAGTTTATAGATTCAGCGTTGTAGATATTTCCATGTTTACACAGATAGCGGTGAAGATATTTCCATGTGTATACAGATAGCGGTGTAGATATTTCCATGTTTATACAGATAGTTGTGTAGATATTTCCATGTTTATAGAGATAGTGGTGTAGATATTTCCAAGTTTATACAGATAGCATTGTAGATATTTCCAAATTCATACAGATAGCGGCGGAGATATTTCCACGTTTATAGAGATATCGGTGTAGATATTTCCATGTTCATACAGATGGCAGTGTAGATATTTCCAGGTTTATAGAGATGGCAGTGTAGATATTTTCATGTTTACACAGATGGCGGTGTAGATATTTCCATGTTTACACAGATAGCGGTGTAGACATTTCCATGTTTACACCAATAGCGGTGTGGATATTTCCATGTTTTTGCAGATAGTGGTGTAGATATTTCCATGTTTATACAGATAGCGGTGCGGTTATTTCCAGGTTTATACAGATAGTGGTGCAGATATTTCCATGTTTATAGAGATAGCGGTGTAGATACTTCCATCTTAATAGAGATGACGGTGTAGATATGTCCATGTTCGTACAGATGGCGGTGTAGATATTTCCATGTTCATACAGATGGCCGTGTAGGTATTTCGAACTTTATACAGATAGCGCTGTAGTTATTTCCATATTTAGAGAGATATCTGTGTACATATTTCCATGTATATGCAGATAGCTGTGTAGATATTTCCATGTTCAAGCAGATAGCTTTGTAGATATTTCCATGTTCATCCAGATGCCGGTGTAGATATATCCATGTTCATACAGATGTCGGTGATGACATTTCCATGTTCTTGCAGATGGCGGTGTAGATATTTCCATGTTCATACAAATGGCAGTGTAGATATTTCCATGTTCATAGAGATGGCGGTGTAGATTTTTCCATGTTCATACAAATGGCGGTGTAGATATTTCCATATTCATAGAGATGGCGGAGTAGATATTTCCATGTTTATACAGATAGCAGTGTAGTTATTTCCATGTTTATAGAGATAGCAGTGTAGATATTTCCATTGATATACAGATAGCTGTGTAGATATTTGCATGTTCATACAGATAGCGGTGTAGATATATGCATGTTCATACAGATAGCGGTGTAGATATTTCCATGTTCATACAGATAGCGGTGTAGATATTTCCATGTTCATACAGATATCGGTGTAGATATTTCCATGTTCATACAGATAGCGGTGTAGATATTTCCATGTTCATACGGTTAGCAGTGTAGATATTTCCATGTTCATACAGATGGCGTTGTAGATATTTACATGTTCATACAGATGGCAGTGTAGATATTTCCATGTTCGTACGGATCGCGGTGTAGATATTTCCATGTTCATACAGATGGCGTTGTAGATATTTCCATGTTTATACAGATAGCAGTGAAGATATTTCCATGTTTATAGAGATAGTGGTGTAGATAATTCGAATTTTATACAGATAGCACTGTAGATATTTCCAAATTCAAACAGATAGCGGTGTAGATATTTCCACGTTTATAGAGATGGCGGTGTAGATATTTCCATGTTCATACAGATGGCGGTGTAGTTATTTCCATGTTTACAGAGATGGCAGTGTAGATATATTCATGTTTACACAGATGGCGGTGTAGATATTTCCATGTTTACACAGATAGCGGTGTGGACATTTCCATGTTTACACAGATAGCGGTGTGGATATTTCCATGTTTATGCAGATAGCGGTGTAGATATTTCCATGTTTATAGAGATAGCAGTGTAGATATTTCCATTGATATACAGATAGGTGTGTAGATATTAGCATGTTCATACAGATAGCTGTGTAGATATTTCGATGTTCATACACATAGTGGTGTAGATATTTCCATGTTTATACAGATAGTGGTGCGGATATTTCCATGTTTATACAGATAGTTGGGCAGATATTTCCATGTTTATACAGATAGCGGTGTAGATATTTCCATCTTAATACAGATGGCGGTGTAGATATGTCCATGTTCGTATAGATGGCGTTGTACAGATTTCCATGTTCATACAGATGGCGCTGTAGATATTCCGAATTTTATAGAGATAGCGCTGTAGTTATTGCAATATTTATAGAGAAATCTGCGTAGATATTTCCATGTATATGCAGATAGCTCTGTAGATATTTCCATGTTCATACAAATGGCGGTGTAGATATTTCCATGTTCATAGAGATGGTCGTATAGATATTTCCATGTTCATACAAATGGCGGTGTAGATATTTCCATGTTCATAGAGATCGCGGTGTAGATATTTCCATGTTTATACAGATAGCAGTTTAGTTATTTCCATGTTTATAGAGATAGCAGTGTAGATATTTCCATTGATATACAGATAGCTCTGAAGATATTTGCATGTTCATACAGATAGCGGTGTAGATATTTCCATGTTCATACAGATAGCGGTGTAGTTATTTCCATGTTCATACAGATAGCGGTGTAGATATTTCCAAGTTCATACAGATAACGGTGTAGATATTTCCATCTACATACAGATAGCTCTGTAGATATTTCCATGTTCATACAGATAGCGGTGTAGATATTTCCATGTTCATTCAGATAACGGTGTAGATATTTCCATGTTCATACAGATAGCGGTGTAGATATTTCCATGGTCATACAGTTAGCGGTGTAGATATTTCCATGTTCATACAGATGGCGGTGTAGATATCTACATGTTCATAGAGATGGCGGTGTAGGTATTTCCATGTTCATACAAATGGCGGTGTAGATATTTACATGTTCATAGAGATGGCGGTGTAGATATTTCCATGTTTATGCAGATAGCGGTATAGGTATTTCCATGTTTATACAGATGGTGGTGTAGATATTTCCATGTTTATAGAGATGGCGGTCTAGATATTTCCATGTTTATAGAGATAGTGGTGTAGTTATTTCCACGTTTATAGAGACAGCGTTGTAGGTATTTCCATGTTTATACTGATAGCGGTGAAGATATTTCCATGTTTATACAGATAGCGGTGTAGATATTTCCATGTTTATACAGATAGCAGTGTAGATATTTCCATGTTTATAGAGATAGTGGTGTAGATAATTTCAATTTTATACAGATAGCAGTGTAGATATTTCCAAGTTCATACAGATAGCAGTGTAGATATTTCCACGTTTATAGAGATGGCGGTGTAGATATTTCCATGTTCATACAGATGGCGGTGTAGATATTTCCATGCTAATAGAGATGGTGGTGTAGATATTTTCATGTTTACACAGATTGCGGTGTAGATATTTCCATGTTTACACAGATAGCGGTGTAGACATTTCAATGTTTACACAGATAGCAGTGTGGATATTTCCATGTTTATGCAGATAGCGGTGTAGATATTCCCATGTTTATACAGATAGCGGTGTGGATATTTCCATGTTTATACAGATAGTTGGGCAGATATTTCCATGTTTATACAGATAGCAGTGCGGATATTTCCATGTCTATACAGATAGTTGGGCAGATAGTTCCATGTTTATAAAGATAGCTGTGTAGATATTTCCATCTTAATACAGATGGCTTTGTAGATGTGTCCATGTATGTACAGATGGCGGTGTAGGTATTTCCATGTTCATACAGATGGCGGTGTAGATATTTCCAAGTTTATAGAGATAGCGCTGTAGTTATTTCCATATTTATAGAGAAATCTCTGTAGATATTTCAATGTATATGCAGATAGCTGTGTAGATATTTCCATGTTCATGCAGATAGCGGTGTAGATATTTCCATGTTCATCCAGATGCCGGTGTAGATATATCCACGTTCATACAGATGGCGGTGAAGATATTTCCATGTTCATACAGATGGCAGTGTAGATATTTCCTGTTCATACAAATGGCGGTGTAGATATTTCCATGTTCATACAGATGGCGGTGTAGATATTTCCGTGTTCATACAAATGTCGGTGTAGATATTTCCTTGTTCATTGAGATGGCGGTGTAGATATTTCCATGTTTATACAGAGAGAAATGTAGGTATTTCCATGATTATAGAGATAGCGGTGTAGATATTTCCATTGATATACAGATAGCTGTGTAGATATATGCATGTTCATACAGATAGCGGTGTAGATATTTCCATGTTGATACAGATAGCGGTGTAGATATTTCCATGTTCATACAGATAGCTGTGTAGATATTTCCATGTTTTACAGAGAGCGGTGTAGATATTTCCATGTTCATACAGATAGCGGTGTAGATATTTCCATGTTCATACTGATGGCGGTGTAGATATTTACATGTTCATACAGATGGCGGTGTAGATATTTCCATGTTCGTAGGGATGGCAGTGTAGATATTTCCATGTTCATACAGGTGGCGGTGTAGATATTTCCGTGTTCATACTGATTGCAGTGTAGTTATTTCCATGTTTATAGAGATAGCAGTGTAGATATTTCCATTGATATACAGATAGCTGTGTAGATATTTACATGTTCATACAGATGGCGGTGTAGATATTTAAATGTTCGTACGGATGGCAGTGTAGATATTTCCATGTTCGTACAGGTGGCGGTGTAGATATTTCCATGTTTATACAGATAGCGGTGTAGTTATTTACATGTTTATAGAGATAGCAATGTAGATATTTCCATTGATATACAGATAGCTGTGTAGATATTTCCATGTTCATACAGATAGCGGTGTAGATATTTCCATGTTCATACAGATAGTGGTGTAGATATTTCCATGTTCATACAGATAACGGTGTAGATATTTCCATGTTCATACAGATACCAGTGTAGATATTTCCATGTTCATACAGTTAGCGTTGTAGATATTTCTATGTTCATACAGATGGCGGTGTAGATATTTACATGTTCATACAGATGGCAGTGTAGATATTTCCATGTAAGTACAGATGGCGGTGTATATATTTCCATGTTCATACAGATGTCGGTGAAGACATTTCCCTGTTCTTACAGATGGCGGTGTAGATATTTCCATGTTCATACAGATATCGGTGTAGATATTTCCATGTTCATACAGATAGCGGTGTAGATATTTCCACATTCATACGGTTAGCGGTGTAGATATTTCCATGTTCATACAGATGGCGGTGTAGATATTTACATGTTCATTCAGATTGCGGTGTAGATATTTCCATGTTCGTACGGATGGCAGTGTAGATATGTCCATGTTCATACAGGTGGCGGTCTATGTATTTCCATGTTTATACAGATAGCAGTGTAGTTATTTCCATGTTTATAGAGAGAGCAGTGTAGATATTTCCGTTGATATACAGATAGCTGTGTAGATATTTGCATGTTCATTCAGATATCGGTATAGATATTTCCATGTTCGTACAGATAGAGGTGTAGATATTTCCATGTTCATACAGATGGCGGTGTAGATATTTACATGTTCATACAGATGGCGGTGTAGGTATTTCCATGTTCGTATGGATGGTAGTGTAGATATTTCCATGTTCATACAGGTGGCGGTGTAGGAATTTCCATGTTTATACAGATAGCAGTGTAGTTATTTCCATGTTTATAGAGATAGCAGTGTAGATATTTCCCTTGATATACAGACAGCTGTGTAGATATTTGCAAGTTCATACAGATAGCGGTGTAGATATTTCCATGTTCATACAGATAGCGGTGTAGATATTTCCATGTTCATACAGATAACGGTGTAGATATTTCCTTGTTCATACAGATATCGGTGTAGGTATTTCCATGTTCATACAGTTAGCGGTGTAGATATTTCCATGTTCATACAGATGGCCGTGTAGATATTTACATGTTCATACAGATGGCGGTGTAGATATTTCCATGTTCGTACAGATGGCGGTGTAGATATTTCCGTGTTCATAGAGATGGAGGTGTAGATATTTCCATGTTTATGCAGATAGCGGTATAGATATTTCCATGTTTATGCAGATGGTGGAGTAGATATTTCCATGTTTATAGAGATGGCGGTCTAGATATTTCCATGTTTATAGAGATGGTGGTGTAGATATATTCAGGTTTACACAGATGGCGGTGTAGATATTTCCATGTTTACACAGATAGCGGTGTGGACATTTCCATGTTTACACAGATAGCGGTGTGGATATTTCCATGTTTATGCAGATAGCGGTGTAGATATTTCCATGTTTATACAGATAGCGGTGTAGATATTTCCATGTTCATGCAGATAGCTTAGTAGATATTTCCATGTTCATCCAGATGCCGGTGTAGATATATCCATGTTCATACAGATGTCGGTGAAGACATTTCCATGTTCTTACAGATGGCGGTGTAGATATTTCCATGTTCATACAAATGGCAGTGAAGATATTTCCATGTTCATAGAGATGGCGGTGTAGATTTTTCGATGTTATTACAGATAGCAGTGTAGTTATTTCCATGTTTATAGAGATAGCAGTGTAGATATTTCCATTGATATACAGATAGCTGTGTAGATATTTGCATGTTCATACAGATGGCGGTGTAGATATTTCCATGTTCGTACGGATGGCGGTGTAGATATTTCCATGTTCATACAGGTGGCGGTGTAGATATTTCCATGTTTATTCAGATTGCAGCGTAGATATTTCCATGTTTATAGAGATAACAGTGTAGATATTTCCATTGTTATACAGATTGCTGTGTAGATATTTGCATGTTCATTCAGATAGCGGTGAAGGTATTTCCATGTTCGTACAGATAGTGGTGTAGATATTTCCATGTTGATACAGATAGCGGTGTATATATTTCCATGTTCATACAGATAATGGTGTAGATATTTCCATGTTCATACAGATATTGGTGTAGATATTTAAATGTTCATAAATTTAGCGGTGTAGATATTTCCATGTTCATACAGATTGTGGTGTATTTACATGTTCATACAGATGGCGGTGTAGATATTTCCATGATCGTACAGATGGCGGTGTTGATATTTCCTTGTTCATAGAGATGGTGGTGTAGATATATCCATGTTTATGCAGATAGCGGTATAGATATTTCCATGTTTATACAGATGGTGGTGTAGGTATTTCCATGTTTATAGAGATGGCAGTCTAGATATTTCCATGTTTATAGAGACAGTGGTGTAGTTATATCCAAGTTTATAGATTCAGCGTTGTAGATATTTCCATGTTTACACAGATAGCGGTGAAGATATTTCCATGTGTATACAGATAGCGGTGTAGATATTTCCATGTTTATACAGATAGTTGTGTAGATATTTCCATGTTTATAGAGATAGTGGTGTAGATATTTCCAAGTTTATACAGATAGCATTGTAGATATTTCCAAATTCATACAGATAGCGGCGGAGATATTTCCACGTTTATAGAGATATCGGTGTAGATATTTCCATGTTCATACAGATGGCAGTGTAGATATTTCCAGGTTTATAGAGATGGCAGTGTAGATATTTTCATGTTTACACAGATGGCGGTGTAGATATTTCCATGTTTACACAGATAGCGGTGTAGACATTTCCATGTTTACACCAATAGCGGTGTGGATATTTCCATGTTTTTGCAGATAGTGGTGTAGATATTTCCATGTTTATACAGATAGCGGTGCGGTTATTTCCAGGTTTATACAGATAGTGGTGCAGATATTTCCATGTTTATAGAGATAGCGGTGTAGATACTTCCATCTTAATAGAGATGACGGTGTAGATATGTCCATGTTCGTACAGATGGCGGTGTAGATATTTCCATGTTCATACAGATGGCCGTGTAGGTATTTCGAACTTTATACAGATAGCGCTGTAGTTATTTCCATATTTAGAGAGATATCTGTGTACATATTTCCATGTATATGCAGATAGCTGTGTAGATATTTCCATGTTCAAGCAGATAGCTTTGTAGATATTTCCATGTTCATCCAGATGCCGGTGTAGATATATCCATGTTCATACAGATGTCGGTGATGACATTTCCATGTTCTTGCAGATGGCGGTGTAGATATTTCCATGTTCATACAAATGGCAGTGTAGATATTTCCATGTTCATAGAGATGGCGGTGTAGATTTTTCCATGTTCATACAAATGGCGGTGTAGATATTTCCATATTCATAGAGATGGCGGAGTAGATATTTCCATGTTTATACAGATAGCAGTGTAGTTATTTCCATGTTTATAGAGATAGCAGTGTAGATATTTCCATTGATATACAGATAGCTGTGTAGATATTTGCATGTTCATACAGATAGCGGTGTAGATATATGCATGTTCATACAGATAGCGGTGTAGATATTTCCATGTTCATACAGATAGCGGTGTAGATATTTCCATGTTCATACAGATATCGGTGTAGATATTTCCATGTTCATACAGATAGCGGTGTAGATATTTCCATGTTCATACGGTTAGCAGTGTAGATATTTCCATGTTCATACAGATGGCGTTGTAGATATTTACATGTTCATACAGATGGCAGTGTAGATATTTCCATGTTCGTACGGATCGCGGTGTAGATATTTCCATGTTCATACAGATGGCGTTGTAGATATTTCCATGTTTATACAGATAGCAGTGAAGATATTTCCATGTTTATAGAGATAGTGGTGTAGATAATTCGAATTTTATACAGATAGCACTGTAGATATTTCCAAATTCAAACAGATAGCGGTGTAGATATTTCCACGTTTATAGAGATGGCGGTGTAGATATTTCCATGTTCATACAGATGGCGGTGTAGTTATTTCCATGTTTACAGAGATGGCAGTGTAGATATATTCATGTTTACACAGATGGCGGTGTAGATATTTCCATGTTTACACAGATAGCGGTGTGGACATTTCCATGTTTACACAGATAGCGGTGTGGATATTTCCATGTTTATGCAGATAGCGGTGTAGATATTTCCATGTTTATAGAGATAGCAGTGTAGATATTTCCATTGATATACAGATAGGTGTGTAGATATTAGCATGTTCATACAGATAGCTGTGTAGATATTTCGATGTTCATACACATAGTGGTGTAGATATTTCCATGTTTATACAGATAGTGGTGCGGATATTTCCATGTTTATACAGATAGTTGGGCAGATATTTCCATGTTTATACAGATAGCGGTGTAGATATTTCCATCTTAATACAGATGGCGGTGTAGATATGTCCATGTTCGTATAGATGGCGTTGTACAGATTTCCATGTTCATACAGATGGCGCTGTAGATATTCCGAATTTTATAGAGATAGCGCTGTAGTTATTGCAATATTTATAGAGAAATCTGCGTAGATATTTCCATGTATATGCAGATAGCTCTGTAGATATTTCCATGTTCATACAAATGGCGGTGTAGATATTTCCATGTTCATAGAGATGGTCGTATAGATATTTCCATGTTCATACAAATGGCGGTGTAGATATTTCCATGTTCATAGAGATCGCGGTGTAGATATTTCCATGTTTATACAGATAGCAGTTTAGTTATTTCCATGTTTATAGAGATAGCAGTGTAGATATTTCCATTGATATACAGATAGCTCTGAAGATATTTGCATGTTCATACAGATAGCGGTGTAGATATTTCCATGTTCATACAGATAGCGGTGTAGTTATTTCCATGTTCATACAGATAGCGGTGTAGATATTTCCAAGTTCATACAGATAACGGTGTAGATATTTCCATATTCATACAGATAGCGGTGCAGATATTTCCATGTTCGTACTGTTAGCGGTGTAGATATTTCAATGTTCATACAGATGGCAGTGTAGATATTTACATGTTCATACAGATGGCGGTGTAGATATTTCCATGTTCGTACAGATGTCGGTGTAGATATTTCCATGTTCATAGAGATGGCGGCGTAGATATTTCCATGTTTATGCAGATAGCGGTATAGATATTTCCATGTTTATACAGATGGTGGTGTAGATATTTCCATGTTTATAGAGATGGCGGTCTAGATGTTTCCATGTTTATAGAGATAGTGGTGTAGTTATTTCCAAGTTTATACAGAGAGCGGTGTAGATATTTCCATGTTTATACAGATAGCGGTGTAGGTATTTCCATGTTTATAGAGATAGTGGTGTAGATAATTACAATTTTATACAGATAGCAGTGTAGATATTTCCAAGTTCATACAGATAGCGGTGTAGATATTTCCACGTTTATAGAGATGGTGGTGTAGATATTTCCATGTTCATTCAGATGGCGGTGTAGATATTTCCATCTTATTACAGATGGCGGTGTAGATATGTCCATGTTCGTACAGATGGCGGTGTAGATATTTCCATGTTCATACAGATGGCGGTGTAGATATTTCGAAGTTCATAGAGATAGCGCTGTAGTTATTTCCATATTTATAGAGAGAGCAGTGTAGATATTTCCATTGATATAGAGATAGCTGTGTAGATATTTGCAAGTTCATACAGATAGCGGTGTAGATATTTCCATGTTCATACAAATGGCGGTGTAGGTATTTCCACGTTCATAGAGACGGCTGTGTAGATATTTCCATGTTCATACAAATGGCGGTGTAGATATTTCCATGTTCATAGAGATGGCGGTGTAGATATTTCCATGTTTATACAGATAGCAGTGTAGTTATTTCCATGTTTATAGAGATAGCAGTGGAGATATTTCCATTGATATACAGATAGCGGTGTAGATATTTCCACGTTCATACAGATAAGCGGTGTAGATAATTCCATGTTCATACAGACAGTGGTGTAGATATTTCCATGTTCATACAGATAGCGGTGTTGATATTTCCATTTTCATACAGATAGCGGTGTAGATATTTCCATGTTCATACAGTTAGCGGTGTAGATATTTCCATGTTCATACAGATGGCGGTGTAGATATTTCCATGTTCATACAGATTTCGGTGTAGATATTTACATGTTCATACAGATGGCGGTGTAGGTATTTCCATGTTCATACGGATGGTGGTGTAGATATTTCCATGTTCATACAGGTGGCGGTGTAGGAGTTTCCATGTTTATACAGATAGCAGTGTAGTTATTTCCATGTTTATAGAGATAGCAGTGTAGATATTTCCCTTGATATACAGACAGCTGTGTAGATATTTGCATGTTCATACAGATAGCGGTGTAGATATTTCCATGTTCGTACAGATAGCGGTGTAGATATTTCCATGTTCATACAGATAGCGGTGTAGATATTTCCATGTTCATACCGATAACGGTGTAGATTTTTCCATGTTCATACAGATAGCGGTGTAGATATTTCCATGTTCATACATTTAGCGATGTAGATATTTCCATTTTCATCCAGATGGCGGTGTAGATATTTACATGTTCATACAGATGGCGGTATAGATATTCCCATGTTCGTACAGATGGCGGTGTAGATATTTCCATGTTCATAGAGATGGCGGTGTGTATATTTCCATGTTTATAGAGATGGCAGTGTAGATATTTTCATGTTTACACAGATGGCGGTGTAGATATTTCCATGTTTACACAGATAGCGGTGTAGACATTTCCATGTTTACACAGATAGCGGTGTGGATATTTCCATGTTTATGCAGATAGCGGTGTAGATATTTCCATGTTTATACAGATAGCGGTGCGGTTATTTCCATGTTTACACAGATAGTGGTGCAGATATTTCCATGTTTATAGAGATAGCGGTGTAGATATTTCCATCTTAATACAGAAGACGGTGTAGATATGTCCATGTTCGTACAGATGGCGGTTTAGATATTTCCATGTTCATACAGATGGCGGTGTAGGTATTTCGAAGTTTATAGAGATAGCGCTGTAGTTATTTCCATATTTATAGAGATATCTGTGTACATATTTCCATGTATATGCAGATAGCTGTGTAGATATTTCCATGTTCATGCAGATAGCTTAGTAGATATTTCCATGTTCATCCAGATGCCGGTGTAGATATATCCATGTTCATACAGATGTCGGTGAAGACATTTCCCTGTTCTTACAAATGGCGGTGTAGATATTTCCATGTTCATACAGATATCGGTGTAGATATTTCCATGTTCATACAGATAGCGGTGTAGATATTTCCACATTCATACGTTTAGCGGTGTAGATATTTCCATGTTCATACAGATGGCGGTGTAGATATTTACATGTTCATTCAGATGGTGGTGTCGATATTTCCATGTTCGTACGGATGGCAGTGTAGATATGTCCATTTTCATACAGGTGGCGGTGTATGTATTTCCATGTTTATACAGATAGCAGTGTAGTTATTTCCATGTTTATAGAGATAGCAGTGTAGATATTTCCGTTGATATACAGATAGCTGTGTAGATATTTGCATGTTCATTCAGATAGCGGTATAGATATTTCCATGTTCGTACAGATAGAGGTGAAGATATTTCCATGTTCATACAGATGGCGGTGTAGATATTAACATGTTCATACAGATGGCGGTGTAGGTATTTCCATGTTCGTATGGATGGTAGTGTAGATATTTCCATGTTCATACAGGTGGCGGTGTAGGAATTTCCATGTTTCTACAGATAGCAGTGTAGTTATTTCCATGTTTATAGAGATAGCAGTGTAGATATTTCCCTTGATATACAGACAGCTGTGTAGATATTTGCATGTTCATACAGATAGCGGTGTAGATATTTCAATGTTCCTACAGAGAGCGGTGTAGATATTTCCATGTTCATACAGGTAGCGGTGTAGATATTTCCTTGTTCATACCGATAACGGTGTAGATTTTTCCATGTTCATACAGATAGCAGTGTAGATATTTCCATGTTCATACATTTAGCGGTGTTGATATTTCCGTGTTCATACAGATGGCGGTGTAGATATTTCCATGTTCATACAGATGGCGGTATAGATATTCCCATGTTCGTACAGATGGCGGTGTGGATATTTCCATGTTCATAGAGATGGCGGTGTAGATATTTCCATGTTTATAGAGATGGCAGTGTAGATATTTTCATGTTTACACAGATGGCGGTGTAGATATTTCCATGTTTACACAGATAGCGGTGTAGACATTTCCATGTTTACACAGATAGCGGTGTGGATATTTCCATGTTTATGCAGATAGCGGTGTAGATATTTCCATGTTTATACAGATAGCGGTGCGGTTATTTCCATGTTTATACAGATAGTGGTGCAGATATTTCCATGTTTATACGGATAGCAGTGTAGATATTTCCATCTTAATACAGAAGACGGTGTAGATATGTCCATGTTCGTATAGATGGCAGTGTAGATATTTCCATGTTCATACAGATGGCGGTGTAGGTATTTCGAAGTTTATAGAGATAGCGCTGTAGTTATTTCCATATTTATAGAGATATCTGTGTAGATATTTCCATGTATATGCAGATAGCGGTGTAGATATTTCCAAGTTCATGCAGATAGCTTAGTAGATAATTCCATGTTCATCCAGATTCCGGTGTAGATATATCCATGTTCATACAGATGTCGGTGAAGCCATTTCCATGTTCTTACAGATGGCGGTGTACATATTTCCATGTTCATACAGATATCGGTGTAGATATTTCCATGTTCATACAGATAGCGGTGTAGATATTTCCACATTCATACGGTTAGCGGTGTAGATATTTCCATGTTCATACAGATGGCGGTGTAGATATTTACATGTTCATTCAGATGGCGGTGTAGATATTTCCATGTTCGTACGGATGGCAGTGTAGATATGTCCATGTTCATACAGGTGGCGGTGTATGTATTTCCATGTTTATACAGATAGCAGTGTAGTTATTTCCATGTTTATAGAGATAGCAGTGTAGATATTTCCGTTGATATACAGATAGTTGTGTAGATATTTGCATGTTCATTCAGATAGCGGTATAGATATTTCCTTTTTCCTACAGATAGAGGTGAAGATATTTCCATGTTGATACAGATAGCGGTGTAGATATTTCCAAGTTCATACAGATAACGGTGTAGATATTTCCATGTTCATACAGATAGCGGTGCAGATATTTCCATGTTCGTACTGTTAGCGGTGTAGATATTTCAATGTTCATACTGATGGCAGTGTAGATATTTACATGTTCATACAGATGGCGGTGTAGATATTTCCATGTTCGTACAGATGTCGGTGTAGATATTTCCATGTTCATAGAGATGGCGGCGTAGATATTTCCATGTTTATGCAGATAGCGGTATAGATATTTCCATGTTTATACAGATGGTGGTGTAGATATTTCCATGTTTATAGAGATGGCGGTCTAGATGTTTCCATGTTTATAGAGATAGTGGTGTAGTTATTTCCAAGTTTATACAGAGAGCGGTGTAGATATTTCCATGTTTATACAGATAGCGGTGTAGGTATTTCCATGTTTATAGAGATAGTGGTGTAGATAATTACAATTTTATACAGATAGCAGTGTAGATATTTCCAAGTTCATACAGATAGCGGTGTAGATATTTCCACGTTTATAGAGATGGCGGTGTAGATATTTCCATGTTCATTCAGATGGCGGTGTAGATATTTCCATCTTAATACAGATGGCGGTGTAGATATGTCCATGTTCGTACAGATGGCGGTGTACATATTTCCATGTTCATACAGATGGCGGTGTAGATATTTCGAAGTTCATAGAGATAGCGCTGTAGTTATTTCCATATTTATAGAGAGAGCAGTGTAGATATTTCCATTGATATAGAGATAGCTGTGTAGATATTTGCAAGTTCATACAGATAGCGGTGTAGATATTTCCATGTTCATACAAATGGCGGTGTAGATATTTCCACGTTCATAGAGACGGCTGTGTAGATATTTCCATGTTCATACAAATGGCGGTGTAGATATTTCCATGTTCATAGAGATGGCGGTGTAGATATTTCCATGTTTATACAGATAGCAGTGTAGTTATTTCCATGTTTATAGAGATAGCAGTGGAGATATTTCCATTGATATACAGATAGCGGTGTAGATATTTCCACGTTCATACAGATAAGCGGTGTAGATAATTCCATGTTCATACAGACAGCGGTGTAGATATTTCCATGTTCAGATAGCGGTGTAGATATTTCCATTTTCATACAGATAGCGGTGTAGATATTTACATGTTCATACAGTTAGCGGTGTAGATATTTCCATGTTCATACAGATGGCGGTGTAGATATTTCCATGTTCATACAGATGGCGGTGTAGATATTTACATGTTCATACAGATGGCGGTGTAGGTATTTCCATGTTCATACGGATGGTGGTGTAGATATTTCCATGTTCATACAGGTGGCGGTGTAGGAGTTTCCATGTTTATACAGATAGCAGTGTAGTTATTTCCATGTTTATAGAGATAGCAGTGTAGATATTTCCCTTGATATACAGACAGCTGTGTAGATATTTGCATGTTCATACAGATAGCGGTGTAGATATTTCCATGTTCGTACAGATAGCGGTGTAGATATTTCCACGTTCATACAGATAGCGGTGTAGCTATTTCCACGTTCATAAGGATAGCGGTGTAGATATTTCCATGTTCATACAGATAGCGGTGTAGATATTTCCATGGTCATACAGTTAGCGGTGTAAGTATTTCCTTGTTCATGCAGACGGCAGTGTAGATATTTCCAAGTTCACACAGACGGCGGTGAAGATATTTACATGTTCATATATATGGCTGTGTAGATATTTCCATGTTCATAGAGATGTCGTTGCAGATATTTCCATGTTCATAGAGATGGCGGTGTAGATATTTCCATGTTCATTCGTTTGGCGGTGTAGATATTTCCATTTTCATACAGACGGCAGTGTAGATATTACCATATTTATAGAGATTGCGGTGTAGATATTTCCATGTTCATACAGTTAGCGGTGTAGATATTTCCATCTTTACACAGATAGCGGTGCAGATATTTCCATCTTAATACAGATGGCGGTGTAGATATTTCCATGTTCCTACAGATGGTGGTGTAGATATTTCCAAGTTTATAGAGATAGCTGTGTAGTTATTTCCATGTTTATAGAGAAAGCTGTGTAGATATGTCCATGTATATGCAGATAGCTGTGTAGATATTTCCATGTTCATACAGATAGCGGTGTAGATAATTCCACCTTTATAGAGATGGCGGTGTAGGTATTTCTGTGTTCATACTGATGACGGTGCAGATATTTCCATGTTTATAAAGACGGCAGTGTAGATATTTCCATGTTTATGCAGATGGCGGTGTAGATATTTCTATGTTTATAGAGATGGCGGTGTAGATATTTCCATGTTCATTGAAATGGCGGTGTAGGTATTTCCATGTTCATAGAAATGGTCGTGTAGATATTTCCATGTACATACAAATGGCGTTGAAGATATTTCCATGTTCATAGAGATGGCGGTGTAGATATTTCCATGTTTATACAGATAGCAGTGTAATTATTTCCATGTGTATAGAGATAGCAGTGTAGATATTTCCACTGATATGCAGATAGCTGTGTAGATATTTTCATGTTCATACAGATAGCGGTGTAGATATTTCCACGTTCACACAGATAGCGGTGAAGATATTTCCACGTTCATACAGATAGCGGTGTAGATATTTCTACGTTCATACAGATAGCGGTGTAGATATTTCCACGTTCATACAGATAGCGGTGAAGATATTTCCACATTCATACAGATAGCGGTGTAGATATTTCCATGTTTATACAGATAGCGGTGTAGATATTTCCATATTCATAGAGATGGCGGTGTAGATATTTCCATGTTCATAGAGATGGCGGTGTTGATATTTCCATGTTCATAGAGATGGCGGTGTAGATATTTCCATGTTCACGCGTTTGGCGGTGAAGGTATTTCCATGTACATACAGATGGCATTGTAGATATTACCATATTTATAGAGATGGCGTTGTAGATATTTCCATGTTCATACAGAGGACGGTTTAGATATTTCCATGTTTACTCAGATAGCGGTGTAGATATATCTATGTTGATAGACATAGGGGTGTAGATATTTCCAAGTTTATAGAGATAGCGGTGGAGATATTTCCATGTTTATAGAGACAGCATTGTAGATATTTCCATGTTTATACTGATAGCGGTATAGATATTTCCATGTTTATACAGATGGCGGTGGAGATATTTCCATGTTTATAGAGACGGCAGTGTAGATATTTCCATTTTCATACGTTTGGCGGTGTAGATATTTCCATGTTCATACAGGTAGCGGTGTAGATATTTCCTTGTTCATACAGATGGCGGTGTAGATATTTCCAAGTTTATAGAGATAGCAGTGTAGTTATTTCCATGTTTACTGGGAAAGCTGTGTAGATATTTCCATGTATATGCAGATAGCTGTGTAGGTATTTCGATGTTCATACAGATAGCGATGTAGATAATTCCACCTTTATACAGATGACGGTATCGATATTTCTATGTTCATACAAATGGCAGTGTAGATATTTCCATGTGTATAGAGAGGGCGGTGTAGATATTTCCCTGTTTATACAGATGGCGGAGTAGATATTTCTATGTTTATAGAGATGGCGGTGTAGATATTTCCATGTTTATACAGATAGCAGTGTAGTTATTTCTATGTTTATAGAGATGGCAGTGTAGATATTTCCATTGATATACAGAGAGCTGTGTAGATATATGCATGTTCATACAGGCAGGGGTGTAGATATTTCCATGTTCTTACAGATAGCGTTGTAGATATTTCCATGTTCATACAGTTAGCGGTGTAGATATTTCCATGTTCATACAGGTAGCGGTGTAGTTATTTCCATGTTCATTCAGATGGCGGTGTAGTTATTTCCATGTTCATGCCGATGGCGGTGTAGATATTACCATGTTCATGCAGATGGCGGTGAAGATATTTCCATGTTCAAACAGATGGCGGTGTGGATATTTCCATGTTCATACAAATGGCGGTGTAGATACTTCCATGTTCATAGAGATGGCGGTGTAGTTCTTTCCATGATTATAGAGATGGCAGTGTAGTTATTTCCATGTTTATAGAGATAGCAGTGTAGATATTTCCATTTATATACAGATAGCTGTGTAGATATTTCTATGTTCATACAGAGAGCGGTGTAGATATTTCCATGTTCATACAGATAGCGGTGTAGAAATTTCTATGTTCCTACAGATAGCGGTGTAGATATTTGCATGTTCATACAGATAGCGGTGTAGATATTTCCATGTTCACAGTTAGCGGTGTAGATATTTCCATGTTCATACAGATGGCATTGTAGATATTTCCATGTTCATACAGATGGCGGTGAAGATATCTACATGTTCATACATATGGCGGTGTAGATATTTCTATGTTCATAGAAATGGTGGTGTAGATATTTCCATGTTCATAGAGATGGCCGTGTAGATATTTCCATGTTCATATGGATGGCGGTGTAGATATTTCCATGTTCATACAGATGGCGGTGTAGATATTTCCATGTGTATAAAGATGGCGGTGTAGATATTTCCATGTTTATACAGAGGGCGGTTTAGATATTTCCATGTTTACACAGATAGCGGTGTAGATATTTCCATGTTGATACACATAGCGGTGTATATATTTCCAAGTTTATAGAGATAGCGGTGTAGATATTTCTATGTTTATAGAGACAGCATTGTAGATATTTCCATGTTTATATAGATAGCAGTACAGGTATTTCCATGTTTATACAGATGGCGGTGTAGATATTTCCATGTTCATACAAATGGCGGTGTAGATATTTCCATGTTTATAGAGATAGCGGTGTAGTTATTTCCTTGTTTATAGAGAAAGCTGTGTAGATATTTCCATATATATGCAGTTAGCTGTGTAGATATTTCCATGTTTATACAGATGGCGGTGTAGATATTTCCATATTCATACAAATGGCGGTGTAGATATTTCCAAGTTCATTGAAATGGCGGTGTAGTTATTTCCATGTTTATAGAGATAGCAGTGTAGATATTTCCCTTGATATACAGATAGCGTTGTAGATATATGCATGTTCATACAGATAGCGTTGTAGATATTTCCATGTTCATACAGATAGCAGTGTAGATATTTCCATGTTTATACAGATAGCAGTGAAGAATTTCCATATTTGTACAGATAGCGGTGTAGACATTTCCATGTTTATGTAGATAGCGGTGTACATATTTCCATGTTTCTACAGATAGCGGTGTAGATACTTCCATGTTCATACAGATAGCGGTGTAGATATTTCAATCTTTATACAGACGTTGGTGTAGATATTTCCATGTTCAGACGAATAGCGGTGTAGGCATTTCCATGTTTATACAGATGGCGGTGTAGCAATTTCCAGGTTTATGAAGACGGCGGTGTAGATATTTCCATGTTTATACAGATGACGGTGTAGGTATTTCCATGTTTATTCAGATGGCGGTGTAGATATTTCCATGTTTATACAGATGGCGGTCTAGGTATTTCAATGTTCATAGAGATAGCGGTGAAGTTATTTCCATGTTCATAGACATAGCGGTGTAGATATTTCTATGTACATACAGATAGCGGTGTAGATATTTCCATGTTCATACAGATAGCGGTGTAGATATTTAAATGTTTATTCAGATACCAGTGTAGATACTTCCATGTTCATACAGATAGCGGAGTAGATTTTTGCATGTTCATACAGATAGCGGTGTAGATATTTCCATCTTCATCTAGATGGCGATGTAGATATTTCCATGTTCATACAGTTAGCGGTGTAGATATTTCCATGTTTATACAGATGGCGGTTTAGATATTTCCATGTTTATAGATATGGCAGTGTAGATATTTCCATGTTTACAGAGATGGCCGTGTAGGTATTTCCTTATTTACACAGATAGTGGTGTTGTCTTTCCCATTCTAACACAGTTAGCGTTGTAGACATTTCCATGTTTATAGAGACAGCGGTGTAGATATTTCCATGTTTATACAGATGGCAGTGAAGTATTTCCATGTTTATACAGATAGCAGTGGAGCTATTTCCATGTTTAAGCAGATTGCAGTGCACATATTTCCATGTTTCTACAGATAGCAGTGTAGATACTTCCATGTTATACAGATAGCGGTGTAGATATTTCAATCTTTATACAGACGTTGGTGTAGATATTTCCATGTTCATACGAATAGCGGTGCAGGTATTTCCATGTTTATACAGATAGCGGTGTAGAAATTTCCAGGTTTATAGAGATAGCAGTGTAGATATTTCCCTTGATATACAGATAGCGTTGTAGATATATGCATGTTCATACAGATAGCGTTGTAGATATTTCCATGTTCATACAGATAGCGGTGTAGATATTTCCATGTTTATACAGATAGCAGTGAAGAATTTCCATATTTATACAGATAGCGGTGTAGACATTTCCATGTTTATGTTGATAGCGGTGTACATATTTCCATGTTTCTACAGATAGCGGTGTAGATACTTCAATGTTCATACAGATAGCGGTGTAGATATTTCAATCTTTATACAGACGTTGGTGTAGATATTTCCAAGTTCATAGAGATGGCATTGTAGATATTTCCATGTTCATACAGATGGCGGTGAAGATATCTACTTGTTCATACATATGGCGGTGTAGATATTTCTATGTTCATAGAAATGGCGGTGTAGATATTTCCATGTTCATAGAGATGGCCGTGTAGATATTTCCATGTTCATATGGATGGCGGTGTAGATATTTCCATGTTCATAGAGATGGCGGTGTAGATATTTCCATGTGTATAAAGATGGCGGTGTAGATATTTCCATGTTTATACAGAGGGCGGTTTAGATATTTCCATGTTTACACAGATAGCGGTGTAGATATTTCCATGTTGATACACATAGCGGTGTATATATTTCCAAGTTTATAGAGATAGCGGTGTAGATATTTCTATGTTTATAGAGACAGCATTGTAGATATTTCCATGTTTATATAGATAGCAGTACAGGTATTTCCATGTTTATACAGATCGCCATGTAGATATTTCCATGTTCATACAAATGGCGGTGTAGATATTTCCATGTTTATAGAGATAGCGGTGTAGTTATTTCCTTGTTTATAGAGAAAGCTGTGTAGATATTTCCATATATATGCAGTTAGCTGTGTAGATATTTCCATGTTTATACAGATAGCGGTGTAGATATTTCCATGTTCCTACAGTTAGCGGTGTAGATATTTCCATGTTCATACAGATAGCGGTGTAGATATTTCCAACTTCATACAGGTAGCGGTGTAGCTATTTCCATGTTCATCCAGATGGCGGTGCAGATATTTCCATGTTCATGCAGATGGCATTGTAGATATATCCATGTTCATGAAGATGGCGGTGAATATATTTCCATGTTCCTACAGATGGCGGTGTAGATATTTCCATATTCATACAAATGGCGGTGTAGATATTTCCAAGTTCATTGAAATGGCGGTGTAGTTATTTCCATGTTTATAGAGATAGCAGTGTAGATATTTCCCTTGATATACAGATAGCGTTGTAGATATATGCATGTTCATACAGATAGCGTTGTAGATATTTCCATGTTCATACAGATAGCGGTGTAGATATTTCCATGTTTATACAGATAGCAGTGAAGAATTTCCATATTTATACAGATAGCGGTGTAGACATTTCCATGTTTATGTAGATAGCGGTGTACATATTTCCATGTTTCTACAGATAGCGGTGTAGATACTTCCATGTTCATACAGATAGCGGTGTAGATATTTCAATCTTTATACAGACGTTGGTGTAGATATTTCCATGTTCAGACGAATAGCGGTGTAGGCATTTCCATGTTTATACAGATGGCGGTGTAGCAATTTCCAGGTTTATGAAGACGGCGGTGTAGATATTTCCATGTTTATACAGATGACGGTGTAGGTATTTCCATGTTTATACAGATGGCGGTGTAGATATTTCCATGTTTATACAGATGGCGGTCTATGTATTTCAATGTTCATAGAGATAGCGGTGAAGTTATTTCCATGTTCATAGACATAGCGGTGTAGATATTTCTATGTACATACAGATAGCGGTGTAGATATTTCCATGTTCATACAGATAGCGGTGTAGATATTTAAATGTTTATTCAGATACCAGTGTAGATACTTCCATGTTCATACAGATAGCGGAGTAGATTTTTGCATGTTCATACAGATAGCGGTGTAGATATTTCCATCTTCATCTAGATGGCGATGTAGATATTTCCATGTTCATACAGTTAGCGGTGTAGATATTTCCATGTTTATACAGATGGCGGTTTAGATATTTCCATGTTTATAGAGATGGCAGTGTAGATATTTCCATGTTTACAGAGATGGCCGTGTAGGTATTTCCTTATTTACACAGATAGTGGTGTTGTCTTTCCCATTCTAACACAGTTAGCGTTGTAGACATTTCCATGTTTATAGAGACAGCGGTGTAGATATTTCCATGTTTATACAGATGGCAGTGAAGTATTTCCATGTTTATACAGATAGCAGTGGAGCTATTTCCATGTTTAAGCAGATTGCAGTGCACATATTTCCATGTTTCTACAGATAGCAGTGTAGATACTTCCATGTTATACAGATAGCGGTGTAGATATTTCAATCTTTATACAGACGTTGGTGTAGATATTTCCATGTTCATACGAATAGCGGTGTAGGTATTTCCATGTTTATACAGATAGCGGTGTAGAAATTTCCAGGTTTATGCAGACGGCGTTGTAGATATTTCCATGTTTATACAGATGACGGTGTAGGTATTTCCATGTTTATACACATGGCGGTGTAGATATTTCCACGTTCATAGTGATGGCGGTGTAGATATTTCCATGTTCATACAGATGGCAGCGTAGGTATTTGCTTGTATACAGAGATGGCAGTGTAGATCTTTCCATGTTTATAAAGAGGGCGGTTTAGATATTTCCATGTTTACTGACATAGAGGTGTAGATATTTCCATGTTGATACACATAGCGGTGTAGTTATTTCCAAGTTTATAGAGAAAGCGGTGTAGATGTTTCCATGTTTATGGAGACAGCGTTGTAATTATTTCCAGGTTTATACAGATAGCGGTATAGATATTTCCATGTTTATACAGATGGCGATGTAGATATTTCCATGTTTATAGAGATGGCAGTGTAGATATTTCCATGTTCATAGAAATGGCGGTGTAGATATTTCCATGTTTATAGAGATAGCGGTGTAGTTATTTCCTTGTTTATAGAGAAAGCTGTGTACATATTTCCATGTATATGCAGTTAGCTGTGTAGATATTTCCATGTTCATACAGATAGCGGTGTAGATATTTCCATGTTCATACAGATAGTGGTGTACATATTTCCATGTTCATACAGATAGCGGTGTAGATATTTCGATGTTCATACAGGTAGTGGTGTAGCTATTTCCATGTTCATTCAGATGGCCGTGTAGATATTTCCATGTTCATGCAGATGGCGGTGTAGATATTACCATGTTCATGCAGATGGCAGTGAAGATATTTCCATCTTCAAACAGATGGCGGTGTAGATATTTCCATGTTCATACAAACGGCAGTTTAGATACTTCCATGTTCATAGGGATGGAGGTGTAGTTCTTTCCATGTTTATAGAGATGGCGGTGTAGTTATTTCCATGTTTATAGAGATAGCAGTGTAGATATTTCCATTTATATACAGATAGCTGTGTAGATATTTCTATGTTCATACAGAGAGCGGTGTAGATATTTCCATGTTCATACTGATAGCGGTATAAAAATTTCCATGTTCCTACAGATAGCAGTGTAGATATTTGCATGTTCATACAGATAGCGGTGTAGATATTTCCATGTTCATAGTTAGCTGTGTAGATATTTCCATGTTATACAGATGGCATTGTAGATATTTCCATGTTCATACAGATAGCGGTGGAGATATTTACATGTTCATAGAGATGGCGGTGTAGATATTTCCATGTTCATACAAATGGCGGTGTAGATATTTCCATGTTCATAGAGATGGCGGTGTAGATATTTCCATGTTTATACAGACAGCAGTGTAGTTATTTTCATGTTTATGGAGATAGCAGTGTAGATATTTCCATTGATATACAGATAGTGGTGTAGATATATGCATGTTCATACAGATAGCGGTGTAGATATTTCCATGTTCATACAGATAGCGGTGCAGATATTTCCATGTTGATACAGATGGCGGTGTATATATTTCCTTGTTCATAGACATGGCGGTGTAAATATTTTCAAGTTCATAGACATGGAGGTGTAGATATTTCCATGTTCATACAAATGGCTCTGTAGATATTTCCATGTTCATAGATATGGCCGTGTAGATATTTCCGTGTTTATACAGATAGCAGTGTAGTTATTTCTATGTTTATAGAGATAGCAGCGTAGATATATCCATTCATATACAGAGAGCTGTGTAGATATATGCATGTTCATACAGGTAGCGGTGTAGGTATTTCCATGTTCATAAAGATAGCGGTGTAGATATTTCCATATTCATACAGATAGCATTGTAGATATTTCCATGTTCATACAGTTAGCGGTGTAGATATTTCCATGTTCAGACAGATAGCGGTGTAGATATTTCCATGTTCATACAGAACGGTGAAGATATTTACAAGTTCATACAGATGGTGATGTAGATAATTCCATGTTCATAGAGATGGCGGTGTAGATATTTCCATGTTCATAGAGACGGCAGTGTAGATAATACCGTTTATATACAGATAGCTGTGTAGATATTTCCATGTTCATACAGATAGCGGTGTAGATATTTCCATGTTCATACAGATAGCGGTGTAGAAATTTCCTTGTTAATACAGATAGCGGTGTACATATTTCCATGTTCATACAGATAGCGTTGTAGATATTTCCATGTTCATACCAATTGCGGTGTAGATAGTTCCATGTTCATCCAGATGGCAGTGAAGATATTTCCGTGTTCATAGAGATGGTGGTGTAGTTGTTTCCATATTTATAGAGATGGCGGTGTAGTTATTTCCATGTTTATAGAGATAGCAGTGTAGATATTTCCATTTATATACAGATAGCTGTGTAGATATTTCTATGTTCATACAGAGAGCGGTGTAGATATTTCCATGTTCATAGAGATAGTGTTGTAGAAATTTCCATGTTCCTACAGATAGCGTTGTAGATATTTGCATGTTCATACAGATAGCGGTGTAGATATTTCCGTGTTCATAGTTAGCGGTGTAGATATTTCCATGTTCATACAGATGGCAGTGTAGATATTTCCATGTTCATACAGATGGCGGTGAAGATATTTACATGTTGATACATATGGCGGTGTAGATATTTCTATGTTCATAGAAATGGCGGTGTTGATATTTCCATGTTCATAGAGATGGCCCTGTAAATATTTCCATGTTCATATGGATGGCGGTGTAGATATTTCCATGGTCATACAAATGGCAGTGTAGATATTTCCATGTGTATAAAGATGGCGGTGTAGATATTTCCATGTTTATACAGAGGGCGGTTTAGATATTTCCATGTTTACACAGATAGCGGTGTATATATTTCCATGTTGATACACATAGCGGTGTATATATTTCGAAGTTTATAGAGATAGCGGTGTAGATATTTCCATTTATATACAGATAGCTGTGTAGATATTTCTATGTTCACACAGAGAGCGGTGTAGATATTTCCATGTTCATAGAGATAGCGTTGTAGAAATTTCCATGTTCCTACAGATAGCGATGTAGATATTTGCATGTTCATACAGATAGCGGTGTAGATATTTCCGTGTTCATAGTTAGCGGTGTAGATATTTCCATGTTCATACAGATGGCGGTGTAGATATTTCCATGTTTATACAGATAGCAGTGTAGATATTTCCATTGATAAACAGATAGCGGTGTAGATATTTGCATGTTCATACTGATATCCGTGCTGATATTTCCAAGTTTATTCAGATAGTGGTGTAGATATTTCCACCTTTGTGGAGATGGTGGTGTAGGTATTTCCATGTTCATACAGATGGCTGTGTAGATATTTCCATGTTTTTAGACATGGCGGTGTAGATATTTCCATGCTTATACTGATAGCGGTATAGATATTTCCATGTTTATACAGATGGCGGTGTAGATATTTCCATGTTTATACAGATGGCGGTCTAGATATTTCTATGCTTATAGAGATAGTGTTGTAGTTATTTCCAAGTTTATAGAGATAGCGGAGTAAATATTTCCATGTTTATACAGACAGGGTTGTAGATATTTCCATGTTCATAAAGATAGCGGTATAGATATTTCCATGTACATCCAGATGGCGGTGCAGATATTTCCATGTTCATGTAGATGGCGGTGTAGATATATCCATGTTCATGCAGATGGCGGTGAAGATATTTCCGTGTTCCTACAGATGGCGGTGTAGATATTTCCATGTTCATACAAATGGCGGTGTAGATATTTCCATGTTCATTGAAATGGTGGTGTAGTTATTTCCATGTTTATAGAGATAGCAGTGTAGATATTTCCACTGATATACAGATAGCGGTGTAGATATATGCATGTTCATACAGATAGCGTTGTAGATATTTCCATGTTCATACAGATAGCGGTGTAGATATTTCCATGTTCATACAGTTAGCGGTGTAGATATTTCCATGTTTATACAGATGGCGGTTTAGATATTTCCATGTTTATAGAGATGGCAGTGTAGATATTTCCATGTTTATAGTGATGGCCGTGTAGGTATTTCCTTGTTTACACAGATGGTGGTGTTGTCTTTCCCATGCTATCACAGATAGCGTTCTAGATATTTCCATGTTTATAGAGACAGCGGTGTAGATATTTCCATGTTTATACAGATAGCAGTGTAGTTATTTCCATGTTTATAGAGATAGCTGTTTAGATATTTGCATGTTCATACAGATAGCGGTGTAGATATTTCCATGTTCATACAGATAGCGGTGTAGGTATTTCCATGTTAATACAGATAGCGGTGTAGTTATTTCCATGTTCATACAGATAACGGTGTAGATATTCCCATGTTTATACAGATAGCAGTGAGGTTATTTCCACGTTTATAGAGATAGCAGCGTAGATATTTCCATTGATATACAGATAGCTGTGTAGATATTTGCATGTTCATACAGATAGCAGTGTAGATATTTCCACGTTCATACAGATAGCGGTGTAGATATTTCCATGTTCATACAGATAGCAGTGTAGATATTTCCATGTTAATACAGATAGCGGTGTAGATATTTCCATGTTCATAGAGATGGCGGTGTAGATATTTCCATGTGTATAAAGATGGCGGTGTAGATATTTCCATGTTTATACAGAGGGCGGTTTAGATATTTCCATGTTTACACAGATAGCAGTGTAGATATTTCCATGTTGATACACATAGCGGTGTATATATTTCCAAGTTTATAGAGATAGCGGTGTAGATATTTCTATGTTTATAGAGACAGCATTGTAGATATTTCCATGTTTATATAGATAGCAGTACAGGTATTTCCATGTTTATACAGATCGCCATGTAGATATTTCCATGTTCATACAAATGGCGGTGTAGATATTTCCATGTTTATAGAGATAGCGGTGTAGTTATTTCCTTGTTTATAGAGAAAGCTGTGTAGATATTTCCATATATATGCAGTTAGCTGTGTAGATATTTCCATGTTTATACAGATAGCGGTGTAGATATTTCCATGTTCCTACAGTTAGCGGTGTAGATATTTCCATGTTCATACAGATAGCGGTGTAGATATTTCCAACTTCATACAGGTAGCGGTGTAGCTATTTCCATGTTCATCCAGATGGCGGTGCAGATATTTCCATGTTCATGCAGATGGCATTGTAGATATATCCATGTTCATGAAGATGGCGGTGAATATATTTCCATGTTCCTACAGATGGCGGTGTAGATATTTCCATATTCATACAAATGGCGGTGTAGATATTTCCAAGTTCATTGAAATGGCGGTGTAGTTATTTCCATGTTTATAGAGATAGCAGTGTAGATATTTCCCTTGATATACAGATAGCGTTGTAGATATATGCATGTTCATACAGATAGCGTTGAAGATATTTCCATGTTCATACAGATAGCGGTGTAGATATTTCCATGTTTATACAGATAGCAGTGAAGAATTTCCATATTTATACAGATAGCGGTGTAGACATTTCCATGTTTATGTAGATAGCGGTGTACATATTTCCATGTTTCTACAGATAGCGGTGTAGATACTTCCATGTTCATACAGATAGCGGTGTAGATATTTCAATCTTTATACAGACGTTGGTGTAGATATTTCCATGTTCAGACGAATAGCGGTGTAGGCATTTCCATGTTTATACAGATGGCGGTGTAGCAATTTCCTGGTTTATGAAGACGGCGGTGTAGATATTTCCATGTTTATACAGATGACGGTGTAGGTATTTCCATGTTTATACAGATGGCGGTGTAGATATTTCCATGTTTATACAGATGGCGGTCTATGTATTTCAATGTTCATAGAGATAGCGGTGAAGTTATTTCCATGTTCATAGACATAGCGGTGTAGATATTTCTATGTACATACAGATAGCGGTGTAGATATTTCCATGTTCATACAGATAGCGGTGTAGATATTTAAATGTTTATTCAGATACCAGTGTAGATACTTCCATGTTCATACAGATAGCGGAGTAGATTTTTGCATGTTCATACAGATAGCGGTGTAGATATTTCCATCTTCATCTAGATGGCGATGTAGATATTTCCATGTTCATACAGTTAGCGGTGTAGATATTTCCATGTTTATACAGATGGCGGTTTAGATATTTCCATGTTTATAGAGATGGCAGTGTAGATATTTCCATGTTTACAGAGATGGCCGTGTAGGTATTTCCTTATTTACACAGATAGTGGTGTTGTCTTTCCCATTCTAACACAGTTAGCGTTGTAGACATTTCCATGTTTATAGAGACAGCGGTGTAGATATTTCCATGTTTATACAGATGGCAGTGAAGTATTTCCATGTTTATACAGATAGCAGTGGAGCTATTTCCATGTTTAAGCAGATTGCAGTGCACATATTTCCATGTTTCTACAGATAGCAGTGTAGATACTTCCATGTTATACAGATAGCGGTGTAGATATTTCAATCTTTATACAGACGTTGGTGTAGATATTTCCATGTTCATACGAATAGCGGTGTAGGTATTTCCATGTTTATACAGATAGCGGTGTAGAAATTTCCAGGTTTATGCAGACGGCGTTGTAGATATTTCCATGTTTATACAGATGACGGTGTAGGTATTTCCATGTTTATACACATGGCGGTGTAGATATTTCCACGTTCATAGTGATGGCGGTGTAGATATTTCCATGTTCATACAGATGGCAGCGTAGGTATTTGCTTGTATACAGAGATGGCGGTGTAGATCTTTCCATGTTTATAAAGAGGGCGGTTTAGATATTTCCATGTTTACTGACATAGAGGTGTAGATATTTCCATGTTGATACACATAGCGGTGTAGTTATTTCCAAGTTTATAGAGAAAGCGGTGTAGATGTTTCCATGTTTATGGAGACAGCGTTGTAATTATTTCCAGGTTTATACAGATAGCGGTATAGATATTTCCATGTTTATACAGATGGCGATGTAGATATTTCCATGTTTATAGAGATGGCAGTGTAGATATTTCCATGTTCATAGAAATGGCGGTGTAGATATTTCCATGTTTATAGAGATAGCGGTGTAGTTATTTCCTTGTTTATAGAGAAAGCTGTGTACATATTTCCATGTATATGCAGTTAGCTGTGTAGATATTTCCATGTTCATACAGATAGCGGTGTAGATATTTCCATGTTCATACAGATAGTGGTGTACATATTTCCATGTTCATACAGATAGCGGTGTAGATATTTCGATGTTCATACGGGTAGTGGTGTAGCTATTTCCATGTTCATTCAGATGGCCGTGTAGATATTTCCATGTTCATGCAGATGGCGGTGTAGATATTACCATGTTCATGCAGATGGCAGTGAAGATATTTCCATCTTCAAACAGATGGCGGTGTAGATATTTCCATGTTCATACAAACGGCAGTTTAGATACTTCCATGTTCATAGGGATGGAGGTGTAGTTCTTTCCATGTTTATAGAGATGGCGGTGTAGTTATTTCCATGTTTATAGAGATAGCAGTGTAGATATTTCCATTTATATACAGATAGCTGTGTAGATATTTCTATGTTCATACAGAGAGCGGTGTAGATATTTCCATGTTCATACTGATAGCGGTATAAAAATTTCCATGTTCCTACAGATAGCAGTGTAGATATTTGCATGTTCATACAGATAGCGGTGTAGATATTTCCATGTTCATAGTTAGCTGTGTAGATATTTCCATGTTATACAGATGGCATTGTAGATATTTCCATGTTCATACAGATAGCGGTGGAGATATTTACATGTTCATAGAGATGGCGGTGTAGATATTTCCATGTTCATACAAATGGCGGTGTAGATATTTCCATGTTCATAGAGATGGCGGTGTAGATATTTCCATGTTTATACAGACAGCAGTGTAGTTATTTTCATGTTTATGGAGATAGCAGTGTAGATATTTCCATTGATATACAGATAGTGGTGTAGATATATGCATGTTCATACAGATAGCGGTGTAGATATTTCCATGTTCATACAGATAGCGGTGCAGATATTTCCATGTTGATACAGATGGCGGTGTATATATTTCCTTGTTCATAGACATGGCGGTGTAAATATTTTCAAGTTCATAGACATGGAGGTGTAGATATTTCCATGTTCATACAAATGGCTCTGTAGATATTTCCATGTTCATAGATATGGCCGTGTAGATATTTCCGTGTTTATACAGATAGCAGTGTAGTTATTTCTATGTTTATAGAGATAGCAGCGTAGATATATCCATTCATATACAGAGAGCTGTGTAGATATATGCATGTTCATACAGGTAGCGGTGTAGGTATTTCCATGTTCATAAAGATAGCGGTGTAGATATTTCCATATTCATACAGATAGCATTGTAGATATTTCCATGTTCATACAGTTAGCGGTGTAGATATTTCCATGTTCAGACAGATAGCGGTGTAGATATTTCCATGTTCATACAGAACGGTGAAGATATTTACAAGTTCATACAGATGGTGATGTAGATAATTCCATGTTCATAGAGATGGCGGTGTAGATATTTCCATGTTCATAGAGACGGCAGTGTAGATAATACCGTTTATATACAGATAGCTGTGTAGATATTTCCATGTTCATACAGATAGCGGTGTAGTTATTTCCATGTTCATACAGATAGCGGTGTAGAAATTTCCTTGTTAATACAGATAGCGGTGTACATATTTCCATGTTCATACAGATAGCGTTGTAGATATTTCCATGTTCATACCAATTGCGGTGTAGATAGTTCCATGTTCATCCAGATGGCAGTGAAGATATTTCCGTGTTCATAGAGATGGTGGTGTAGTTGTTTCCATATTTATAGAGATGGCGGTGTAGTTATTTCCATGTTTATAGAGATAGCAGTGTAGATATTTCCATTTATATACAGATAGCTGTGTAGATATTTCTATGTTCATACAGAGAGCGGTGTAGATATTTCCATGTTCATAGAGATAGTGTTGTAGAAATTTCCATGTTCCTACAGATAGCGTTGTAGATATTTGCATGTTCATACAGATAGCGGTGTAGATATTTCCGTGTTCATAGTTAGCGGTGTAGATATTTCCATGTTCATACAGATGGCAGTGTAGATATTTCCATGTTCATACAGATGGCGGTGAAGATATTTACATGTTGATACATGTGGCGGTGTAGATATTTCTATGTTCATAGAAATGGCGGTGTTGATATTTCCATGTTCATAGAGATGGCCCTGTAAATATTTCCATGTTCATATGGATGGCGGTGTAGATATTTCCATGGTCATACAAATGGCAGTGTAGATATTTCCATGTGTATAAAGATGGTGGTGTAGATATTTCCATGTTTATACAGAGGGCGGTTTAGATATTTCCATGTTTACACAGATAGCGGTGTATATATTTCCATGTTGATACACATAGCGGTGTATATATTTCGAAGTTTATAGAGATAGCGGTGTAGATATTTCCATTTATATACAGATAGCTGTGTAGATATTTCTATGTTCACACAGAGAGCGGTGTAGATATTTCCATGTTCATAGAGATAGCGTTGTAGAAATTTCCATGTTCCTACAGATAGCGATGTAGATATTTGCATGTTCATACAGATAGCGGTGTAGATATTTCCGTGTTCATAGTTAGCGGTGTAGATATTTCCATGTTCATACAGATGGCGGTGTAGATATTTCCATGTTTATACAGATAGCAGTGTAGATATTTCCATTGATAAACAGATAGCGGTGTAGATATTTGCATGTTCATACTGATATCCGTGCTGATATTTCCAAGTTTATTCAGATAGTGGTGTAGATATTTCCACCTTTGTGGAGATGGTGGTGTAGGTATTTCCATGTTCATACAGATGGCTGTGTAGATATTTCCATGTTTTTAGACATGGCGGTGTAGATATTTCCATGCTTATACTGATAGCGGTATAGATATTTCCATGTTTATACAGATGGCGGTGTAGATATTTCCATGTTTATACAGATGGCGGTCTAGATATTTCTATGCTTATAGAGATAGTGTTGTAGTTATTTCCAAGTTTATAGAGATAGCGGAGTAAATATTTCCATGTTTATACAGACAGGGTTGTAGATATTTCCATGTTCATAAAGATAGCGGTATAGATATTTCCATGTACATCCAGATGGCGGTGCAGATATTTCCATGTTCATGTAGATGGCGGTGTAGATATATCCATGTTCATGCAGATGGCGGTGAAGATATTTCCGTGTTCCTACAGATGGCGGTGTAGATATTTCCATGTTCATACAAATGGCGGTGTAGATATTTCCATGTTCATTGAAATGGTGGTGTAGTTATTTCCATGTTTATAGAGATAGCAGTGTAGATATTTCCACTGATATACAGATAGCGGTGTAGATATATGCATGTTCATACAGATAGCGTTGTAGATATTTCCATGTTCATACAGATAGCGGTGTAGATATTTCCATGTTCATACAGTTAGCGGTGTAGATATTTCCATGTTTATACAGATGGCGGTTTAGATATTTCCATGTTTATAGAGATGGCAGTGTAGATATTTCCATGTTTATAGTGATGGCCGTGTAGGTATTTCCTTGTTTACACAGATGGTGGTGTTGTCTTTCCCATGCTATCACAGATAGCATTCTAGATATTTCCATGTTTATAGAGACAGCGGTGTAGATATTTCCATGTTTATACAGATAGCAGTGTAGTTATTTCCATGTTTATAGAGATAGCTGTTTAGATATTTGCATGTTCATACAGATAGCGGTGTAGATATTTCCATGTTCATACAGATAGCGGTGTAGGTATTTCCATGTTAATACAGATAGCGGTGTAGTTATTTCCATGTTCATACAGATAACGGTGTAGATATTCCCATGTTTATACAGATAGCAGTGAGGTTATTTCCACGTTTATAGAGATAGCAGCGTAGATATTTCCATTGATATACAGATAGCTGTGTAGATATTTGCATGTTCATACAGATAGCAGTGTAGATATTTCCACGTTCATACAGATAGCGGTGTAGATATTTCCATGTTCATACAGATAGCAGTGTAGCTATTTCCATGTTAATACAGATAGCGGTGTAGATATTTCCATGTTCATAGAGATAGTGGTGTAGATAATTGCATGTTCATACAGTTAGCGGTGTAGATATTTCCATGTTCATACAGATGGCGGTGTAGATATTTACATGTTCATACAGTTGGCGGTGTAGATATTTCCATGTTCGTACGGATGGCAGTGTAGATATTTCCATGTTCATACAGGTGGCGGTGTAGATATTTCCATGTCCGTACAGATGGCGGTGTAGATATTTCCATGTTCATAGAGATGGTGGCTTAGATATTACCATGTTTATGCAGATAGCGGTATAGATATTTCAATGTTTATATAGATGGTGGTGTAGATATTTCCATGTTTACAGAGATGGCGGTCTAGATATTTCCATGTTTATAGAGATAGTGGAGTAGTTATTTCCAAGTTTATAGAGATGGCGTAGATATTTCCATGTTTATACAGATAGCGGTGAAGATATTTCCATGTTTATACAGATAGCGGTGTATATATTTCCATGTTTATACAGATAGTGGTGTAGATATTTCCATGTTCATACAGATGGCGGTGTAGATATTTCGAAGTTTATAGAGATAGCGCTGTAGTTATTTCCATATTTATAGAGAAATCTGTGTAGATATTTCCATGTATATGAAGATAGCTGTGTAGATATTTCCATGTTCATGCAGATAGCGGTGTAGATATTTCCATCTTCATCCAGATGCCGGAGTAGATATATCCATGTTCATGCAGATGGCGGTGAAGATATTTCCATGTTCATACAGATGGCGGTGTACATATTTCCATGTTTATAGAGATGGCGGTGTAGAAATTTTCATGTTTACACAGTGGGCGGTGTAGATATTTCCATGTTTATGCAGAAAGCGGTGTAGACATTTCCATGTTTATAGAGATGGCGGTGTAGATATTTTCATGTTTACACAGATGGCGGTGTAGATATTTCCATGTTTACACAGAAAGCGGTGTAGACATTTCCAGGTTTACACAGACAGCGGTGTGGATATTTCCATCTTTATGCAGATAGCGGTGTAGATATTTCCATATTTCTACCGATAGCGGTGTAGATATTTCCACGTTTATACAGATAGTTGGGCAGATATTTCCATGTTTATACAGATAGCGGTGTATATATTTCCATCTTAATACAGATGTCGTTGTAGATATCTCCATGTTCGTACAGATGGCGGTGTAGATATTTCCATGTTCATACAGAAGGCAGGGTGGATATTTTGAAGTTTAAAGAGATAGCTCTGTAGTTTTTTCCATATTTATAGAGAAATCTGTGTAGATATTTCCATGTATATGCAGATATCTCTGTAGATATTTCCATGTTCATGCAGATAGCGGTGTAGATATTTCCATGTTCATCCAGATGCCGGTGTGGATATATCCATGTTCATACAGATGGCGGTGAAGATATTTTAAATACTCATACATATGGCGGTGTAGATATTTCCATGTTCATACAAATGGCGGTGTAGATATTTCCATGTTCATAGAGATGGCGGCGTAGATATTTCCATGTACATACAAATGGCGGTGTAGATATTTCCATGTTCATAGAGATGGCGGTGTAGATATTTCCATGTTTATACAGATAGCAGTGTAGTTATTTCCATGTTTATAGAGATAGCAGTGTAGATATTTCCATTGATATACAGATAGCTGTGTAGATATTTGCATGTTCATACAGATAGCTGTGTAGATATTTCCATGTTCATACAGATAGCGGTGTAGATATTTCCATGTTCATACAGATAGCGGTGTAGTTATTTCCATGTTCATACAGATAACGGTGTAGATATGTCCATGTTCATACAGTTAGCGGTGTAGATATTTCCATGTTCATACGGATGTCGGTGTAGATATTTCCGTGTTCATACAGATGGCGGTGTAGATATTTCCATCTTCATACAGATGGCGGTGTAGTTATTTCCAGGTTCATACAGGTGGCGGTGTAGATATTTCCATGTTTTTACAGATAGCAGTGTATTTATTTCCATGTTTATAGAGATAGCAGGGTAGATATTTCCGTTGATATACAGATAGCTTTGTAGATATTTGCATATTCATACAGATAGCGGTGTAGATATTTCCATGTTCATACAGATAGCGGTGTAGATATGTCCATGTTCGTACACATAGCGGTGTAGATATTTCCATGTTCATACAGATAAAGGTGTAGATACTTCCATGTTCATACTGATAGCGGTGTAGATATTTCCATGTTCATACGCTTAGCGGTGTAGATGTTTCCATGTTCATACAGATGGCGGTGTAGATATTTACATGTTCATACAGATGGTGGTGTAGATATTTCCATGTTCGTACAGATGGCGGTGTAGATATTTCCATGTTCATAGAGATGGTGACGTAGATATTTCCATGTTTATGCAGATTGCGGTATAGATATTTCCATGTTTATACAGATGGTGGTGTAGATATTTCCATGTTTATAGAGATGGCGGTCTAGATATTTCCATGTTTATAGAGATAGTGGTGTAGTTATTTCCAAGTTTATAGAGATGGCGTTGTAGATATTTCCATGTTTATACAGATAGCGGTGAAGATATTTCCATGTTTATACAGATAGCGGTGTAGATATTTCCATGTTTATACATATAGCAGTGTAGATATTTCCATGTTCATACAGATAGCGGTGTAGATATTTCCATTTTCATACAGATAACGGTGTAGAAATTTCCATGTTCATACAGATAGCAGTGTAGTTATTTCCATGTTCATACAGATGGCGGTGTAGATATTTCCATGTTCATACACTTAGCGGTGTAGATATTTCCATGTTCATACAGATGTTGGTGTAGATATTTACATGTTCATACAGATGGCGGTGTAGATATTTCCATGTTCGTACAGATGGCAGTGTAGATCTTTCCATGTTCATACAGATGGCGGTGTAGATATTTCCATGTTTATACAGATAGCAGTGTAGTTATTTTCATGTTTATAGAGAAAGCAGTGTAGATATTTAAATTGATATACAGATAGCTGTGTAGATATTTGCATGTTCATACAGATAGCGGTGTAGATATTTCCATGTTCATACAGATAACGGTGTAGATATTTCCATGTTCATACAGATAGCGGTGAAGATATTTCCATGTTCATACAGTTAGCGGTGTAGATATTTCCAAGCTCATACAGATGGCGGTGTAGATATTTACATGTTCATACAGATGGCGGTGTAGATATTTCCATGTTCGTTCAGATGGCGGTGTTGATATTTCCATGTTCATAGAAATGGCGGTGTAGATATTTCTATGTTTATGCAGAGAGCGGTATAGATATTTCCATGTTTATACAGATGGTGATGTAGATATTTCCATGTTTATAGAGATAGCGGTCAAGATATTTCCATGTTTATAGAGATAGTGTTGTAGTTATTTCCAAGTTTATAGAGACGGCGTTGTAGATATTTCCATGTTTAAACAGATAGCGGTGAAGGTATTTCCATGTTTATACAGATAGCGGTGTAGATATTTAAATGTTTATACAGATAGCGGTGTTGATATTTCCATGTTTATATAGATAGTGGTGTAGATAATTCCAGTATTATACAGATAGCAGTGAAGATATTTCCAAGTTCATACAGATAGCGGTGTAGATATTTCCACGTTTATACAGATGGCCGTGTAGATATTTCCATGTTTACACAGAAAGCCGTGTAGACATTTCCATGTTTATAGAGATGGCGGTGTAGATATTTTCATGTTTACACAGATGGCGGTGTAGATATTTCCATGTTTACACAGAAAGCGGCGTAGGCATTTCCATGTTTACACAGACAGCGGTGTGGATATTTCCATGTTTATGCAGATAGCGGTGTAGATATTTCCATGTTTATACAGATAGCGTGCAGATATTTCCATGTTTATACAGATAGTTGGGCAGATATTTCCATGTTTATACAGATAGCGGTGTATATATTTCCATCTTAATACAGATGTCGGTGTAGATATCTCCATGTTCGTACAGATGGCGTTGTAGATATTTCCATGTTCATACAGATGGCAGTGTAGATATTTCGAAGTTTATAGAGATAGCGCTGTTGTTATTTCCATATTTATAGAGAAATCTGTGTAGATATTTCCATGTATATGCAGATAGCTATGTATATATTTCCATGTACATGAAGATAGCGGTGTAGATATTTCCATGTTCATCCAGATGCCGGTGTAGATATATCAATGTTCATACAGATGGCGGAGTAGATATTTACATGTTCATAAAGATGGCGGTGTAGATATTTCCATGTTCGTTCAGATTGCGGTGTTGATATTTCCATGTTCATAGAGATGGCGGTGTAGGTATTTCTATGTTTATGCAGATAGCGGTATAGATATTTCCATGTTTATACAGATGGTGTTGTAGATATTTCCATGTTTATAGAGATGGCGGTCTACATATTTCCATGTTTATAGAGATAGTGGTGTAGTTATTTCCAAGTTTATAGAGACAGCGTTGTAGATATTTCCATGTTTATACAGATAGCGGTGAAGATATTTCCATGTTTATACAGATAGCGGTGTAGATATTTAAATGTTTATACAGATAGTGGGGTAGATATTTCCATGTTTATATAGACAGTGGTGTAGATAATTCCAATTTTATACAGATAGCAGTGTAGATATTTCCAAGTTCATACAGATAGCAGTGTAGATATTTCCACATTTATTCAGATGGCAGTGTAGATATTTCCATGTTCATACAGATGGCGCTGTAGATATTTCCACGTTTATAGAGATGGCGGTGTAGATATTTTCATGTTTACACAGATGGCGGTGTAGATATTTCCATGTTTACACAGAAAGCGGTGTAGACATTTCCATGTTTATAGAGATGGCGGTGTAGATATTTTGATGTTTACACAGATGGCGGTGTAGATGTTTCCATGTTTACACAGAAAGCGGTGTAGACATTTCCATGTTTACACAGACAGCGGTGTGGATATTTCCATGTTTATGCAGATAGCGGTGTAGATATTTCCATGTTTATACAGATAGCGGTGCAGATATTTCCATGTTTATACAGATAGTTCGGCAGATATTTCCATGTTTATACAGCTAGCGGTGTGTGTATTTCCATCTTAATACAGATGTCGGTGTAGATATCTCCATGTTCGTACAGATGGCGGTGTAGATATTTCCATGTTCATACAGATGGCAGGGTAGATATTTTGAAGTTTATAGAGATAGCGCTGTAGTTATTTCCATATTTATAGAGAAATCTGTGTAGATATTTCCATGTATATTCAGATAGCTGTGTAGATAATTCCATGTTCATGCAGATAGCGGTGTAGATATTTCCATGTTCATCCAGATGCCGGTGTAGATATATCAATGTTCATACAGATGGCGGTGAAGATATTTCCATGTTCATACAGATGGCGGTGTAGATATTTCCATGTTCATACAAATGGCGGTGTAGATATTTCCATGTTCATAGAGATGGCGGTGTAGATATTTCCTTGTTCATACAAATGGCGGTGTAGATATTTCCATGTTCATAGAGATGGCAGTGTAGATATTTCCATGTTTATACAGATAGCAGTATAGTTATTTCCATGTTTATAGAGATAGCAGTTTAGATATTTCCATTGATATACAGATAGCTGTGTAGATATTTCCATGTTCATACAGATAGCGGTGTAGATATTTCCATGTTAATACAGATAGCGGTGTAGTTATTTCCATGTTCCTACAGATAACGGTGTAGATATTTCCATGTTCATACAGTTAGCGGTGTAGATATTTCCATGTTCATATGGATGGCGGTGTAGATATTTCCATGTTCATACAGATGGCGGTGTAGATATTTCCATGTTTGTACAGATGGCGGTGTAGATATTTCCAGGTTGATACAGGTGGCGGTGTAGATATTTCCATGTTTTTACAGATAGCAGTGTAGTTATTTCCATGTTTATATAGATAGCAGTGTAGATATTTCCGTTGATATACAGATTGCTTTGTAGATATTTGCGTGTTCATACAGATAGCGGTGTAGATATTTCCATGTTCATACAGATAGCGGTGTAGATATTTCCATTTTCATACACGTAGCGGTGTAGATATTTCCATTTTCTTACAGATAACGGTGTAGATATTTCCATGTTCATACAGATAGCGGTGTAGATATTTCCATGTTCATACAGTTAGCGGTGTAGATGTTTCCATGTTCATACAGATGGCGGTGTACGTATTTACATGTTCATACAGATGGCGGTGTAGATATTTCCATGTTCGTACTGATGGCGGTGTAAATATTTCCATGTTCATAGAGATAATGGCGTAGATATTTCCATGTTTATGCAGATAGCAGTATAGATATTTCGATGGTTATACAGATTGTGGTGTAGATATTTCCATGTTTATAGAGATGGCGGTCTAGATATTTCCATGTTTATAGAGATAGTGACGTAGTTATTTCCAAGTTTATAGAGATGGCGTTGTAGATATTTCCATGTTTATACAGATAGCGGTGAAGTTATTTCCATGTTTATACAGATAGGGGTGTAGATATTTCCATGTTTATACAGATAGTGGTGTAGATATTTCCATGTTTGTAGAGATAGTTGTGTAGATAATTCCAATTTTATACAGATAGCAATGTAGATATTTCCAAGTTCATACAGATAGCTGTGTAGATATTTCCACGTTTATAGAGATGGCGGTGTAGATATTTCCATGTTCATACAGATGGCGGTGTAGATATTTCCATGTTTATAGAGATGGCGGTGTAGATATTTTCATGTTTACACAGAAAGCGGTGTAGATATTTCCATGTTTACACAGATTGCGGTGTGGATATTTCCATGTTTATGCAGATAGCGGTGTAGATATTTCCATGTTTATACAGATAGCGGTGCGGATATTTCCATGTTTATACAGATAGTTGGGCAGATATTTCCATGTTTATACAGATAGCGGTGTTGATATTTCCATCTTAATACAGATGGCGGTGTAGATATGTCCATGTTCATACAGATGGCGGTGTAGATATTTCGAAGTTTATAGAGATAGCACTGTAGTTATTTCCATATTTATAGAGAAATCTGTGTAGATATTTCCATGTATATGCAGATAGCTGTGTAGATATTTCCATGTTCATGCAGATAGCAGTGTAGATATTTCCATGTTCATTCAGATGCCGGTGTAGATATATCCATGTTCATACAGATGGCGGTGAAGATAATTCCATGTTCATACAGATGGCGGTGTAGATAATTCCATGTTCATACAAATGGCGGTGTAGATATTTCCATGTTCATAGAGATGGCGGTGTAGATATTTCCATGCTCATACAAATGGCGGTGTAGATATTTCCATGTACATAGAGATGGCGGTGTAGATATTTCCATGTTTATACAGATAGCAGTGTAGTTATTTCCATGGCTATAGAGATAGCAGTGTAGATATTTCCATTGATATACAGATAGCTGTGTAGATATTTGCATGTTCATACAGATAGCTGTGTAGATATTTCCATGTTCATAAAGATAGCGGTGTACATATTTCCATGTTCATGCAGATAGCGGTGTAGATATTTCCATGTTCATACAGATAGCGGTGGAGATATTTCCATGTTCATACAGATAGCGGTGTAGATATTTCCATGTTCATACTGTTAGCGGTGTAGATATTTCCATGTTCTTACAGATGGCGGTGTAGATATTTACATGTTCATACAGATGGCGGTGTAGATATTTCCATGTTCGTACGGATGGCAGTGTAGATATTTCCATGTTCATTCAGGTTGCAGTGTAGATATTTCCATGTTTATACAGATAGCAGTGTAGTTATTTCCATGTTTATGGAGATAGCAGTGTAGATATTTCCATTGATATACAGATAGCTGTGTAGATTTTTGCATGTTCATACAGATAGCGGTGTAGATGTTTCCATGTTCATAGAGATGGCAGTGTAGATGTTTCCAAGTTTATGCAGATAGCGGTATAGATATTTCCATGTTTATACTGATGGTGGTGTAGATATTTCCACGTTTATAGAGATGGCGGTCTAGATATTTCCATGTATATAGAGATAGTGGTGTAGTTATTTCCAAGTTTATAGAGACAGCGTTGTAGGTATTTCCATGTTTATACAGATAGCGGTGAAGATATTTCCATGTTTATACAGATAGCGGTGTAGATATTTAAATGTTTATACAGATAACGGTGTAGATATTTCCATGTTTATAGAGATAGTGGAGTAGATAATTCCAATTTTATACAGATAGCAATGTAGATATTTCCAAGTTCATACAGATAGGGGTGTAGATACTTCCACGTTTATACAGATGGCGGTGTAGATATTTCCATGTTCATACAGATTGCGCTGTAGATATTTCCATGTTTATAGTGATGGCGGTGTAGATATTTTCATGTTTACACAGATGGCGTTGTAGATATTTCCATGTTTACACAGAAAGCGGTGTAGACATTTAAATGTTTACACAGATAGCGGTGTGGGTATTTCCATGTTTATGCAGATAGCGGTGTAGATATTTCCATGTTTATACAGATAGCGGTGCGGATATTTCCATGTTTATACAGATAGTTGGGCAGATATTTCCATGTTTATACAGATAGCAGTGTAGATATTTCCAACTTAATACTGATGGCAGGGTAGATATCTCCATGTTCGTACAGATGGCGGTGTAGATATTGCCATGTTCATACAGATGGCAGTGTAGATATTTCGAAGTTTATACAGATAGCACTGTAGTTATTTCCATATTTATAGAGAAATCTGTGTAGATAATTCCATGTATATGCAGATAGCTGTGTAGATATTTCCATGTTCATGCAGATAGCGGTGTAGTTATTTCCATCTTCATCCATATGCCGGTGTAGATATATCCATGTTCATACAGATGGCGGTGAAGGTATTTCCATGTTCATACAGATGGCGGTGTAGATATTTCCATGTTCATACAAATGGCGGTGTAGATATTTCCATGTTCACAGAGATGGCGGTGAAGATATTTCCATGTTTATACAGATAGCGGTGTAGTTATTTCCATGTTTATAGAGATAGCAGTGTAGATATTTCCATTGATATAGAGATAGCTGTGTGGATATTTGCATGTTCATACAGATAGTGGTGTAAATATTTCCATGTTCTTACAGATAGCGGTGTAGATATTTCCATGTTCATACAGATAGTGGTGTAGATATTTCCATGTTCATACAGATAGCGGTGTAGATATTTCCATGTTCATACAGATAGCGGTGTAGATATTTCCATGTTCATACACTTAGCGGTGTAGATATTTCCATGTTCATACAGATGGCGGTGTAGATATTTCCATGTTCATAGAGATGGCGGTGTAGATATTTCCATGTTCGTACGTATGGCAGTGTAGATCTTTCCATGTTCATACAGATGGCGGTGTAGGTATTTCCATGTTTATACAGATAACAGTGTAGTTATTTCCATGTTTATATAGATAGCAGTGTAGATATTTCCATTGATATACAGATAGCTGTGTAGATATTTGCATGTTCATACAGATAGCGGTGTAGATATTTCCATGTTAATACAGATAACGGTGTAGATATTTCCATGTTCGTTCAGATGGCGGTGTTATTTCCATGTTCATAGAAATGGCGGTGTAGATATTTCTATGTTTATGCAGAGAGCAGTATAGATATTTCCATGTTTATACAGATGGTGATGTAGATATTTCCATGTTTATAGAGATGGCGGTCTAGATATTTCCATGTTTATAGACATAGTGTTGTAGTTATTTCCAACTTTATAGAGACGGCGTTGCAGATATTTCCATGTTTATACAGATAGCGGTGAAGATATTTCCAGGTTTCTACAGATAGCGGTATAGATATTTAAATGTTTATACAGATAGCGGTGTTGATATTTCCATGTTTATAGAGATAGTGGTGTAGATAATTCCAATATTATACAGATAGCAGTGTAGATATTTCCAAGTTCATACAGATAGCAGTGTAGATATTTCCACGTTTATACAGATGGCGGTGTAGATATTTCCATGTTTACACAGAAAGCGGTGTAGACATTTCCATGTTTATAGAGATGGCGGTGTAGATATTTTCATGTTTACACAGATGGCGGTGTAGATATTTCCATGTTTACACAGAAAGCGGCATAGACATTTCCATGTTTACACAGACAGCGGTGTGGATATTTCCATGTTTATGCAGATAGCGGTGTAGATATTTCCATGTTTATACAGATAGCGGTGCAGATATTTCCATGTCTATACAGATAGTTGGGCAGATATTTCCATGTTTATACAGATAGCGGTGTATATATTTCCATCTTAATACAGATGTCGGTGTAGATATCTCCATGTTCGTACAGATGGCGGTGTAGATATTTCCATGTTCATACAGATGGCAGTGTAGATATTTCGAAGTTTATATAGATAGCGCTGTAGTTATTTCCATATTTATAGAGAAATCTGTGTAGATATTTCCATGTATATGCAGATAGCTATGTATATATTTCCATGTACATGAAGATAGCGGTGTAGATATTTCCATGTTCATCCAGATGCCGGTGTAGATATATCAATGTTCATACAGATGGTGGGGAAGATATTTCCATGTTCATACAGACGGCGGTGTAGATATTTCCATGTTCATACAAATGGCGGTGTAGGTATTTCCATGTTCATAGAGATGGCGGTGTAGATATTTCCATGTTTATACAGATAGCAGTGTAGTTATATCCATGTTTATAGAGATAGCAGTGTAGATATTTCCACTGATATACAGATAGCTGTGTAGATATTTCCATATTCATACAGATAACGGTGTAGATACTTCCATGTTCATACAGATAGCGGTGAAGATATTTCCATGTACATACAGTTAGCGGTGTAGATATTTCCATGTTTATACAGATGGCGGAGTAGATATTTACATGTTCATACAGATAGCGGTGTAGATATTTCCATGTTTATTGAGATAGTGGTGTAGATAATTCCAATTTTATACAGATAGCAGAGTAGATATTTCCAAGTTCATACAGATAGAGGTCTAGATATTTCCATGTTCATAGAGTTAGCGGTGTAGATAATTCCATGTTCATACAGATGGCGGTGTAGATATTTCCATGTTCTTGCAGATGGCGGTGTAGATATTTCCATGTTTATGCAGATAGCGGTATGGACATTTCCATGTTTATACAGAAGGTGGTGTAGATATTTCCATGCTTATAGAGATGGCGGTCTAGATATTTCCATGTTTATAGAGATAGTGGTGTAGTTATTTCCAAGATTATAGAGATGGCGTTGTAGATATTTCCATGTTTATACACATAGCGGTGAAGATATTTCCATGTTTATACTGATAGTGGTGTAGATATTTCCATGTTTATTCAGATAGTGGTGTAGATATTTCCATGTTTATAGAGATAGTGGTGTAGATAATTCCAATTTTATACAGATAGCAGTGTAGATATTTCCAAGTTCATACAGATAGCGGTGTAGATATTTCCACGTTTATAGAGATGGCGGTGTAGATATTTTCGTGTTTACACAGATGGCGGTGTAGATATTTCCATGTTTTCACAGATAGCGGTGTAGACATTTCATGTTTACACAGATAGCGGTGTGGATATTTCCATGTTTATGCAGATAGCGGTGTAGATATTTCCATGTTTATACAGATAGCAGTGCGGATATTTCCATGTTTATACAGATAGTTGGGCAGATATTTCCATGTTTATACAGAGAGCTGTGTATATATTTCTATCTTAATTCAGATGGCGGTGTAGATATGTCCATGTTCGTACAGATTGCGTTGTAGATATTTCCATGTTCATACAAATGGCGGTGTAGATATTTCCATGTTCATAAAGATGGCAGTGTAGATATTTCCATGCTCATACAAATGGCGGTGTAGATATTTCCATGTTCATAGAGATGACGGTGTAGATATTTCCATGCTCATACAAATGTCGGTGTAGATATTTCCATGTTTATACAGATAGCAGTGTAGTTATTTCCATGGTTATAGAGATAGCAGTGTAGATATTTCCATTGATATACAGACAGCTGTGTAGATATTTCCATGTTCATACAGATAGCGGTTTAGATATTTCCATGCTCATACAGATAGCGGTGTAGATATTTCCATGTTCATACAGATAGCGGTGTAGATATTTCCATGTTCATACAGATAACGGTGTAGATATTTCCATGTTCATACAGATAGCGGTGTAGATATTTCCATGTTCATACAGTTAGCGGTGTAGATATTTCCATGTTCATACAGATGGCGGTGTAGATATTTACGTGTTCATACAGATGGCGGTGTAGATATTTCCATGTTCGTACAGATGGCGGTGTAGATATTTCCAAGTTCATAGAGATGGCGGTGTAGATATTTCCATGTTTATGCAGATAGCAGTATAGATATTTCCATGTTTATACAGATGGTGGTGTAGATATTTCCATGTTTATAGACATGGCGGTCTAGATATTTCCATGTTTAAAGGGATAGTGGTGTAGTTTCTTCCAAGTTTATAGAAATGGCGTTGTAGATAATTCCATGTTTATACAGATAGCGGTGAAGATATTTCCATGCTTATTCAGATAGCGGTGTAGATATTTCCATGTTTATACAGATAGCGGTGTAGGTATTTCCATGTTTATAGAGATAGTGGTGTAGATATTTCCAATTTTATACAGATAGCAGTGTAGATATTTCCACGTTCATACAGATAGCGGTGTAGATATTTCAACGTTTATAGGGATGGCGGTGTAGATATTTCCATGTTCATACAGATGGCAGTGTAGATATTTCCATGTTTATAGATATGGCGGTGTAGATATTTTCATGTTTGCACAGATGGCAGTGTAGATATTTCCATGTTTACACAGATAGTGGTTTAGACATTTCCATGTTTTCACAGATAGCGGTGTGGATATTTCCATGTTTATGCAGATAGCGGTGTAGATATTTCCATGTTTCTACAGATAGCGGTGTAGATATTTCCATGTTTATAAAGATAGTTGGGCAGATATTTCCATGTTTATACTGATAGCCGTGTAGATAATTCCATCTTAATACAGATGGTGGTGTACATATGTCCATGCTCGTACAGATTGCTGTATAGATATTTCCATGTTCATACAGATGGCGGTGTAGATATTTTCATGTTTACACAGATGGCGGTGTAGATATTTCCATGTTTACACAGAAAGCGGTGTAGACATTTCCATGTTTTCACAGACAGCGGTGTGGATATTTCCATGTTTATGCAGATTGCGGTGTAGATATTTCCATGTTTATACAGATAGCGGTGCAGATATTTCCATGTTTATACAGATAGTTGGGCAGATATTTCCATGTTTGTACAGATAGTTGTGTATATATTTCCATCTTAACACAGATGTCGGTGTAGATATTTCCATGTTCATACAGATAGCGGTGTAGATATTTCCATGTTCATACAGTTGGCGGTGTAGATATTTCCTTGTTCATACAGATAGCGGTGTAGATATTTCCATGTTCATACAGTTGGCGGTGTAGATATTTCCATGTTCATACAGATGGCGGTGTAGATATTTACATGTTCATACGGATGACGGTGTAGATATTTACATGTTCGTACGGATGGCAGTGTAGATATTTCCATGTTCATACAGGTGGCGGTGTAGATATTTCCATGTTTATACAGATAGCAGTGTAGTTATTTCCATGTTTATAGAGATAGCAGTGTAGATATTTCCATTGATATACAGATAGCTGTGTAGATATTTGCATGTTCATACAGATAGCGGTGTAGATATTTCCATGTTCATACAGATAGCGGTGTAGATATTTCCATGTTTATAGAGATGGCGGTGTAGATATTTTCAAGTTTACACAGATGGCGGTGTAGATATTTCCATGTTTACACAGATAGCGGTGTGGATATTTCCATGTTTATGCAGATAGCGGAGTAGATATTTCCATGTTTATACAGATAGCGGTGCGGATATTTCCATGTTTATACAGATAGTTGGGCAGATATTTCCATGTTTATTCAGATAGCGGTGTAGATATTTCCATTTTAATACAGATGGCGGTGTAGATATGTCCATGTTCATACAGATGGCGGTGTAGATATTTCAAAGTTTATAGAGATAGCGCTGTAGTTATTTCCATATTTATAGAGAAATCTGTGTAGATATTTCCATGTATATGCAGATAGCTGTGCAGATATTTCCATGTTCATACAGATGGCGGTGTAGATATTTCCATGTTCATAGAGATGCCGGTGTAGATATTTCCGTGCTCATACAAATGGCGGTGTAGATTTTTCCATGTTCATAGAGATGGCGGTGTAGATATTTCCATGTTTATACAGAGAGCAGTGTAGTTATTTCCATGGTTATAGAGATAGCAGTGTAGATATTTCCATTGATATACAGATAGCTGTGTAGATATTTGCATGTTCATACAGAGAGCCGTGTAGATATTTCCATGTTCATACAGATAGCGGTGTAGATATTTCCATGTTCATACAGATAGCGGTGTAAATATTTCCAAGTTTATATAGATAGCGGTGTAGATATTTCCATGTTTATAGAGATAGCAGTGTAGATATTTCCAGTGATATACAGATAGCGGTGTAGATATTTCCATGTTCATACAGATAGCGGTGTAGATATTTCCATGTTCATACAGATGGCGGTGTAGATATTTCCATGTTCATACAGATAGCGGTGTAGATATTTCCATTTTCATACACGTAGCGGTGTAGATATTTCCATTTTCTTACAGATAGCTGTGTAGATATTTCCATGTTCATACAGATAGCGGTGTAGATATTTCCATGTTCATACAGTTAGCGGTGTAGATGTTTCCATGTTCATACAGATGGCGGTGTAAGTATTTACATGTTCATACAGATGGCGGTGTAGATATTTCCATGTTCGTACTGATGGCGGTGTAAATATTTCCATGTTCATAGAGATAATGGCGTAGATATTTCCATGTTTATGCAGATAGCAGTATAGATATTTCGATGGTTATACAGATTGTGGTGTAGATATTTCCATGTTTATAGAGATGGCGGTCTAGATATTTCCATGTTTATAGAGATAGTGACGTAGTTATTTCCAAGTTTATAGAGATGGCGTTGTAGATATTTCCATGTTTATACAGATAGCGGTGAAGTTATTTCCATGTTTATACAGATAGGGGTGTAGATATTTCCATGTTTATACAGATAGTGGTGTAGATATTTCCATGTTTGTAGAGATAGTTGTGTAGATAATTCCAATTTTATACAGATAGCAATGTAGATATTTCCAAGTTCATACAGATAGCTGTGTAGATATTTCCACGTTTATAGAGATGGCGGTGTAGATATTTCCATGTTCATACAGATGGCGGTGTAGATATTTCCATGTTTATAGAGATGGCGGTGTAGATATTTTCATGTTTACACAGAAAGCGGTGTAGATATTTCCATGTTTACACAGATTGCGGTGTGGATATTTCCATGTTTATGCAGATAGCGGTGTAGATATTTCCATGTTTATACAGATAGCGGTGCGGATATTTCCATGTTTATACAGATAGTTGGGCAGATATTTCCATGTTTATACAGATAGCGGTGTTGATATTTCCATCTTAATACAGATGGCGGTGTAGATATGTCCATGTTCATACAGATGGCGGTGTAGATATTTCGAAGTTTATAGAGATAGCACTGTAGTTATTTCCATATTTATAGAGAAATCTGTGTAGATATTTCCATGTATATGCAGATAGCTGTGTAGATATTTCCATGTTCATGCAGATAGCAGTGTAGATATTTCCATGTTCATTCAGATGCCGGTGTAGATATATCCATGTTCATACAGATGGCGGTGAAGATAATTCCATGTTCATACAGATGGCGGTGTAGATAATTCCATGTTCATACAAATGGCGGTGTAGATATTTCCATGTTCATAGAGATGGCGGTGTAGATATTTCCATGCTCATACAAATGGCGGTGTAGATATTTCCATGTACATAGAGATGGCGGTGTAGATATTTCCATGTTTATACAGATAGCAGTGTAGTTATTTCCATGGCTATAGAGATAGCAGTGTAGATATTTCCATTGATATACAGATAGCTGTGTAGATATTTGCATGTTCATACAGATAGCTGTGTAGATATTTCCATGTTCATAAAGATAGCGGTGTACATATTTCCATGTTCATGCAGATAGCGGTGTAGATATTTCCATGTTCATACAGATAGCGGTGGAGATATTTCCATGTTCATACAGATAGCGGTGTAGATATTTCCATGTTCATACTGTTAGCGGTGTAGATATTTCCATGTTCTTACAGATGGCGGTGTAGATATTTACATGTTCATACAGATGGCGGTGTAGATATTTCCATGTTCGTACGGATGGCAGTGTAGATATTTCCATGTTCATTCAGGTTGCAGTGTAGATATTTCCATGTTTATACAGATAGCAGTGTAGTTATTTCCATGTTTATGGAGATAGCAGTGTAGATATTTCCATTGATATACAGATAGCTGTGTAGATTTTTGCATGTTCATACAGATAGCGGTGTAGATGTTTCCATGTTCATAGAGATGGCAGTGTAGATGTTTCCAAGTTTATGCAGATAGCGGTATAGATATTTCCATGTTTATACTGATGGTGGTGTAGATATTTCCATGTTTATAGAGATGGCGGTCTAGATATTTCCATGTATATAGAGATAGTGGTGTAGTTATTTCCAAGTTTATAGAGACAGCGTTGTAGGTATTTCCATGTTTATACAGATAGCGGTGAAGATATTTCCATGTTTATACAGATAGCGGTGTAGATATTTAAATGTTTATACAGATAACGGTGTAGATATTTCCATGTTTATAGAGATAGTGGAGTAGATAATTCCAATTTTATACAGATAGCAATGTAGATATTTCCAAGTTCATACAGATAGGGGTGTAGATACTTCCACGTTTATACAGATGGCGGTGTAGATATTTCCATGTTCATACAGATTGCGCTGTAGATATTTCCATGTTTATAGTGATGGCGGTGTAGATATTTTCATGTTTACACAGATGGCGTTGTAGATATTTCCATGTTTACACAGAAAGCGGTGTAGACATTTAAATGTTTACACAGATAGCGGTGTGGGTATTTCCATGTTTATGCAGATAGCGGTGTAGATATTTCCATGTTTATACAGATAGCGGTGCGGATATTTCCATGTTTATACAGATAGTTGGGCAGATATTTCCATGTTTATACAGATAGCAGTGTAGATATTTCCAACTTAATACTGATGGCAGGGTAGATATCTCCATGTTCGTACAGATGGCGGTGTAGATATTGCCATGTTCATACAGATGGCAGTGTAGATATTTCGAAGTTTATACAGATAGCACTGTAGTTATTTCCATATTTATAGAGAAATCTGTGTAGATAATTCCATGTATATGCAGATAGCTGTGTAGATATTTCCATGTTCATGCAGATAGCGGTGTAGTTATTTCCATCTTCATCCATATGCCGGTGTAGATATATCCATGTTCATACAGATGGCGGTGAAGGTATTTCCATGTTCATACAGATGGCGGTGTAGATATTTCCATGTTCATACAAATGGCGGTGTAGATATTTCCATGTTCACAGAGATGGCGGTGAAGATATTTCCATGTTTATACAGATAGCGGTGTAGTTATTTCCATGTTTATAGAGATAGCAGTGTAGATATTTCCATTGATATAGAGATAGCTGTGTGGATATTTGCATGTTCATACAGATAGTGGTGTAAATATTTCCATGTTCTTACAGATAGCGGTGTAGATATTTCCATGTTCATACAGATAGTGGTGTAGATATTTCCATGTTCATACAGATAGCGGTGTAGATATTTCCATGTTCATACAGATAGCGGTGTAGATATTTCCATGTTCATACACTTAGCGGTGTAGATATTTCCATGTTCATACAGATGGCGGTGTAGATATTTCCATGTTCATAGAGATGGCGGTGTAGATATTTCCATGTTCGTACGTATGGCAGTGTAGATCTTTCCATGTTCATACAGATGGCGGTGTAGGTATTTCCATGTTTATACAGATAACAGTGTAGTTATTTCCATGTTTATATAGATAGCAGTGTAGATATTTCCATTGATATACAGATAGCTGTGTAGATATTTGCATGTTCATACAGATAGCGGTGTAGATATTTCCATGTTAATACAGATAACGGTGTAGATATTTCCATGTTCGTTCAGATGGCGGTGTTATTTCCATGTTCATAGAAATGGCGGTGTAGATATTTCTATGTTTATGCAGAGAGCAGTATAGATATTTCCATGTTTATACAGATGGTGATGTAGATATTTCCATGTTTATAGAGATGGCGGTCTAGATATTTCCATGTTTATAGACATAGTGTTGTAGTTATTTCCAACTTTATAGAGACGGCGTTGCAGATATTTCCATGTTTATACAGATAGCGGTGAAGATATTTCCAGGTTTCTACAGATAGCGGTATAGATATTTAAATGTTTATACAGATAGCGGTGTTGATATTTCCATGTTTATAGAGATAGTGGTGTAGATAATTCCAATATTATACAGATAGCAGTGTAGATATTTCCAAGTTCATACAGATAGCAGTGTAGATATTTCCACGTTTATACAGATGGCGGTGTAGATATTTCCATGTTTACACAGAAAGCGGTGTAGACATTTCCATGTTTATAGAGATGGCGGTGTAGATATTTTCATGTTTACACAGATGGCGGTGTAGATATTTCCATGTTTACACAGAAAGCGGCATAGACATTTCCATGTTTACACAGACAGCGGTGTGGATATTTCCATGTTTATGCAGATAGCGGTGTAGATATTTCCATGTTTATACAGATAGCGGTGCAGATATTTCCATGTCTATACAGATAGTTGGGCAGATATTTCCATGTTTATACAGATAGCGGTGTATATATTTCCATCTTAATACAGATGTCGGTGTAGATATCTCCATGTTCGTACAGATGGCGGTGTAGATATTTCCATGTTCATACAGATGGCAGTGTAGATATTTCGAAGTTTATATAGATAGCGCTGTAGTTATTTCCATATTTATAGAGAAATCTGTGTAGATATTTCCATGTATATGCAGATAGCTATGTATATATTTCCATGTACATGAAGATAGCGGTGTAGATATTTCCATGTTCATCCAGATGCCGGTGTAGATATATCAATGTTCATACAGATGGTGGGGAAGATATTTCCATGTTCATACAGACGGCGGTGTAGATATTTCCATGTTCATACAAATGGCGGTGTAGGTATTTCCATGTTCATAGAGATGGCGGTGTAGATATTTCCATGTTTATACAGATAGCAGTGTAGTTATATCCATGTTTATAGAGATAGCAGTGTAGATATTTCCACTGATATACAGATAGCTGTGTAGATATTTCCATATTCATACAGATAACGGTGTAGATACTTCCATGTTCATACAGATAGCGGTGAAGATATTTCCATGTACATACAGTTAGCGGTGTAGATATTTCCATGTTTATACAGATGGCGGAGTAGATATTTACATGTTCATACAGATAGCGGTGTAGATATTTCCATGTTTATTGAGATAGTGGTGTAGATAATTCCAATTTTATACAGATAGCAGAGTAGATATTTCCAAGTTCATACAGATAGAGGTCTAGATATTTCCATGTTCATAGAGTTAGCGGTGTAGATAATTCCATGTTCATACAGATGGCGGTGTAGATATTTCCATGTTCTTGCAGATGGCGGTGTAGATATTTCCATGTTTATGCAGATAGCGGTATGGACATTTCCATGTTTATACAGAAGGTGGTGTAGATATTTCCATGCTTATAGAGATGGCGGTCTAGATATTTCCATGTTTATAGAGATAGTGGTGTAGTTATTTCCAAGATTATAGAGATGGCGTTGTAGATATTTCCATGTTTATACACATAGCGGTGAAGATATTTCCATGTTTATACTGATAGTGGTGTAGATATTTCCATGTTTATTCAGATAGTGGTGTAGATATTTCCATGTTTATAGAGATAGTGGTGTAGATAATTCCAATTTTATACAGATAGCAGTGTAGATATTTCCAAGTTCATACAGATAGCGGTGTAGATATTTCCACGTTTATAGAGATGGCGGTGTAGATATTTTCGTGTTTACACAGATGGCGGTGTAGATATTTCCATGTTTTCACAGATAGCGGTGTAGACATTTCATGTTTACACAGATAGCGGTGTGGATATTTCCATGTTTATGCAGATAGCGGTGTAGATATTTCCATGTTTATACAGATAGCAGTGCGGATATTTCCATGTTTATACAGATAGTTGGGCAGATATTTCCATGTTTATACAGAGAGCTGTGTATATATTTCTATCTTAATTCAGATGGCGGTGTAGATATGTCCATGTTCGTACAGATTGCGTTGTAGATATTTCCATGTTCATACAAATGGCGGTGTAGATATTTCCATGTTCATAAAGATGGCAGTGTAGATATTTCCATGCTCATACAAATGGCTGTGTAGATATTTCCATGTTCATAGAGATGACGGTGTAGATATTTCCATGCTCATACAAATGTCGGTGTAGATATTTCCATGTTTATACAGATAGCAGTGTAGTTATTTCCATGGTTATAGAGATAGCAGTGTAGATATTTCCATTGATATACAGACAGCTGTGTAGATATTTCCATGTTCATACAGATAGCGGTTTAGATATTTCCATGCTCATACAGATAGCGGTGTAGATATTTCCATGTTCATACAGATAGCGGTGTAGATATTTCCATGTTCATACAGATAACGGTGTAGATATTTCCATGTTCATACAGATAGCGGTGTAGATATTTCCATGTTCATACAGTTAGCGGTGTAGATATTTCCATGTTCATACAGATGGCGGTGTAGATATTTACGTGTTCATACAGATGGCGGTGTAGATATTTCCAAGTTCGTACAGATGGCGGTGTAGATATTTCCAAGTTCATAGAGATGGCGGTGTAGATATTTCCATGTTTATGCAGATAGCAGTATAGATATTTCCATGTTTATACAGATGGTGGTGTAGATATTTCCATGTTTATAGACATGGCGGTCTAGATATTTCCATGTTTAAAGGGATAGTGGTGTAGTTTCTTCCAAGTTTATAGAAATGGCGTTGTAGATAATTCCATGTTTATACAGATAGCGGTGAAGATATTTCCATGCTTATTCAGATAGCGGTGTAGATATTTCCATGTTTATACAGATAGCGGTGTAGGTATTTCCATGTTTATAGAGATAGTGGTGTAGATATTTCCAATTTTATACAGATAGCAGTGTAGATATTTCCACGTTCATACAGATAGCGGTGTAGATATTTCAACGTTTATAGGGATGGCGGTGTAGATATTTCCATGTTCATACAGATGGCAGTGTAGATATTTCCATGTTTATAGATATGGCGGTGTAGATATTTTCATGTTTGCACAGATGGCAGTGTAGATATTTCCATGTTTACACAGATAGTGGTTTAGACATTTCCATGTTTTCACAGATAGCGGTGTGGATATTTCCATGTTTATGCAGATAGCGGTGTAGATATTTCCATGTTTCTGCAGATAGCGGTGTAGATATTTCCATGTTTATAAAGATAGTTGGGCAGATATTTCCATGTTTATACTGATAGCCGTGTAGATAATTCCATCTTAATACAGATGGTGGTGTACATATGTCCATGCTCGTACAGATTGCTGTATAGATATTTCCATGTTCATACAGATGGCGGTGTAGATATTTTCATGTTTACACAGATGGCGGTGTAGATATTTCCATGTTTTCACAGACAGCGGTGTGGATATTTCCATGTTTATGCAGATTGCGGTGTAGATATTTCCATGTTTATACAGATAGCGGTGCAGATATTTCCATGTTTATACAGATAGTTGGGCAGATATTTCCATGTTTGTACAGATAGTTGTGTATATATTTCCATCTTAACACAGATGTCGGTGTAGATATTTCCATGTTCATACAGATAGCGGTGTAGATATTTCCATGTTCATACAGTTGGCGGTGTAGATATTTCCTTGTTCATACAGATAGCGGTGTAGATATTTCCATGTTCATACAGTTGGCGGTGTAGATATTTCCATGTTCATACAGATGGCGGTGTAGATATTTACATGTTCATACGGATGACGGTGTAGATATTTACATGTTCGTACGGATGGCAGTGTAGATATTTCCATGTTCATACAGGTGGCGGTGTAGATATTTCCATGTTTATACAGATAGCAGTGTAGTTATTTCCATGTTTATAGAGATAGCAGTGTAGATATTTCCATTGATATACAGATAGCTGTGTAGATATTTGCATGTTCATACAGATAGCGGTGTAGATATTTCCATGTTCATACAGATAGCGGTGTAGATATTTCCATGTTTATAGAGATGGCGGTGTAGATATTTTCAAGTTTACACAGATGGCGGTGTAGATATTTCCATGTTTACACAGATAGCGGTGTGGATATTTCCATGTTTATGCAGATAGCGGAGTAGATATTTCCATGTTTATACAGATAGCGGTGCGGATATTTCCATGTTTATACAGATAGTTGGGCAGATATTTCCATGTTTATTCAGATAGCGGTGTAGATATTTCCATTTTAATACAGATGGCGGTGTAGATATGTCCATGTTCATACAGATGGCGGTGTAGATATTTCAAAGTTTATAGAGATAGCGCTGTAGTTATTTCCATATTTATAGAGAAATCTGTGTAGATATTTCCATGTATATGCAGATAGCTGTGCAGATATTTCCATGTTCATACAGATGGCGGTGTAGATATTTCCATGTTCATAGAGATGCCGGTGTAGATATTTCCGTGCTCATACAAATGGCGGTGTAGATTTTTCCATGTTCATAGAGATGGCGGTGTAGATATTTCCATGTTTATACAGAGAGCAGTGTAGTTATTTCCATGGTTATAGAGATAGCAGTGTAGATATTTCCATTGATATACAGATAGCTGTGTAGATATTTGCATGTTCATACAGAGAGCCGTGTAGATATTTCCATGTTCATACAGATAGCGGTGTAGATATTTCCATGTTCATACAGATAGCGGTGTAAATATTTCCAAGTTTATATAGATAGCGGTGTAGATATTTCCATGTTTATAGAGATAGCAGTGTAGATATTTCCAGTGATATACAGATAGCGGTGTAGATATTTCCATGTTCATACAGATAGCGGTGTAGATATTTCCATGTTCATACAGATGGCGGTGTAGATATTTCCGTGTTCATACAGATAGCGGTGTAGATATTTCCATGTTTATTCAGATGGCAGTGTAGTTATTTCCATGTTTATAGAGATGGCGGTGTAGATATTTACATGTTTATAGAGACAGTGGTGTAGTTATTTCCAAGTTTATAGAGAGATCAATGTAGATATTTCCACGTTTATAGTGATAGCGGTGTAGATATTTACATGTTCATAGAGATGGCAGTCTAGATATTTTCTTGTTTATACAGATAGCTGTTTCGATATTTCCATGTTTATGGAGATAGCGGTGTAGATATTTCCAATTTTATAAAGATAGCAGTGTAGATATTTCCATGTTCATACAGATAGCAGTGTACACAATTCCATGTTTACACAGATAGCGTTGTAGATATTTACATGTTTATAGAGACAGCGGTGTAATTATTTCCATGTTTATACAGATAGTGGAGAAGATATTTCCATGTTTACTCAGATAGCGGTGTGGATATTTCCAAGTTTATACAGATAGCGGAGTAGATATTTCCATGTTTATGCAGATTGCGGTGCAGATATTTCCATGTTTATACAGATGGTGGTGTAGATATTTCCATGTTCAAACAGATGGAGGTGCAGATATTTCCATGTTCATACAGATTGTAATTTAGATATTTCCATGTTTATAGAGATAGCGTTATAGTTATTTCCATGTTTATAGAGATAGCGCTGTAGATATTTCCATGTATATACAGATAGCTGTGCGGATATTTCCATGTTCCTACAGATAGCGGTGTAGATATTTCCATGTTCATATAAATAGCGGTGTAGATATTTCCATCTTCATACAGATAGAGGTGTAGATAATTCCACCTTCATAGTGATGGCGGTGTAGATATTTCTATGTTCATACAGAGGGCGGTGTAGATATTTCCATGTTTATAGAGATGGCGGTGTAGATATTTCCATGTTTATACAAATGGCTTTGTTGATATTTCCATGTTTATAGGGATGGCGGTGTAGATATTTCCATGTTTATACAGATGGCGGTGTAGGTATTTACATGTTTATAGAGATGGCGGTGTAGATATTTTCATGTTTATACAGAAAGCGGTGTAGATGTTTCCATGTTTACACAGATAGTGGTGTAGACTTTTCCATGTTTACAGAGATTGCATAGATATTTACATGTTTACAGAGATAGCGGTGTAGCTATTTCCATGTTTACACAGGTAGCGGTGAAGATATTTCCATGTTTACAGAAATAGCGGTGTGGATATTTCCATGATTATACAGATAGCAGTGCAGATATTTCCATGTTTATAAAGATAGCGGTGCAGATATTTCCATGATTATAAAGATAGCGGTGTAGATATTTCCATGTTTATACAGGTAGCGGTGTAGATATTTCCAAGTTTATACAGATAGTGGTGTAGATATTTCCATGTTTATACAGATAGCGGTGTAGATATTTCCATCTTAATACAGATGGCGGTGTAGATATTTCCATGTTCCTACAGATGGCGGTGTAGATATTTCCATGTTCATACAGATGGCGGTGTAGATATTTCCAAGATTATAGAGATAGCGGTGTAGTTATTTCCATGTTTATAGAGAATGCTCTGTAGATATTTCCATGTATATGCAGATAGCTGTGTAGTTATTTCTATGTTCATACAGATAGCGGTGTACATATTTCCCTGTTCATCCAGATGGCGGTGTAGATATTTCCATGTTCATACAGATGGCGGTGAAGGTATTTCCATGTTCATACAGATGGCGGTGGAGATATTTCCATGTTTATAAAGATGGCGGTGTAGATATTTCCATGTTTATACAGAGGTCGGTTTAGATATTTCTATGTTTACACAAATAGCGGTGTAGATATTTCCATGTTGATACTATTAGTGGTGTAGGTATTTCCAAGTTTATAGAGATAGCGGTGTAGATATTTCCATGTTTATAGAGATAGCGATGTAGACATTTCCATGTTTATGCAGATAGCAGTGTAGGTATTTCCATGTTTATACAGATGGTGGTGTAGATATTTCCATGTTTATAGAGATCTCGGTCTAGATATTTCCATGTTTATGGAGATGGCGGTCTAGATATTTCCATGTTTATAGAGATGGTGGTGTAGTTATTTCCAAGTTTATAGAGATAGCGTTGTAGATATTTCCATGTTTATACAGACAGCGGTGAAGATATTTCCATGTTTATACGGATAGCGGGGTAGATATTTCCACGTTTATACAGATAGCGGTGTAGATATTTACATGTTCATAGAGATGGAGGCCTAGATATTTTCTTGTTTATAGAGATTGCGGTGTAGATATTTCCTTGTTTATGGAGATAGCGGTGTAGATAATTCCAATTTTATACAGATAGCAGTGTAGATATTTCGATGTTCATACAGATAGCGGTGTAGACATTTCCAAGTTTATACAGATAGTGGTGTAGGTATTTCCATGTTTATACAGATAGCCGTGTAGATATTTCCATCTCAAGACAGATGGCGGTGTATATATTTCCATGTTCCTTCAGATGGCGGTGTAGATATTTCCATGTTGATACACATAGCGGTGTAGGTATTTCCAAGTTTATAGAGATAGCGGGGTAGATATTTCCATGTTTATGCAGATAGCTGTGTAGATATTTCCATGTTCATACAGATAGCAGTGTAGATATTTACATGTTCATCGACGTGGCGGTGTAGATACATCCATGTTCATACAGAAGGCGGTGAAGATATTTTCATGTTCATACATATGGTGGTGTAGATATTTCCATGTTCATACAAATGGCGGTGTAGATATTTCCATGTTCAAAGAGATGGCGGTGTAGATATTTCCATGTTCATAGAGATTGCGGTGTAGATATTTCCATGTTCATCCAGATGGCGGTGTAGATATATCCATGTTCATACAGATGGCAGTGAAGATATTTCCATGTTCATACAGATGGTGGTGTAGATATTTGCATGTTCATAGCGATGACAGTATGGATATTTCCATGTTTATACAGAGGGCGGTTTAGATATTTCCATATTTACAGAGATAGCGGTGTAGATATTTCCGTGTTGATACACAAAGCGGTGTAGATATTTCCAACTCTATAGAGATAGCGGTGTAGATATTTTTATGTTTATAGAGATAGCATTGTAGATATTTCCATGTTTATACAGATAGCGGTATAGGTATTTCCATGTTTGTAGAAATAGTGGTGTAGTTATTTCCAAGTTCATAGAGATAGCGATGTAGATATTTCCATGTTTATACAGATAGCGGTGAAGATATTTCCATGTTTATACAGATAGCGGTGTAGATATTTCCATGTTTATACAGATAGCGGTGTAGATATTTACATGTTTATAGAGATGGTGGTCTAGATATTTTCTTGTTTATACAGATAGCGGTGTAGATATTTCCATGTTCATACAGATAGCGGTGTAGATATTTCCACATTTACAGAGATGGCGGTGTAGATATTTCCATGTTCATACAGATGGCGGTGTAGATATTTAAATGTTTTTAGAGATTTCGGTGTAGATATTTCCATGTTTATACAGATAGCGGTGTAGATATTTCCATGCTTATACAGATGGCGGTGTAGATATTTCCATGTTCATACAGACGGCGGTGCAGGTATTTCCATGTTCATACAGATGGCGGTGTATATATTTCCAGTTTTATAGAGATAGTGGTGTAGTTATTTCCATGTTTATAGAGATAGCTGTGCAGAATTTTCCATGTATATACAGATAGCTATGTAGATATTTCCATGTTCATACAGATAGCAGTGTAGATATTTCCATGTTCATACAGGTAGCGGTGTAGATATTTCCATGTTCATTCAGATAGCGGTGTAGATATTTCCATGTTCATACAGATAGCGGTGTAGATATTTCCATGTTCATACAGATGGTGGTGTAGATATTTCCATGTTTATACAGATGGCAGTGTAGATGTTTCCATGTTCATACACATGGCGGTGTAGATATTTCCATGTTTATAGAGATAGCGTTGCAGTTATTTCCTTGTTTATAGAGAAAGCTGTGTAGATATTTCCATGTATATGCAGTTAGCTGTGTAGATATTTTCATGTTCATACAGATAGCAGTGTAGATATTTCCATGTTCATTCAGATAGCGGTGTAGATATTTCCATGTTCGTACAGATAGCGGTGTATATATTTCCATCTTCATACTGGTAGGGGTGTACATATTTCCATGTTCATCCAGATGGAGCTGTAGATATTTCCATGTTCATGCAGATGGCGGTGAAGATATTTCCATGTTCATACAACTGGCGGTGTAGATATTTCCATGTTCATAGAGATGGCGGTGTAGTTATTTCCCTGTTTATAGAGATAGTGGTGTAGTTATTTCCATGTTTATAGAGATAGCAGTGTAGATATTTCCATTTTTGTACAGATAGTTTTGTAGATATTTCCATGTTCTTACTGATAGCGGTGTAGATATTTCCATCTTCATACAGACAGCGGTGTAGAAATTCCCATGTTCTTACAGATAGCGGTGTACATATTTCCATGTTCATACAGATAGCGGTGTAGATATTTCCATGTTCATACAGATAGCGGTGTAGATATTTCCATGTTCATCCAGATGGCGGTGAAGATATTTCCATGTTCATACAGATGGCGGTGAAGATATTTCCATGTTCATACAGATGGCGGTGTAGATATTTCCATGTTCTTACACATGGCGGTGTAGATATTTCCATGTTCATATGGATGGCGATGTAGATATTTCCATTTCATGCTGATGGCGGTGTAGATGTTTCCATGTTTATAGAGATGGCGGTGTAGATATTTACATGCTGATACACATAGCGGTGTAGAGATTTTCAAGTTTATAGAGATAGCGGTGTGGATATTTCCAAGTTTATAGAGATAGCGGTGTAGATATTTCCATGCTTACAGAGATGGCTGTGTAGATAATTCCATGTTTATACAGATGGCGGTGCAGATATTTCTCTGTTTATAGAGATGGTGGTCTAGATATTTCCATGTTTACAGAGATAGTGTTGTAGTTATTTCCAAGTTTATACAGATAGCGGTGTAGATATTTCCATGTTTATAGAGATAGTGGTGTAGATAATCCTAATTTTATACAGATAGCAGTGTAGATCTTTCCAAGTTCATACAGATAGTGGTGTAGATATTTCCATGTTTATAGAGACGGCTGTGTAGATACTTCCATGTTCATACAGATGGTGGTGTAGATATTTCCATGTTTATAGAGATGGCGGTGTAGATATTTTCATGTTGACCCAGATGGCGGTGTAGATATTTCCATGTTTACACAGATAGCGGTGTAGACATTTCTGTGTTTTCACAGATAGCGGTGTGGATATTTCCATGTTTATGCAGATAGCCGTGTAGATATTTCCAGGTTTATACAGATAGCGGTGCGGATATTTCCATGTTTATACAGATAGTGGTGCAGATATTTCCATGTTTATACAGATAGCGGTGTAGATATTTCCATGTTTATAGAGATAGTGGTGTAGATAATTCTAATTTTATACAGTTAGCAGTGTAGATCTTTCCAAGTTCATACAGATAGTGGTGTAGATATTTCCATGTTTATAGAGACGGCTGTGTGGATATTTCCATGTTCATACAGATGGTGGTGTAGATATTTCCATGTTTATAGAGATGGCGGTGTAGATATTTTCGTGTTGACCCAGATGGCGGTGTAGATATTTCCATGTTTACACAGATAGCGGTGTAGACATTTCTGTGTTTTCACAGATAGCGGTGTGGATATTTCCATGTTTATGCAGATAGCCGTGTAGATATTTCCAGGTTTATACAGATAGCGGTGCGGATATTTCCATGTTTATACAGATAGTGGTGCAGATATTTCCATGTTTATACAGATAGCGGTGTAGATATTCCCATCTTAATACAGATGGCGTTGTAGATATATCCATGTTCATACAGATGACGGAGTAGATATTTCCATGTTCATACAGATGGCAGTGTAGATATTTGGAAGTTTATAGAGATAGCGCTGTAGTTATTTCCATACTTATAGAGAAATCTGTGTATACATTTCCAAGTATATGTAGATAGATGTGTAGATATTTCTATGTTCATGCAGATAGCGGTGAAGGTATTTCCATGTTCATACAGATGGCGGTGGAGATATTTCCATGTTTATAAAGATGGCGGTGTAGATATTTCCATGTTTATACAGAGGTCGGTTTAGATATTTCCATGTTTACACAAATAGCGGTGTAGATATTTCCATGTTGATACTATTAGCGGTGTAGGTATTTCCAAGTTTATAGAGATAGCGGTGTAGATATTTCCATGTTTATAGAGATAGCGATGTAGACATTTCCATGTTTATGCAGATAGCAGTATAGGTATTTCCATGTTTATACAGATGGTGGTGTAGATATTTCCATGTTTATAGAGATCTCGGTCTAGATATTTCCATGTTTATAGAGATGGCGGTCTAGATATTTCCATGTTTATAGAGATGGTGGTGTAGTTATTTCCAAGTTTATAGAGATAGCGTTGTAGATATTTCCATGTTTATACAGACAGCGGTGAAGATATTTCCATCTTTATACGGATAGCGGGGTAGATATTTCCACATTTATACAGATAGCGGTGTAGATATTTACATGTTCATAGAGATGGAGGCCTAGATATTTTCTTGTTTATAGAGATTGCGGTGTAGATATTTCTTTGTTTATGGAGATTGCGGTGTAGATAATTCCAATTTTATACAGATAGCAGTGTAGATATTTCGATGTTCATACAGATAGCGGTGTAGACATTTCCAAGTTTATACAGATAGTGGTGTAGGTATTTCCATGTTTATACAGATAGCCGTGTAGATATTTCCATCTCAAGACAGATGGCGGTGTATATATTTCCATGTTCCTACAGATGGCGGTGTAGATATTTCCATGTTGATACACATAGCGGTGTAGGTATTTCCAAGTTTATAGAGATAGCGGGGTAGATATTTCCATGTTTATGCAGATAGCTGTGTAGATATTTCCATGTTCATACAGATAGCGGTGTAGATATTTACATGTTCATCGACATGGCGGTGTAGATACATCCATGTTCATACAGATGGCGGTGAAGATATTTTCATGTTCATACATATGGTGGTGTAGATATTTCCATGTTCATACAAATGGCGGTGTAGATATTTCCATGTTCAAAGAGATGGCGGTGTAGATATTTCCATGTTCATACAGATTGCGGTGTAGATATTTCCATGTTCATCCAGATGGCGGTGTAGATATATCCATGTTCATACAGATGGCAGTGAAGATATTTCCATGTTCATACAGATGGTGGTGTAGATATTTGCATGTTCATAGCGATGACAGTATGGATATTTCCATGTTTATACAGAGGGCGGTTTAGATATTTCCATATTTACAGAGATAGCGGTGTAGATATTTCCGTGTTGATACACAAAGCGGTGTAGATATTTCCAACTTTATAGAGATAGCGGTGTAGATATTTTTATGTTTATAGAGATAGCATTGTAGATATTTCCATGTTTATACAGATAGCGGTATAGGTATTTCCATGTTTGTAGAAATAGTGGTGTAGTTATTTCCAAGTTCATAGAGATAGCGATGTAGATATTTCCATGTTTATACAGATAGCGGTGAAGATATTTCCATGTTTATACAGATAGCGGTGTAGATATTTCCATGTTTATACAGATAGCAGTGTAGATATTTACATGTTTATAGAGATGGTGGTCTAGATATTTTCTTGTTTATACAGATAGCGGTGTAGATATTTACATGTTCATACAGATAGCGGTGTAGATATTTCCACATTTACAGAGATGGCGGTGTAGATATTTCCATGTTCATACAGATGGCGGTGTAGATATTTAAATGTTTTTAGAGATTTCGGTGTAGATATTTCCATGTTTATACAGATAGCGGTGTAGATATTTCCATGCTTATACAGATGGCGGTGTAGATATTTCCATGTTCATACAGATGGCGGTGCAGGTATTTCCATGTTCATACAGATGGCGGTGTATACATTTCCAGTTTTATAGAGATAGTGGTGTAGTTATTTCCATGTTTATAGAGATAGCGGTGCAGAATTTTCCATGTATATACAGATAGCTATGTAGATATTTCCATGTTCATACAGATACCGATGTAGATATTTCCATGTTTATACAGATAGCAGTGTAGATATTTCCATGTTCATACAGGTAGCGGTGTAGATATTTCCATGTTCATTCAGATAGCGGTGTAGATATTTCCATGTTCATACAGACGGTGGTGTAGATATTTCCATGTTTATACAGATGGCAGTGTAGATGTTTCCATGTTCATACAAATGGCGGTGTAGATATTTCCATGTTTATAGAGATAGCGTTGCAGTTATTTCCTTGTTTATAGAGAAAGCTGTGTAGATATTTCCATGTATATGCAGTTAGCTGTGTAGATATTTTCATGTTCATACAGATAGCAGTGTAGATATTTCCATGTTCATTCAGATAGCGGTGTAGATATTTCCATGTTCGTACAGATAGCGGTGTATATATTTCCATCTTCATACTGGTAGGGGTGTACATATTTCCATGTTCATCCAGATGGAGCTGTAGATATTTCCATGTTCATGCAGATGGCGGTGAAGATATTTCCATGTTCATACAGATGCCGGTGTAGATATTTCCATGTTCATACAACTGGCGGTGTAGATATTTCCATGTTCATAGAGATGGCTGTGTAGTTATTTTCCTGTTTATAGAGATAGTGGTGTAGTTATTTCCATGTTTATTGAGATAGCAGTGTAGATATTTCCGTTTTTGTACAGATAGTTTTGTAGATATTTCCATGTTCTTACTGATAGCGGTGTAGATAGTTCCATCTTCATACAGACAGCGGTGTAGAAATTTCCATGTTCTTACAGATAGCGGTGTACATATTTCCATGTTCATACAGATAGCGGTGTAGATATTTCCATGTTCATACAGATTGCGGTGTAGATATTTCCATCTTCATCCAGATGGCGGTGAAGATATTTCCATGTTCATACAGATGGCGGTGAAGATCTTTCCAAGTTCATACAGATAGTGGTGTAGATATTTCCATGTTTATAGAGACGGCTGTGTGGATATTTCCATGTTCATACAGATGGTGGTGTAGATATTTCCATGTTTATAGAGATGGCGGTGTAGATATTTTCGTGTTGACCCAGATGGCGGTGTAGATATTTCCATGTTTACACAGATAGCGGTGTAGACATTTCTGTGTTTTCACAGATAGCGGTGTGGATATTTCCATGTTTATGCAGATAGCCGTGTAGATATTTCCAGGTTTATACAGATAGCGGTGCGGATATTTCCATGTTTATACAGATAGTGGTGCAGATATTTCCATGTTTATACAGATAGCGGTGTAGATATTCCCATTTTAATACAGATGGCGTTGTAGATATATCCATGTTCATACAGATGACGGAGTAGATATTTCCATGTTCATACAGATGGCAGTGTAGATATTTGGAAGTTTATAGAGATAGCGCTGTAGTTATTTCCATACTTATAGAGAAATCTGTGTATACATTTCCAAGTATATGTAGATAGATGTGTAGATATTTCTATGTTCATGCAGATAGCGGTGAAGGTATTTCCATGTTCATACAGATGGCGGTGGAGATATTTCCATGTTTATAAAGATGGCGGTGTAGATATTTCCATGTTTATACAGAGGTCGGTTTAGATATTTCCATGTTTACACAAATAGCGGTGTAGATATTTCCATGTTGATACTATTAGCGGTGTAGGTATTTCCAAGTTTATAGAGATAGCGGTGTAGATATTTCCATGTTTATAGAGATAGCGATGTAGACATTTCCATGTTTATGCAGATAGCAGTATAGGTATTTCCATGTTTATACAGATGGTGGTGTAGATATTTCCATGTTTATAGAGATCTCGGTCTAGATATTTCCATGTTTATAGAGATGGCGGTCTAGATATTTCCATGTTTATAGAGATGGTGGTGTAGTTATTTCCAAGTTTATAGAGATAGCGTTGTAGATATTTCCATGTTTATACAGACAGCGGTGAAGATATTTCCATCTTTATACGGATAGCGGGGTAGATATTTCCACATTTATACAGATAGCGGTGTAGATATTTACATGTTCATAGAGATGGAGGCCTAGATATTTTCTTGTTTATAGAGATTGCGGTGTAGATATTTCTTTGTTTATGGAGATTGCGGTGTAGATAATTCCAATTTTATACAGATAGCAGTGTAGATATTTCGATGTTCATACAGATAGCGGTGTAGACATTTCCAAGTTTATACAGATAGTGGTGTAGGTATTTCCATGTTTATACAGATAGCCGTGTAGATATTTCCATCTCAAGACAGATGGCGGTGTATATATTTCCATGTTCCTACAGATGGCGGTGTAGATATTTCCATGTTGATACACATAGCGGTGTAGGTATTTCCAAGTTTATAGAGATAGCGGGGTAGATATTTCCATGTTTATGCAGATAGCTGTGTAGATATTTCCATGTTCATACAGATAGCGGTGTAGATATTTACATGTTCATCGACATGGCGGTGTAGATACATCCATGTTCATACAGATGGCGGTGAAGATATTTTCATGTTCATACATATGGTGGTGTAGATATTTCCATGTTCATACAAATGGCGGTGTAGATATTTCCATGTTCAAAGAGATGGCGGTGTAGATATTTCCATGTTCATCCAGATGGCGGTGTAGATATATCCATGTTCATACAGATGGCAGTGAAGATATTTCCATGTTCATACAGATGGTGGTGTAGATATTTGCATGTTCATAGCGATGACAGTATGGATATTTCCATGTTTATACAGAGGGCGGTTTAGATATTTCCATATTTACAGAGATAGCGGTGTAGATATTTCCGTGTTGATACACAAAGCGGTGTAGATATTTCCAACTTTATAGAGATAGCGGTGTAGATATTTTTATGTTTATAGAGATAGCATTGTAGATATTTCCATGTTTATACAGATAGCGGTATAGGTATTTCCATGTTTGTAGAAATAGTGGTGTAGTTATTTCCAAGTTCATAGAGATAGCGATGTAGATATTTCCATGTTTATACAGATAGCGGTGAAGATATTTCCATGTTTATACAGATAGCGGTGTAGATATTTCCATGTTTATACAGATAGCAGTGTAGATATTTACATGTTTATAGAGATGGTGGTCTAGATATTTTCTTGTTTATACAGATAGCGGTGTAGATATTTACATGTTCATACAGATAGCGGTGTAGATATTTCCACATTTACAGAGATGGCGGTGTAGATATTTCCATGTTCATACAGATGGCGGTGTAGATATTTAAATGTTTTTAGAGATTTCGGTGTAGATATTTCCATGTTTATACAGATAGCGGTGTAGATATTTCCATGCTTATACAGATGGCGGTGTAGATATTTCCATGTTCATACAGATGGCGGTGCAGGTATTTCCATGTTCATACAGATGGCGGTGTATACATTTCCAGTTTTATAGAGATAGTGGTGTAGTTATTTCCATGTTTATAGAGATAGCGGTGCAGAATTTTCCATGTATATACAGATAGCTATGTAGATATTTCCATGTTCATACAGATACCGATGTAGATATTTCCATGTTCATACAGATAGCAGTGTAGATATTTCCATGTTCATACAGGTAGCGGTGTAGATATTTCCATGTTCATTCAGATAGCGGTGTAGATATTTCCATGTTCATACAGACGGTGGTGTAGATATTTCCATGTTTATACAGATGGCAGTGTAGATGTTTCCATGTTCATACAAATGGCGGTGTAGATATTTCCATGTTTATAGAGATAGCGTTGCAGTTATTTCCTTGTTTATAGAGAAAGCTGTGTAGATATTTCCATGTATATGCAGTTAGCTGTGTAGATATTTTCATGTTCATACAGATAGCAGTGTAGATATTTCCATGTTCATTCAGATAGCGGTGTAGATATTTCCATGTTCGTACAGATAGCGGTGTATATATTTCCATCTTCATACTGGTAGGGGTGTACATATTTCCATGTTCATCCAGATGGAGCTGTAGATATTTCCATGTTCATGCAGATGGCGGTGAAGATATTTCCATGTTCATACAGATGCCGGTGTAGATATTTCCATGTTCATACAACTGGCGGTGTAGATATTTCCATGTTCATAGAGATGGCTGTGTAGTTATTTTCCTGTTTATAGAGATAGTGGTGTAGTTATTTCCATGTTTATTGAGATAGCAGTGTAGATATTTCCGTTTTTGTACAGATAGTTTTGTAGATATTTCCATGTTCTTACTGATAGCGGTGTAGATAGTTCCATCTTCATACAGACAGCGGTGTAGAAATTTCCATGTTCTTACAGATAGCGGTGTACATATTTCCATGTTCATACAGATAGCGGTGTAGATATTTCCATGTTCATACAGATTGCGGTGTAGATATTTCCATCTTCATCCAGATGGCGGTGAAGATATTTCCATGTTCATACAGATGGCGGTGAAGATCTTTCCAAGTTCATACAGATAGTGGTGTAGATATTTCCATGTTTATAGAGACGGCTGTGTGGATATTTCCATGTTCATACAGATGGTGGTGTAGATATTTCCATGTTTATAGAGATGGCGGTGTAGATATTTTCGTGTTGACCCAGATGGCGGTGTAGATATTTCCATGTTTACACAGATAGCGGTGTAGACATTTCTGTGTTTTCACAGATAGCGGTGTGGATATTTCCATGTTTATGCAGATAGCCGTGTAGATATTTCCAGGTTTATACAGATAGCGGTGCGGATATTTCCATGTTTATACAGATAGTGGTGCAGATATTTCCATGTTTATACAGATAGCGGTGTAGATATTCCCATCTTAATACAGATGGCGTTGTAGATATATCCATGTTCATACAGATGACGGAGTAGATATTTCCATGTTCATACAGATGGCAGTGTAGATATTTGGAAGTTTATAGAGATAGCGCTGTAGTTATTTCCATACTTATAGAGAAATCTGTGTATACATTTCCAAGTATATGTAGATAGATGTGTAGATATTTCTATGTTCATGCAGATAGCGGTGAAGGTATTTCCATGTTCATACAGATGGCGGTGGAGATATTTCCATGTTTATAAAGATGGCGGTGTAGATATTTCCATGTTTATACAGAGGTCGGTTTAGATATTTCCATGTTTACACAAATAGCGGTGTAGATATTTCCATGTTGATACTATTAGCGGTGTAGGTATTTCCAAGTTTATAGAGATAGCGGTGTAGATATTTCCATGTTTATAGAGATAGCGATGTAGACATTTCCATGTTTATGCAGATAGCAGTATAGGTATTTCCATGTTTATACAGATGGTGGTGTAGATATTTCCATGTTTATAGAGATCTCGGTCTAGATATTTCCATGTTTATAGAGATGGCGGTCTAGATATTTCCATGTTTATAGAGATGGTGGTGTAGTTATTTCCAAGTTTATAGAGATAGCGTTGTAGATATTTCCATGTTTATACAGACAGCGGTGAAGATATTTCCATCTTTATACGGATAGCGGGGTAGATATTTCCACATTTATACAGATAGCGGTGTAGATATTTACATGTTCATAGAGATGGAGGCCTAGATATTTTCTTGTTTATAGAGATTGCGGTGTAGATATTTCTTTGTTTATGGAGATTGCGGTGTAGATAATTCCAATTTTATACAGATAGCAGTGTAGATATTTCGATGTTCATACAGATAGCGGTGTAGACATTTCCAAGTTTATACAGATAGTGGTGTAGGTATTTCCATGTTTATACAGATAGCCGTGTAGATATTTCCATCTCAAGACAGATGGCGGTGTATATATTTCCATGTTCCTACAGATGGCGGTGTAGATATTTCCATGTTGATACACATAGCGGTGTAGGTATTTCCAAGTTTATAGAGATAGCGGGGTAGATATTTCCATGTTTATGCAGATAGCTGTGTAGATATTTCCATGTTCATACAGATAGCGGTGTAGATATTTACATGTTCATCGACATGGCGGTGTAGATACATCCATGTTCATACAGATGGCGGTGAAGATATTTTCATGTTCATACATATGGTGGTGTAGATATTTCCATGTTCATACAAATGGCGGTGTAGATATTTCCATGTTCAAAGAGATGGCGGTGTAGATATTTCCATGTTCATCCAGATGGCGGTGTAGATATATCCATGTTCATACAGATGGCAGTGAAGATATTTCCATGTTCATACAGATGGTGGTGTAGATATTTGCATGTTCATAGCGATGACAGTATGGATATTTCCATGTTTATACAGAGGGCGGTTTAGATATTTCCATATTTACAGAGATAGCGGTGTAGATATTTCCGTGTTGATACACAAAGCGGTGTAGATATTTCCAACTTTATAGAGATAGCGGTGTAGATATTTTTATGTTTATAGAGATAGCATTGTAGATATTTCCATGTTTATACAGATAGCGGTATAGGTATTTCCATGTTTGTAGAAATAGTGGTGTAGTTATTTCCAAGTTCATAGAGATAGCGATGTAGATATTTCCATGTTTATACAGATAGCGGTGAAGATATTTCCATGTTTATACAGATAGCGGTGTAGATATTTCCATGTTTATACAGATAGCAGTGTAGATATTTACATGTTTATAGAGATGGTGGTCTAGATATTTTCTTGTTTATACAGATAGCGGTGTAGATATTTACATGTTCATACAGATAGCGGTGTAGATATTTCCACATTTACAGAGATGGCGGTGTAGATATTTCCATGTTCATACAGATGGCGGTGTAGATATTTAAATGTTTTTAGAGATTTCGGTGTAGATATTTCCATGTTTATACAGATAGCGGTGTAGATATTTCCATGCTTATACAGATGGCGGTGTAGATATTTCCATGTTCATACAGATGGCGGTGCAGGTATTTCCATGTTCATACAGATGGCGGTGTATACATTTCCAGTTTTATAGAGATAGTGGTGTAGTTATTTCCATGTTTATAGAGATAGCGGTGCAGAATTTTCCATGTATATACAGATAGCTATGTAGATATTTCCATGTTCATACAGATACCGATGTAGATATTTCCATGTTCATACAGATAGCAGTGTAGATATTTCCATGTTCATACAGGTAGCGGTGTAGATATTTCCATGTTCATTCAGATAGCGGTGTAGATATTTCCATGTTCATACAGACGGTGGTGTAGATATTTCCATGTTTATACAGATGGCAGTGTAGATGTTTCCATGTTCATACAAATGGCGGTGTAGATATTTCCATGTTTATAGAGATAGCGTTGCAGTTATTTCCTTGTTTATAGAGAAAGCTGTGTAGATATTTCCATGTATATGCAGTTAGCTGTGTAGATATTTTCATGTTCATACAGATAGCAGTGTAGATATTTCCATGTTCATTCAGATAGCGGTGTAGATATTTCCATGTTCGTACAGATAGCGGTGTATATATTTCCATCTTCATACTGGTAGGGGTGTACATATTTCCATGTTCATCCAGATGGAGCTGTAGATATTTCCATGTTCATGCAGATGGCGGTGAAGATATTTCCATGTTCATACAGATGCCGGTGTAGATATTTCCATGTTCATACAACTGGCGGTGTAGATATTTCCATGTTCATAGAGATGGCTGTGTAGTTATTTTCCTGTTTATAGAGATAGTGGTGTAGTTATTTCCATGTTTATTGAGATAGCAGTGTAGATATTTCCGTTTTTGTACAGATAGTTTTGTAGATATTTCCATGTTCTTACTGATAGCGGTGTAGATAGTTCCATCTTCATACAGACAGCGGTGTAGAAATTTCCATGTTCTTACAGATAGCGGTGTACATATTTCCATGTTCATACAGATAGCGGTGTAGATATTTCCATGTTCATACAGATTGCGGTGTAGATATTTCCATCTTCATCCAGATGGCGGTGAAGATATTTCCATGTTCATACAGATGGCGGTGAAGATCTTTCCAAGTTCATACAGATAGTGGTGTAGATATTTCCATGTTTATAGAGACGGCTGTGTGGATATTTCCATGTTCATACAGATGGTGGTGTAGATATTTCCATGTTTATAGAGATGGCGGTGTAGATATTTTCGTGTTGACCCAGATGGCGGTGTAGATATTTCCATGTTTACACAGATAGCGGTGTAGACATTTCTGTGTTTTCACAGATAGCGGTGTGGATATTTCCATGTTTATGCAGATAGCCGTGTAGATATTTCCAGGTTTATACAGATAGCGGTGCGGATATTTCCATGTTTATACAGATAGTGGTGCAGATATTTCCATGTTTATACAGATAGCGGTGTAGATATTCCCATCTTAATACAGATGGCGTTGTAGATATATCCATGTTCATACAGATGACGGAGTAGATATTTCCATGTTCATACAGATGGCAGTGTAGATATTTGGAAGTTTATAGAGATAGCGCTGTAGTTATTTCCATACTTATAGAGAAATCTGTGTATACATTTCCAAGTATATGTAGATAGATGTGTAGATATTTCTATGTTCATGCAGATAGCGGTGAAGGTATTTCCATGTTCATACAGATGGCGGTGGAGATATTTCCATGTTTATAAAGATGGCGGTGTAGATATTTCCATGTTTATACAGAGGTCGGTTTAGATATTTCCATGTTTACACAAATAGCGGTGTAGATATTTCCATGTTGATACTATTAGCGGTGTAGGTATTTCCAAGTTTATAGAGATAGCGGTGTAGATATTTCCATGTTTATAGAGATAGCGATGTAGACATTTCCATGTTTATGCAGATAGCAGTATAGGTATTTCCATGTTTATACAGATGGTGGTGTAGATATTTCCATGTTTATAGAGATCTCGGTCTAGATATTTCCATGTTTATAGAGATGGCGGTCTAGATATTTCCATGTTTATAGAGATGGTGGTGTAGTTATTTCCAAGTTTATAGAGATAGCGTTGTAGATATTTCCATGTTTATACAGACAGCGGTGAAGATATTTCCATCTTTATACGGATAGCGGGGTAGATATTTCCACATTTATACAGATAGCGGTGTAGATATTTACATGTTCATAGAGATGGAGGCCTAGATATTTTCTTGTTTATAGAGATTGCGGTGTAGATATTTCTTTGTTTATGGAGATTGCGGTGTAGATAATTCCAATTTTATACAGATAGCAGTGTAGATATTTCGATGTTCATACAGATAGCGGTGTAGACATTTCCAAGTTTATACAGATAGTGGTGTAGGTATTTCCATGTTTATACAGATAGCCGTGTAGATATTTCCATCTCAAGACAGATGGCGGTGTATATATTTCCATGTTCCTACAGATGGCGGTGTAGATATTTCCATGTTGATACACATAGCGGTGTAGGTATTTCCAAGTTTATAGAGATAGCGGGGTAGATATTTCCATGTTTATGCAGATAGCTGTGTAGATATTTCCATGTTCATACAGATAGCGGTGTAGATATTTACATGTTCATCGACATGGCGGTGTAGATACATCCATGTTCATACAGATGGCGGTGAAGATATTTTCATGTTCATACATATGGTGGTGTAGATATTTCCATGTTCATACAAATGGCGGTGTAGATATTTCCATGTTCAAAGAGATGGCGGTGTAGATATTTCCATGTTCATCCAGATGGCGGTGTAGATATATCCATGTTCATACAGATGGCAGTGAAGATATTTCCATGTTCATACAGATGGTGGTGTAGATATTTGCATGTTCATAGCGATGACAGTATGGATATTTCCATGTTTATACAGAGGGCGGTTTAGATATTTCCATATTTACAGAGATAGCGGTGTAGATATTTCCGTGTTGATACACAAAGCGGTGTAGATATTTCCAACTTTATAGAGATAGCGGTGTAGATATTTTTATGTTTATAGAGATAGCATTGTAGATATTTCCATGTTTATACAGATAGCGGTATAGGTATTTCCATGTTTGTAGAAATAGTGGTGTAGTTATTTCCAAGTTCATAGAGATAGCGATGTAGATATTTCCATGTTTATACAGATAGCGGTGAAGATATTTCCATGTTTATACAGATAGCGGTGTAGATATTTCCATGTTTATACAGATAGCAGTGTAGATATTTACATGTTTATAGAGATGGTGGTCTAGATATTTTCTTGTTTATACAGATAGCGGTGTAGATATTTACATGTTCATACAGATAGCGGTGTAGATATTTCCACATTTACAGAGATGGCGGTGTAGATATTTCCATGTTCATACAGATGGCGGTGTAGATATTTAAATGTTTTTAGAGATTTCGGTGTAGATATTTCCATGTTTATACAGATAGCGGTGTAGATATTTCCATGCTTATACAGATGGCGGTGTAGATATTTCCATGTTCATACAGATGGCGGTGCAGGTATTTCCATGTTCATACAGATGGCGGTGTATACATTTCCAGTTTTATAGAGATAGTGGTGTAGTTATTTCCATGTTTATAGAGATAGCGGTGCAGAATTTTCCATGTATATACAGATAGCTATGTAGATATTTCCATGTTCATACAGATACCGATGTAGATATTTCCATGTTCATACAGATAGCAGTGTAGATATTTCCATGTTCATACAGGTAGCGGTGTAGATATTTCCATGTTCATTCAGATAGCGGTGTAGATATTTCCATGTTCATACAGACGGTGGTGTAGATATTTCCATGTTTATACAGATGGCAGTGTAGATGTTTCCATGTTCATACAAATGGCGGTGTAGATATTTCCATGTTTATAGAGATAGCGTTGCAGTTATTTCCTTGTTTATAGAGAAAGCTGTGTAGATATTTCCATGTATATGCAGTTAGCTGTGTAGATATTTTCATGTTCATACAGATAGCAGTGTAGATATTTCCATGTTCATTCAGATAGCGGTGTAGATATTTCCATGTTCGTACAGATAGCGGTGTATATATTTCCATCTTCATACTGGTAGGGGTGTACATATTTCCATGTTCATCCAGATGGAGCTGTAGATATTTCCATGTTCATGCAGATGGCGGTGAAGATATTTCCATGTTCATACAGATGCCGGTGTAGATATTTCCATGTTCATACAACTGGCGGTGTAGATATTTCCATGTTCATAGAGATGGCTGTGTAGTTATTTTCCTGTTTATAGAGATAGTGGTGTAGTTATTTCCATGTTTATTGAGATAGCAGTGTAGATATTTCCGTTTTTGTACAGATAGTTTTGTAGATATTTCCATGTTCTTACTGATAGCGGTGTAGATAGTTCCATCTTCATACAGACAGCGGTGTAGAAATTTCCATGTTCTTACAGATAGCGGTGTACATATTTCCATGTTCATACAGATAGCGGTGTAGATATTTCCATGTTCATACAGATTGCGGTGTAGATATTTCCATCTTCATCCAGATGGCGGTGAAGATATTTCCATGTTCATACAGATGGCGGTGAAGATATTTCCATGTTCATACAGATGGCGGTGTAGATATTTCCATGTTCTTACACATGGCGGTGTAGATATTTCCATGTTCATATGGATGGCGATGTAGATATTTCCATTTCATGCTGATGGCGGTGTAGATGTTTCCATGTTTATAGAGATGGAGGTGTAGATATTTCCATGCTGATACACATAGCGGTGTAGAGATTTCCAAGTTTATAGAGATAGCGGTGTGGATATTTCCAAGTTTATAGAGATAGCGGTGTAGATATTTCCATGCTTACAGAGATGGCTGTGTAGATAATTCCATGTTTATACAGATGGCGTTGTAGATATTTCTCTGTTTATAGAGATGGTGGTCTAGATATTTCCATGTTTACAGAGATTGTGTTGTAGTTATTTCCAAGTTTATACAGATAGCGGTGTAGATATTGCCATGTTTATAGAGATAGTGGTGTAGATAATTCTAATTTTATACAGATAGCAGTGTAGATCTTTCCAAGTTCATACAGATAGTGGTGTAGATATTTCCATGTTTATAGAGACGGCTGTGTAGATATTTCCATGTTCATACAGATGGCGGTGTAGATATTTCCATGTTTATAGAGATGGCGGAGTAGATATTTTCATGTTGACCCAGATGCCGGTGTAGATATTTCCATGTTCATACAACTGGCGGTGTAGATATTTCCATGTTCATACAGATGGCGGTGTAGATATTTCCATGTTTATAGAGATGGCGGTGTAGATATTTTCATGTTGACCCAGATGGCGGTGTAGATATTTCCATGTTTACACAGATAGCGGTGTAGACATTTCTGTGTTTTCAGATAGCGGTGTGGATATTTCCATGTTTATGCAGATAGCCGTGTAGATATTTCCAGGTTTATACAGATAGCGGTGCGGATATTTCCATGTTTATACAGATAGTGGTGCAGATATTTCCATGTTTATACAGATAGCGGTGTAGATATTTCCATCTTAATACAGATGGCGGTGTAGATATGTCCATGTTCATACAGATGACGGAGTAGATATTTCCATGTTCATACAGATGGCAGTGTAGATATTTGGAAGTTTATAGAGATAGCGCTGTAGTTATTTCCATACTTATAGAGAAATCTGTGTATACATTTCCAAGTATATGTAGATAGATGTGTAGATATTTCTATGTTCATGCAGATAGCGGTGTAGATATTTCCATGTTCATCCAGATGCCGGTGTAGATATATCCATGTTCATACAGATGGTGGTGATGATATTTCCATGTTCATACAGATGGCGGTGTAGATATTTCCATGTTCATGCAAATGGCGGTGTAGATATTTCCATGTTCATAGACATGGCGGTGTAGATATTTCGATGTTCAAATGGCTGTGTAGATATTTCCATGTTCCTAGAGATGGCGGTGTAGATATTTCCACGTTTGTACAGATAGCAGTGTAGTTATTACCATGTTTATAGGGATAGCAGTGTAGATATTTCCATTGATATACAGATAGCTGTGTAGATATTTGCATGTTCATACAGATAGCGGTGTAGATATTTCCATGTTCATACAGACAGCAGTGTAGATATTTCCATGTTCATACAGATAGCGGTGTAGATATTTCCATGTTCATACAGATAGCGGTGTAGATATTTCCATGTTCATACAGATAGCGGTGAAGCTCTTTCCATGTTTATACAGTTAGCGGTATAGATATTTCCATGTTCATACAGATAGCGGTGAAGCTCTTTCCATGTTTATACAGTTAGCGGTATAGATATTTCCATGTTCATACAGATGGCGGTGTAGATATTTACAAGTTCATACAGATGGCGGTGTAGATATTTCCATGTTCGTACGGATGGCAGTTTAGATATTTCCATGTTCATACAAGTGGCGGTGTAGATATTTCCATGTTCATACAGATAGCGGTGAAGATATTTCCATGTTCATACAGTTAGCGGTGTAGATATTTCCATGTTCATACAGATTGCGGTGTAGATATTTCCATGTTCATACAGGTGGCGGTGTAGATATTTCCATGTTCGTACGGATGGCAGTGTAGATATTTCCATGTTCACGCAGGTGGCGGTGTAGATATTTCCACGTTTATACAGATAGCAGTGTAGTTATTCCCATGTTTATAGAGATAGCAGTGTAGATATTTCCATTGATATACAGGTAGCTGTGTAGATATTTGCATGTTCATACAGATAGCGGTGTAGATATTTCCTTGTTCATACAGATAGCGGTGTAGATATTTCCATGTTCATACAGATAGCGGTGTAGATATTCCCATGTTCATACAGATAACGGTGTAGATATTTCCATGTTCATACAGATAGCGGTGTAGATATTTCCATGTTCATACAGTTAGCGTTGTAGATATTTCCATGTTCATACATTTGGCAGTGTAGATATTTCCATGTTCATACAGATGGCGGTGTAGATATTTCCATGTTCGTACAGATGGCGGTGTAGATATTTCCATGTTCATAGAGATGGCCGTGTAGATATTTCCATGTTTATGCAGATAGCGGTATAGATATTTCCATGTTTATACAGATGACGGTGTAGATATTTCCATGTTTATAGAGATGGCGGTCTAGATATTTCCATGTTTATAGAGATAGTGGTGTAGATTTTTCGAAGTTTATAGAGACAGCGTTGTAGATATTTCCATGTTTATACAGATAGTGGTTAAGATATTTCCATGTTTATACAGATAGCGGTGTAGATATTTCCATGTTTATACAGATAGCGTTGTAGGTATTTCCATGTTTATAGAGATAGTGGTGTAGATAATAACAATTTTATAAAAATAGCAGTGTAGATATTTCCAAGTTCATACAGATAGCGGTGTAGATATTTCCACGTTTATAGGGATGGCGGTGTAGATATTTCCATGTTCATACAGATGGCAGTGTAGATATTTCCATGTTTATAGAGATGGCGATGTAGATATTTTCATGTTTACACAGATGGCGGTGTAGATATTTCCATGTTTACACAGAAAGCGGTGTAGACATTTCCATGTTTACACAGATAGCGTTGTGGATATTTCCATGTTTATGCAGATAGCGGTGTAGATATTTCCAGGTTTATACAGATAGCGGTGCGGATATTTCCATGTTTATACAGATAGTTGGGCAGATATTTCCATGTTTATACAGAAAGCCTTGTAGATATTTCCATCTTAATACAGATGGCGGTGTAGATATGTCCATGTTCGTACAGATTGCGTTGTAGATATTTCCATGTTCATACAGATGGCGGTGTAGATATTTTGAAGTTTATAGAGATAGCGCTGTAGTTATTTCCATATTTATAGAGAAATCTGTGTAGATATTTCCATGTATATGCAGATAGCTATGTAGATATTTCCATGTTCATGGAGATAGCGGTGTAGATATTTCCATGTTCATCCAGATGCCGGTGTAGATATATCCATGTTCATACTGATGGTGGTGAAGATATTTCCATCTTCATAGAGATGGCGGTGTACATATTTCCATGTTCATAGGTATGGCGGTGTAGATATTTCCATGTTCATAGAGATGGCGGTGTAGATATTTCCATGTTTATACAGATAGAAGTGTAGTTATTTCCATGGTTATAGAGATAGCAGTGTAGATATTTCCATTGATATACAGATAGCTGTGTAGATATTTGCATGTTCATACAGTGGTGTAGATATTTCCATGTTCATACATATGGTGGTGTAGATATTTTCGTGTTCATACAGATGGCGGTGTAGATATTTCCATGTTCATACGGATGGCAGTGTAGCTATTTCCATGTTCATATAGGTGGCGGTGTACATATTTTCATGTTTATACAGATAGCAGTGTAGTTATTTCCATGTTTATACAGAGAGCAGTGTAGATATTTCCATTGATATACAGATATCTGTTTAGATATTTGCATGTTCATACAGATAGCGGTGTAGATATTTCCATGTTCATACAGATAGCGGTGTAGATATTTCCATGTTCATACAGATAGCGGTGTAGATATTTCCATGTTCATACAGATAGCGGTGTAGATATTTCCATGTTCATACAGTTGGCGGTGTAGATATTTCCATGTTCATACAGATGGCGGTGTAGATATTTACATGTTCATACGGATGGCGGTGTAGATATTTACATGTTCGTACGGATGGCAGTGTAGATATTTCCATGTTCATACAGGTGTCGGTGTAGATATTTCCATGTTTATACAGATAGCAGTGTGGTTATTTCCATGTTTATAGAGATAGCAGTGTAGATATTTCCATTGATATACAGATAGCTGTGTAGATATTTGCATGTTCATACAGATAGCAGTGTAGATATTTCCATGTTCATACAGATAGCGGTGTAGATATTTCCATGCTTATAGAGATGGCGGTGTAGATATTTTCAAGTTTACACAGATGGCGGTGTAGATATTTCCATGTTTATACAGATAGCGGTGTGGATATTTCCATGTTTATGCAGATAGCGGTGTAGATATTTCCATGTTTATACAGATAGCGGTGCGGATATTTCCATGTTTGTACAGATAGTTGGGTAGATATTTCCATGTTTATACAGATAGCGGTGTAGATATTTCCATCTTAATACAGATGGCGGTGTAGATTTGTCCAAGTTCGTACAGATGGCGGTGTAGATATTTCGAAGTTTTTTAGAGATAGCGCTGTAGTTATTTCCATATTTATAGAGAAATCTGTGTAGATATAACCATGTATATGCAGATAGCTGTGTAGATATTTCCATGTTCAAGCAGATAGCAGTGTAGATATTTCCATGTTCATCCAGATTCCGGTGTAGTTATATCCATGTTCATACAGATGGCGGTGAAGATATTTCCATGTTCATACAGATGGCGGTGTCGATAATTCCATGTTCATACAAATGGCGGTGTAGATATCTCCATGTTCATAGAGATGGTGGTGTAGATATTTCCATGCTCATACAAATGGCGGTGTAGATATTTCCATGTTCATAGAGATGGCGGTGTAGATATTTCCATGTTTATACAGATTGCAGTGTAGTTATTTCCATGGTTATAGAGATAGCAGTGTAGATATTTCCATTGATATACAGATAGCTGTTTAGATATTTGCATGTTCATACAGATGGCGGTGTAGATATTTCCATGTTCATACAGATAACGGTGTAGATATTTCCATGTTCATACAGATAGCGGTGAAGATATTTCCATGTTCATACAGATAACGGTGTAGATATTTACATGTTCATACAGATGTCGGTGTAGATATTTCCATGTTCATACAGATAGCGGTGTAGATATTTCCATGTTCATACAGTTGGCGGTGTAGATATTTCCATGTTCATACAGATGGCGGTGTTATTTCCATGTTCATACAGTGGTGTAGATATTTCCATGTTCATACAGATCGTGGTGTAGGTATTTATGTGTTCATACAGATGGCGGTGTGGATATTTCCATGTTCGTACGGATGGCAGTGTAGATATTTCCATGTTCATACAGGTGGCGGTGTACATATTTCCATGTTTAAACAGATAGCAGTGTAGTAATTTCCATGTTTATAGAGAGAGCAGTGTAGATATTTCCATTGATATACAGATATCTGTTTAGATATTTGCATGTTCATACAGATAGCGGTGTACATATTTCCATGTTCATACAGATAGCGGTGTAGATATTTCCATGTTCATACAGATAGCGGTGTAGATATTTCCATGTTCATACAGTTGGCGGTGTAGATATTTCCATGTTCATACAGATGGCGGTGTAGATATTTACATGTTCATACGGATGGCGGTGTAGATATTTACATGTTCGTACAGATGGCTGTGTAGATATTTCCATGTTCATACAGGTGGCGGTGTAGATATTTCCATGTTTATACAGATAGCAGTGTAGTTATTTCCATGTTTATAGAGATAGCAGTGTAGATATTTCCATTGATATACAGATAGCTGTGTAGATATATGCATGTTCATACAGATAGCGGTGTAGATATTTCCATGTTCATACAGATAGCGGTGAAGATATTTCCATGTTTATAGAGATGGCGGTGTAGATATTTTCAAGTTTACACAGATGGCGGTGTAGATATTTCCATGTTTACACAGATAGCGGTGTGGATATTTCCATGTTTATGCAGATAGCGGTGTAGATATTTCCATGTTTATACAGATAGCGGTGCGGATATTTCCATGTTTATACAGATAGTTGGGCAGATATTTCCATGTTTATTCAGATAGCGGTGTAGATATTTCCATTTTAATACAGATGGCGGTGTAGATATGTCCATGTTCATACAGATGACGGTGTAGATATTTCAAAGTTTATAGAGATAGCGCTGTAGTTATTTCCATATTTATAGAGAAATCTGTGTAGATATTTCCATGTATATGCAGATAGCTGTGCAGATATTTCCATGTTCATGCAGATAGCTGTGTAGATATTTCCATGTTCATCCAGATGCCCTTGTAGGTATATCCATGTTCATACAGAATGCGGTGAAGATATTTCCATGTTCATACAGATGGCGGTGTAGATATTTCCATGTTCATAGAGATGGCGGTGTAGATATTTCCATGTTTATACAGAGAGCAGTGTAGTTATTTCCATGGTTATAGAGATAGCAGTGTAGATATTTCCATTGATATACAGATAGCTGTGTAGATATTTGCATGTTCATACAGAGAGCTGTGTAGATATTTCCATGTTCATACAGATAGCGGTGAAGATATTTCCATGTTCATACAGTTAGCGGTGTAGACATTTCCATGTTCATACAGATGGCGGTGTAGATATTTACATGTTCATACAGGTGGCGGTGTAGATATTTCCATGTTCGTACAGATGGCAGTGTAGATATTTCCATGTTCATGCAGGTGGCGGTGTAGATATTTCCATGTTTATACAGATAGCAGTGTAGTTATTTCCATGTTTATAGAGATAGCAGTGTAGATATTTCCATTGATATACAGATAGCTGTGTAGATATTTGCATGTTCATTCAGATAGCCGTGTAGATATTTCCATGTTCATACAGATAGCGGTGTAGATATTTCCATGTTCATACAGATAGCGGTGTAGATATTTCCGTGTTCATACAGATAACGGTGTAGATATTTCCATGTTCATACAGATAGCGGTGTAGATATTTCCATGTTTATAGAGATAGCAGTGTAGATATTTCCACTGATATACAGATAGCGGTGTAGATATTTCCATGTTCATACAGATAGCGGTGTAGATATTTCCATGTTCATACAGATAGCGGTGTAGATATTTCCGTGTTCATACAGATAGCGGTGTAGATATTTCCATGTTTATTCTGATGGCAGTGTAGTTATTTCCATGTTTATAGAGATGGCGGTGTAGATATTTACATGTTCATAGAGACACTGGTGTAGTTATTTCCAAGTTTATGGAGAGATCAGTGTAGATATTTCCATGTTTATAGTGATAGCAGTGTAGATATTTACATGTTCATAGAGATGGCGGTCTAGATATTTTCTTGTTTATACAGATAGCGGTTTCGATATTTCCATGTTTATGGAGATAGCGGTGTAGATATTTCCAATTTTATAAAGATAGCAGTGTAGATATTTCCATGTTCATACAGATAGCAGTGTAGACATTTCCATGTTTACACAGATAGCGTTGTAGATATTTACATGTTTATAGAGACAGCGGTGTAATTATTTCCATGTTTATACAGATAGTGGAGTAGATATTTCCATGTTTACACAGATAGCGGTGTGGATATTTCCAAGTTTATACAGATAGCGGAGTAGATATTTCCATGTTTATGCAGATTGCGGTGTAGATATTTCCATGTTTATACAGATGGTGTTGTAGATATTTCCATGTTCATACAGATGGAGGTGCAGATATTTCCATGTTCATACAGATTGTAATTTAGATATTTCCATGTTTATAGAGATAGCGTTATAGTTATTTCCATGTTTATAGAGATAGCGCTGTAGATATTTCCATGTATATACAGATAGCTGTGCGGATATTTCCATGTTCCTACAGATAGCGGTGTAGATATTTCCATGTTCATATAAATAGCGGTGTAGATATTTCCATCTTCATACAGATAGAGGTGTAGATAATTCCACCTTCATAGTGATGGCGGTGTAGATATTTCTATGTTCATACAGAGGGCGTTGTAGATATTTCCATGTTTATAGAGATGGCGGTGTAGCTATTTCCATGTTTATACAAATGGCTTTGTAGATATTTCCATGTTTATAGGGATGGCGGTGTAGATATTTCCATGTTTATACAGATGGCGGTGTAGGTATTTACATGTTTATAGAGATGGCGGTGTAGATATTTCCATGTTTATACAGAAAGCGGTGTAGATGTTTCCATGTTTACACACATAGTGGTGTAGACTTTTCCATGTTTACAGAGATTGCATAGATATTTACATGTTTATAGAGATAGCGGTGTAGCTATTTCCATGTTTACACAGGTAGCGGTGAAGATATTTCCATGTTTACAGAAATAGCGGTGTGGATATTTCCATGATTATACAGATAGCAGTGCAGATACTTCCATGTTTATACAGATAGCGGTGCAGATATTTCCATGATTATAAAGATAGCGGTGTAGATATTTCCATGTTTATACAGGTAGCGGTGTAGATATTTCCAAGTTTATACAGATAGTGGTGTAGATATTTCCATGTTTATACAGATAGCGGTGTAGATATTTCCATCTTAATACAGATGGCGGTATAGATATTTCCATGTTCCTACAGATGGCGGTGTAGATATTTCCATGTTCATACAGATGGCGGTGTAGATATTTCCAACATTATAGAGATAGCGGTGTAGTTATTTCCATGTTTATAGAGAATGCTCTGTAGATATTTCCATGTATATGCAGATAGCTGTGTAGTTATTTCCATGTTCATACAGATAGCGGTGTAGATATTTCCCTGTTCATCCAGAAGGCGGTGTAGATATTTCCATGTTCATACAGATGGCGGTGAAGGTATTTCCATGTTCATACAGATGGCGGTGGAGATATTTCCATGTTTATAAAGATGGCGGTGTAGATATTTCCATGTTTATACAGAGGTCGGTTTAGATATTTCCATGTTTACACAAATAGCGGTGTAGATATTTCCATGTTGATACTCATAGCGGTGTAGGTATTTCCAAGTTTATAGAGATAGCGGTGTAGATATTTCCATGTTTATAGAGATAGCGATGTAGACATTTCCATGTTTATGCAGATAGCAGTATGGGTATTTCCATGTTTATACAGATGGTGGTGTAGATATTTCCATGTTTATAGAGATCTCGGTCTAGATATTTCCATGTTTATAGAGATGGCGGTCTAGATATTTCCATGTTTATAGAGATGGTGGTGTAGTTATTTCCAAGTTTATAGAGATAGCGTTGTAGATATTTCCATGTTTATACAGACAGCGGTGAAGATATTTCCATGTTTATACGGATAGCGGGGTAGATATTTCCACGTTTATACAGATAGCGGTGTAGATATTTACATGTTCATAGAGATGGAGGCCTAGATATTTTCTTGTTTATAGAGATTGCATTGTAGATATTTCCTTGTTTGTGGAGATAGCGGTGTAGGTAATTCCAATTTTATACAGATAGCAGTGTAGATATTTCCATGTTCATACAGATAGCGGTGTAGACATTTCCAAGTTTATACAGATAGCAGTGTAGGTATTTCCATGTTTATACAGATAGCCGTGTAGATATTTCCATCTCAAGACAGATGGCGGTGTATATATTTCCATGTTCCAACAGATGGCGGTGTAGATATTTCCATGTTGATACACATAGCGGTGTAGGTATTTCCAAGTTTATAGAGATAGCGGGGTAGATATTTCCATGTTTATGCAGACAGCTGTGTAGATATTTCCATGTTCATACAGATAGCGGTGTAGATATTTACATGTTCATCGACATGGCGCTGTAGATACATCCATGTTCATACAGATGGCGGTGAAGATATTTTCATGTTCATACATATGGTGGTGTAGATATTTCCATGTTCATACAAATGGCGGTGTAGATATTTCCATGTTCAAAGAGATGGCGGTGTAGATATTTCCATGTTCATACAGATTGCAGTGTAGATATTTCCATGTTCATCCAGATGGCGCTGTATATATATCCATGTTCATACAGATGGCAGTGAAGATATTCCCATGTTCATACTGATGGTGGTGTAGATATTTGCATGTTCATAGCGATAACAGTATGGATATTTCCATGTTTATACAGAGGGCGGTTTAGATATTTCCATATTTACAGAGATAGTGGTGTAGATATTTCTATGTTGATACACAAAGCGGTGTAGATATTTCCAACTTTATAGAGATAGCGGTGTAGATATTTTTATGTTTATAGAGATAGCATTGTAGATATTTCCATGTTAATACAGATAGCGGTATAGGTATTTCCATGTTTGTAGAAATAGTGGTGTAGTTATTTCCAAGTTCATAGAGATAGCGATGTAGATAATTCCATGTTTATACAGATAGCGGTGAAGATATTTCCATGTTTATACAGATATCGGTGTAGATATTTCCATGTTTATACAGATAGCGGTGTAGATATTTACATGTTTATAGAGATGGTGGTCTAGATATTTTCTTGTTTATACAGATAGCGGTGTAGATATTTCCATGTTCATACAGATAGCGGTGTAGATATTTCCACATTTACAGAGATGGCGGTGTAGATATTTCCATGTTCATACAGATGGCGGTGTAGATATTTAAATGTTTTTAGAGATTTCGGTGTAGATATTTCCATGTTTATACAGATAGCGGTGTAGATATTTCCATGCTTATACAGATGGCGGTGTAGATATTTCCATGTTCATACAGATGGCGGTGCAGGTATTTCCATGTTCATACAGATGGCGGTGTATATATTTCAGTTTTATAGAGATAGCGGTGTAGTTATTTCCATGTTTATAGAGATAGCGGTGCAGAATTTTCCATGTATATACAGATAGCTATGTAGATATTTCCATGTTCATACAGATACCGATGTAGATATTTCCATGTTCATACAGATAGCAGTGTAGATATTTCCATGTTCATACAGGTAGCGGTGTAGATATTTCCATGTTCATTCAGATAGCGGTGTAGATATTTCCATGTTCATACAGATAGCGGTGTAGATATTTCCATGTTCATACAGATGGAGGTGTAGATATTTCCATGTTTATACAGATGGCAGTGTAGATGTTACCATGTTCATACAAATGGCGGTGTAGATATTTCCATGTTTATAGAGATAGCGTTGCAGTTATTTCCTTGTTTATAGAGAAAGCTGTGTAGATATTTCCATGTATATGCAGTTAGCTGTGTAGATATTTTCATGTTCATACAGATAGCAGTGTAGATATTTCCATGTTCATTCAGATAGCGGTGTAGATATTTCCATGTTCGTACAGATAGCGGTGTATATATTTCCATCTTCATACTGGTAGGGGTGTACATATTTCCATGTTAATCCAGATGGCTCTGTAGATATTTCCATGTTCATGCAGATGGCGGTGAAGATATTTCCATGTTCATACAGATGCCGGAGTAGATATTTCCATGTTCATACAACTGGCGGTGTAGATATTTCCATGTTCATAGAGATGGTGGTGTAGTTATTTTCATGTTTATAGAGATAGTGGTGTAGTTATTTCCATGTTTATAGAGATAGCAGTGTAGATATTTCCATTTTTGTACAGATAGTTTTGTAGATATTTCCATGTTCTTACTGATAGCGGTGTAGATAGTTCCATCTTCATACAGACAGCGGTGTAGAAATTTCCATGTTCTTACAGATAGCGGTGTACATATTTCCATGTTCAGATAGCGGTGTAGATATTTCCATGTTCATACAGATAGCGGTGTAGATATTTCCATGTTCATCCAGATGGCGGTGAAGATATTTCCATGTTCATACAGATGGCGGTGAAGATATTTCCATGTTCATACAGATGGCGGTGTAGATATTTCCATGTTCTTACACATGGCGGTGTAGATATTTCGATGTTCATATGGATGGCGATGTAGATATTTCCATTTCATGCTGATGGCGGTGTAGATGTTTCCATGTTTATAGAGATTGCGGTGTAGATATTTACATGCTGATACACATAGCGGTGTAGAGATTTCCAAGTTTATAGAGATAGCGGTGTGGATATTTCCAAGTTTATAGAGATAGCGGTGTAGATATTTCCATGCTTACAGAGATGGCTGTGTAGATATTTCCATGTTTATACAGATGGCGGTGTAGATATTTCTCTGTTTATAGAGATGGTGGTCTAGATATTTCCATGTTTACAGAGATAGTGTTGTAGTTATTTCCAAGTTTATACAGATAGCGGTGTAGATATTTCCATGTTTATAGAGATAGTGGTGTAGATAATCTCAATTTTATACAGATAGCAGTGTAGCTATTTCCAAGTTCATACAGATAGTGGTGTAGATATTTCCATGTTTATAGAGACGGCTGTGTAGATATTTCCATGTTCATACAGATGGCGGTGTAGATATTTCCATGTTTATAGAGATGGCGGTGAAGATATTTCCATGTTGCTACAGATGGCGGTGTAGATATTTCCATGTTTACACAGATAGCGGTGTAGACATTTCTGTGTTTTCACAGATAGCGGTGTAGATATTTCCATGCTCATACAAATGGCGGTGTAGATATTTCCATGTTCATAGAGATGGCGGTGTAGATATTTCCATGTTTATACAGATAGCAGTGTAGTTATTTCCATGGTTATAGAGATAGCAGTGTAGATATTTCCATGTTCATACAGATAGCGGTGTAGATATTTCCATGTTCATACAGATAGCGGTGCGGATATTTCCATGTTTATACAGATAGTTGTGCAGATATTTCCGTGTTTATACAGTTAGCGGTTTAGATATTTCCATCTTAATACAGATGGCAGTGTAGATATGTCCATGTTCGTACAGATTGCGGTGTAGATATTTCCATGTTCATACAGATGGCGGTGTAGATATTTCGAAGTTTATAGAGATAGCGCTGTAGTTATTTCCATATTTATAGAGAAATCTGTTTAGATATTTCCATGTATATGCAGATAGCTGAGTAGATATTTCCATGTTCATGCAGATAGCAGCGTAGATATTTCCATGTTCATCCAGATGCCGGTGTAGATATATCCATGTTCATACAGATGGCGGTGAAGATATTTCCATGTTCATACAGATGGCGGTGTAGATATTTCCATGTTCATACAAATGGCGGTGTAGATATTTCCATGTTCATAGAGATGGCGGTGTAGATATTTCCATGCTCATACAAATGGCGGTGTAGATATTTCCATGTTCATAGAGATGGCTGTGTAGATATGTCCATGCTCTTACAAATGGCGGTGTAGATATTTCCATGTTCATAGAGATGGCAGTGTAGATATTTCCATGTTTATACAGATAGCAGTGTAGTTATTTCCATGGTTATAGAGATAGCAGTGTAGATATTTCCATTGATATACAGACAGCTGTGTAGATATTTCCATGATCATACAGATAGCGGTGTAGATATTTCCATGTTCGTACAGATAGCGGTGTAGATATTTCCATGTTCATACAGATAGCGGTGTAGATATTTCCATGTTCATACAGATAACGGTGTAGATACTTCCATGTTCATACAGATAGCGGTGTACATATTACCATGTTCATACAGATAGCGGTGTAGATATTTCCATGTTCATACAGATGGCGGTGTAGATATTTACATGTTCATTCAGATGGCGGTGTAGATATTTCCACGTTCGTAAAGATGGCAGTGTAGATATTTCCATGTTCATAGAGATGGTGGTGTAGATATTTCCATGTTTATGCAGATAGCGGTATAGATATTTCCAAGTTTATACAGATGGTGGTGTAGATATTTCCATGTTTATAGACATGGCGGTCTAGATATTTCCATGTTTATAGAGATAGTGTTGTATTTTTTTCCAAGTTTATACAGATGGCGTTGTAGATATTTCCATGTTTATACAGATAGCGGTGAAGATATTTCTATGTTTATACAGATAGCGGTGTAGATATTTCCATGTTTATACAGATAGCGGTGTAGGTATTTCCATGTTTATAGAGATAGTGGTGTAGATAATTCCAATTTTATACAGATAGCATTGTAGATATTTCCAAGTTCATACAGATAGCGTTGTAGATATTTCCACGTTTATAGAGATGGCTGTGTAGATATTTCCATGTTCATACAGATGGCAGTGTAGATATTTCCATGTTTATAGAGATGGCGGTGTAGATATTTTCATGTTTGCACAGATGGCGTTGTAGATATTTCTATGTTTACACAGATAGCGGTTTAGACATTTCCATGTTTTCACAGATAGCGGTGTGGATATTTCCATGTTTATGCAGATAGCATTGTAGATATTTCCATGTTTTTACAGATAGCGGTGTAGATATTTCCATGTTTATACAGATAGTTGGGAGGATATTTCCATGTTTATACAGATAGCCGTGTAGATATTTCCATCTTAATACAGATGGTGGTGTAGATATGTCCATGTTCGTACAGATTGCGGTGTACATATTTCCATGTTCATACAGATGGCGGTGTAGATATTTCGAAGTTTATAGAGATAGCGCTGTAGTTATTTCCATATTTATAGAGAAATCTGTGTTGATATTTCCATGCATATGCAGATAGCAGTGTAGATATTTCCATGTTCATGCAGATAGCAGTGTAGGTATTTCCATGTTCGTCCAGATGCTGGTGTAGTTATATCCATGTTCATACAGATGGCGGTGAAGATATTTCCATGTTCCTACAGATGGCGGTGTAGATATTTTCATGTTCATACAAATGGCTGTGTAGATATTTCCATGTTCATAGAGATGGCGGTGTAGATATTTCCATGCTCATACAAATGGCGGTGTAGATATTTCCATGTTCATAGAGATGGCGGTGTAGATATTTCCATGTTTATACAGATAGCGGTGTAGTTATTTCCATGGTTATAGAGATAGCAGTGTAGATATTTCCATTGATATACAGATAGATGTGTAGATATTTGCGTGTTCATACAGATAGCGTTGTAGATATTTCCATGTTCATACAGATAGCGGTGTAGATATTTCCATGTTCATACAGATAGCAGTGTAGATATTTCCATGTTCATACAGATAGCGGTGTAGATATTTCCATGTTCATACAGATAGCGGTGTAGATATTTCCATGTTCATAAAGTTAGCGGTGTAGATATTTCCATGTTCATACAGATGGCGGTGTAGATATTTACATGTTCATACAGATAACGGTGTAGATATATCCATGCTCATATAAATGGCGGTGTAGATATTTCCATGTTCATAGAGATGGCGGTGTAGGTATTTCCATGTTTAAAACAGTTAGCAGTGTAGTTATTCCCATGTTTATAGAGATAGCAGTGTAGATATTTCCATTTATATACAGGTAGCTGTGTAGATATTTCCATGTTCATACAGATAGCGGTGTAGATATTTCCATGTTCATACAGATAGCGGTGTAGATATTTCCATGTTCATACAGATAGCGGTGTAGATATTTCCATGTTCATACAGATAACGGTGTAGATATTTCCATGTTCATACAGATGGCAGTGTAGATATTTCCATGTTTATAGAGATGGCGGTGTAGATATTTTCATGTTTGCACAGATGGCGTTGTAGATATTTCTATGTTTACACAGATAGCGGTTTAGACATTTCCATGTTTTCACAGATAGCGGTGTGGATATTTCCATGTTTATGCAGATAGCGTTGTAGATATTTCCATGTTTTTACAGATAGCGGTGTAGATATTTCCATGTTTATACAGATAGTTGGGCAGATATTTCCATGTTTATACAGATAGCCGTGTAGATATTTCCATCTTAATACAGATGGTGGTGTAGATATGTCCATGTTCGTACAGATTGCGGTGTACATATTTCCATGTTCATACAGATGGCGGTGTAGATATTTCGAAGTTTATAGAGATAGCGCTGTAGTTATTTCCATATTTATAGAGAAATCTGTGTTGATATTTCCATGCATATGCAGATAGCAGTGTAGATATTTCAATGTTCATGCAGATAGCAGTGTAGGTATTTCCATGTTCGTCCAGATGCTGGTGTAGTTATATCCATGTTCATACAGATGGCGGTGAAGATATTTCCATGTTCCTACAGATGGCGGTGTAGATATTTTCATGTTCATACAAATGGCTGTGTAGATATTTCCATGTTCATAGAGATGGCGGTGTAGATATTTCCATGCTCATACAAATGGCGGTGTAGATATTTCCATGTTCATAGAGATGGCGGTGTAGATATTTCCATGTTTATACAGATAGCGGTGTAGTTATTTCCATGGTTATAGAGATAGCAGTGTAGATATTTCCATTGATATACAGATAGATGTGTAGATATTTGCTTGTTCATACAGATAGCGTTGTAGATATTTCCATGTTCATACAGATAGCGGTGTAGATATTTCCATGTTCATACAGATAGCAGTGTAGATATTTCCATGTTCATACAGATAGCGGTGTAGATATTTCCATGTTCATACAGATAGCGGTGTAGATATTTCCATGTTCATAAAGTTAGCGGTGTAGATATTTCCATGTTCATACAGATGGCGGTGTAGATATTTACATGTTCATACAGATAACGGTGTAGATATATCCATGCTCATATAAATGGCGGTGTAGATATTTCCATGTTCATAGAGATGGCGGTGTAGGTATTTCCATGTTTAAAACAGTTAGCAGTGTAGTTATTCCCATGTTTATAGAGATAGCAGTGTAGATATTTCCATTGATATACAGGTAGCTGTGTAGATATTTGCATGTTCATACAGATAGCGGTGTAGATATTTCCATGTTCATACAGATAGCGGTGTAGATATTTCCATGTTCATACAGATAGCGGTGTAGATATTTCCATGTTCATACAGATAACGGTGTAGATATTTCCATGTTCATACAGATGGCAGTGTAGATATTTCCATGTTCGTACAGATGGCGGTGTAGATATTTCCATGTTCATAGAGATGGCCGTGTAGATATTTCCATGTATATGCAGATAGCGGTATAGATATTTCCATGTTTATACAGATGGCAGTGTAGACATTTCCATGTTTATAGAGATGGCGGTCTAGATATTTCCATGTTTATAGAGATAGTGGTGTAGTTTTTTCGAAGTTTATAGAGACAGCGTTGTTGAGATTTCCATGTTTATACAGAGAGCGTTGAAGATATTTCCATGTTTATACAGATAGCGGTGTAGATATTTCCATGTTTATACAGATAGCGGTGTAGGTATTTCTATGTTTATAGAGATAGTGGTGTAGATAATTCCAATTTTATACAGATAGCAGTGTAGATATTTCCAAGTTCAAACAGATAGCGGTGTAGATATTTCCACGTTTATAGGGATGGCGGTGTAGATATTTCCATGTTCATACAGATGGCAGTGTAGATATTTCCATGTTTATAGAGATGGCGATGTAGATATTTTCATGTTTACACAGATGGCGGTGTAGATATTTCCATGTTTACACTGAAAGCGGTGTAGACATTTCCATGTTTACACAGATAGCGGTGTGGATATTTCCATGTTTATGCAGATAGCGGTGTAGATATTTCCATGTTTATACAGATAGCGGTGCGGATATTTCCATGTTTATACAGATAGTGGTGCAGATATTTCCATATTTATACAGATAGCGGTGTAGATATTTCCATCTTAATACAGATGGCGGTGTAGATATGTCCATGTTCGTACAGATTGCGGTGTAGATATTTCCATGTTCATACAGATGGCGGTGTAGATATTTCGAAGTTTATAGAGATAGCGCTGTAGTTATTTCCATATTTATAGAGAAATCTGTGTAGATATTTCCATGTATATGCAGATAGCTGTGTAGATATTTCCATGTTCATGCAGATGGCAGCGTAGATATTTCCATGTTCATCCAGATGCCGGTGTAGATATATCCATGTTCATACAGATGGCAGTGAAGGTATGTCCATGTTCATACAGATGGCGGTGTAGATATTTCCGTGTTCATACAACTGGCCGTGTAGATATTTCCATGTTCATAGTGATGGCGGTGTAGATATTTCCATGCTCATACAAATGGCGTTGTAGATGTTTCCATGTTCATAGAGATGGCGGTGTAGATATTTCCATGCTCATACAAATGGCAGTGTAGATATTTCCATGTTCATAGAGATGGCGGTGTAGATATTTCCATGATTATACAGATAGCAGTGTAGTTATTTCCGTGGTTATAGAGATAGCAGTGTAGATATTTCCATTGATATACAGACAGCTGTGTAGATATTTCCATGTTCATACAGATAGCGGTGTAGATATTTCCATGTTCATACAGATAGCGGTGTAGATATTTCCATATTCATACAGATAGCGGTGTAGATATTTCCATGTTCATACAGATAACGGTGTAGATATTTCCATGTTCATACAGATAGAGGTGTAGATATTTCCATGTTCATAAAGTTTGCGGTGTAGATATTTCCATGTTCATACAGATGGCGGTGTAGATATTTACATGTTCATACAGATGGCGGTGTAGATATTTCCATGTTCATACAGATGGCGGAGTAGATATTTCCATGTTCATAGAGATGGCGGTGTAGATATTTCCATGTTTATGCAGATAGCGGTATAGATATTTCCATGTTTATACAGAAGGTGGTGTAGTTATTTCCATGTTTATAGACATGGCGGTCTAGATATTTCCATGTTTATAGAGATAGTGGTGTAGTTTTTTCCAAGTTTATAGAGACAGCGTTGTAGATATTTCCATGTTTATACAGATAGCAGTGAAGATATTTCCATGTTTATACAGATAGCGGTGTAGATATTTCCATGTTTATACAGATAGCGGTGTAGGTATTTCCATGTTTATAGAGATAGTGGTGTAGATAATTCCAATTTTATCCAGATAGCAGTGTAGATATTTCCAAGTTCATACAGATAGCGGTGTAGATATTTCCATGTTTATGCAGATAGCGATGAAGATATTTCCTTGTTTATACTGAGAGCGGTGTAGATATTTACTTGTTTATGGATATGGCGGTCTAGATATTTCCTTGTTTATACAGATAGCGGTGTAGATATTTCCATGTCTATAGACATATCGGTGTAGATATTTGCATTTTTATACAGATAGCAGTGTGAATATTTCCATGTTCATAGAGATAGCGGTGTAGATATTTCCACCTTTATAGAGATGGCGGTGTAGATATTTCCATGTTCTTACAGTTGGTGGTGTAGATATTTCCATGTTTATAGAGATGGCGGCGTGGATATTTCCATGTTTATACAGATGGCGGTGTAGATATTTCCATGTTTACACAGATGGCGGTGTAGACATTTCCATGTTTCCACAGATAGCGGTGTAGACATTTCCATCTTTACACAGATAGCGTTGTAAATATTTACATGTTTATAGAGACAGCGGTATAGTTATTTCCATGTTTATACAGATAGCGGTGTCGATATTTCCATCTTAATACAGATAGCGGTGTAGATATTTCCATGTTCCTACAGATGCGGTGTAGAAATTTCCATGTTCATACAGATGGCGGTGTAGATATTTCCAAGTTTATAGAGGTAGCGGTGCAGTTATTTCCATGTTTATATAGAAAGCTGTGTAGATATTTCCATGTATATGCAGATAGCTCTGTAGATACTTCCATGTTCATACAGATAGCGGTGTAGATATTTCCATGTTCATCTAGATGGCGGTGTAGATATATCCATGTTCATACAGATGGCGGTGAAGATATTTTCATGTTGATACACACAGCAGTGTAGATATTTCCAAGTTTATAGAGACAGCGGTGTAGATATTTCCATGTTTATAGAAAAATCATTGCAGATATTTCCATGTTTATATAGGTAGCGGTATAGACTTTTCCATGTTTATACAGATGGCAGTGTTGATATTTCCATGTTTATAGTGAATGCGGTGTAGATATTTCCATGTTTATTGAGATAGCGGTGTAGATATTTCCATCTTTATACAAATGGCGGTGTAGATATTTCCTTCTTTATAGAGATAGCGGTGTAGATATTTCCATGTTCATACAGATGGCGGTGCAGATATTTCCATCTTTATAGAGATGGCGGTATAGCTATTTCCATGTTTATAGAGATCGCGGTGTAGATATTTTCATGTTCTTACAGATGGCAGTGTACATATTTCCATGTTTATAGAGATGGCGGTGTAGATATTTCCATGTTTATGCAGAGGGCGGTTTAGATATTTCCATGTTTACACAGATAGCGGTGAAGATATTTCCATGTTGATACACATAGCGGTGTAGAGATTTCAGAGTTTATAGAGATAGCGTTGTAGATATTTCCATGTTTATAGAGATGGTGGTCTAGATATTTCCTTGTTTGTACAGATAGCGGAGTAGTTATTTCCATATTTATAGAGATGGTGGTCTAGATATTTCCTTGTTTATACAGATAGCAATGTAGATATTTCCATTTTCATACAGATAGCTGTGTAGATATTTCCACGTTTATAGAGACGGCGGTTTAGATATTTCCATGTTTATACAGATAGCGTTGTAGATATTTCCATTTTTATACATATAGCGGTGTAAATATTTCAAGGTTTATACAGATAGCAGTGTAGATATTTCCATGTTTATGGAGATAGCGGTGTGGATATTTCCCTGTTTTACAGATAGCAGTTTAGATATTTCCGTGTTTATACAGATAGCGGTGTAGATATTTCCGTGTTTGTAGACAGAGCGGTGTAGTTATTTCCACATTTATACAGATAACGGTGTAGATATTTCCATGTTTATATGGATAGCGGTGTAGATATTTCCATGTATATGCAGATAGCGGTGTAGATACTTCCATGTTTATGCAGATGGCAGTGTAGATATTTCCATGTTTATAGAGAAGGCGGTGTAGATATTTCCGTGTTTATACAGATGGCGGTGTAGATATTTCCATGTTTATAGTGATAGCGGTGTAGATATTTCCATGTTCATACAGATAGCGGTGTAGATATTTCCATGTTCATACAGATAGCAGTGTAGATATTTCCATGTTCATACAGACGGCGGTGTAGATATTTCCATGTTCATACAGACGGCGGTGTAGTTATTTCCATGTTCATACAGATGGCGGTGTAGATATTTCCACGTTTATAGAGATGGTGGTGTAGATATTTCCATCTTTATACAGATAGCGGTGTAGATATTTCCATGTTTATACAGATGGCGGTGTTGATATTTCCACCTTGATAGAGATAGTGGTGTAGATATTTCCATATTCATAGAGATGGCGGTTTAGATATTTCCATGTTTATAGAGATGGCGGTGTAGATATTTCCATGTTTATACAGATGGCGGTGTAGATATTTCCACCTTTATAGAGATGGCATTGTAGATATTTCCATGTTTGTACAGGTAGCGGTGAAGATATTTCCATATTTATACAGGTAGCGGTGCAGATATGTGAATTCATTAAACCTCTTCTTCTTTATAAATTACCCTGTCTTGGGTATGTCTTTATCAGCAGCTTGAATTTTGACTAATACACTCACTGTCCATGAATGATACTCTTTTAGCCCATTTGCATTGTTATAAAGAAATACCTGAGGCTGGGTGGTTTATAAAGAAATGAGGTTTATTTGGCTCCTTGTTCTGAAGGCTGTACGTGTAGCATAGTACTGGCACCTGCTTCCAGGGAGGGCCTCAGGAACCTTCCAATCATGGTGGAAGGTGAAGGGAAACCAGCATATCACATGGTGAGAGAGGAAGCAAGAGAGACAGGGAAGAGGTGTCAGTCTCTTTTAAACAACCAGATATCGCATGAACTCACAGGGTAAGAACTCATTCATTACCAAGAGGACAGCACCAAGCCATTCAGGAGGCATCTGTCTCCAACATTGGGGATCACATTTTAACGTGAGATTTGAAGGGGACAAACATCCAAACTATGTCAGATACCAAAGCTGACAATGCTTAGGATCTTTAGCTGTTCCAGGTCCTGGGAAAAGGGAGAGAGTTAGCTTCCCTCGTTTATGCTGTGCTACTGCATATTATATTAGTAATTATAGTTCTCTAAAGGTTCTTAAAAGCAAATAAACAAGTGCAAGGCAAAACATATGAAATGCAAGGCAAAACATACGAAATGCAAGGCAAATGCATTAAAAACTTTTGAGTGTTAATATATAGATTTTATTTTATCTTTTTAATTTCTTTTGCTTAACCAAATAGATTATGTAGTTTTGATTAACTGGCCATGAAATAGCTCTGCCTACATAGAATTTCCCATGAATAATTGGTTGTGGAGACTTTTGTGTGTGACCCAAATCCTCCCTCAAAACTGAAGTTTGCCCAGCTATTGGGAGTGTTGGCAAATCATGCCTCTCAGCTGATTCTCTCTAGAATTTATTCTCAGGAGATCTAATTAATAACTTGTCAAGCTGATGTCCATCCTTGGGGACAACTCGTATCTGAAGAATGGCCAGTGAAAGGTATTAAAACTCCATACTCCTGCCTCAATTTAGGGCAACTCTGAAGGGTCACCCCAGCTTCTCAGCTCCCCCTTGAGATTAGCTGAGGTATTTGTTGTGACTGCCTCACATCTCAACTCCCTTTATCCAATTCAGCTTTTTCGCCACAGTTGTTGGTTCCTAGGATTTTACCCAGTTAAATGTTCTCTACACAAATCTCTATCTCAAATCTGCTTTACAGGGAATGTGGCCTCAGACAGGTTTTCATTAGGTTCTGGACATAACTCTCATTAGTCATTGATATGATTCGGCTGTGTCTCCGGCCGAATCTCACCTTGATTGTAATTATCCCCGCATGTCAAGGATGGAGTCAGGTGGAGATAATTGAATCATAGGGGCGGGTTCCCCCTACTGTTCTCCTGGTAGCGAATAAGTCTCACCAGATCTGATGGTTTTCAAATGGGAGTTTCCCTACACAAGCTTTCTTCTCTGCTACCATTTAAGATGTGCCTTTGCTTCTTTTTTGCCTTCTGCCGTGACTGTGAGGCCTCCCCAGCCATGTGGAATTGTGAGTTCATTAAACCTCTTTCCTTTATAAATTACCCGGTCTTGGGTAGGACTTTATTAGCAGCATGAGAACAAACTAGTACAGTCTGTTCTATAAGCCCAAGTCGGATCACAGAGTCCCGCTTTCTGTTTCTTTTTTTTTCTAGCCCATATTTCTACTAAAACTTGACTCATATAGACTCAAAACAAAATAATTAAGCATGGCTAATATTTATTTAATATTTTATACGTGTCAGGTACTGTATTTTGTAACTTATCTTTTAATAATCTTTCCAAATCTCTAAAAGGAGAATTCTGCTTTTTTATAGAGAAAATAAGGATGGCTCTGAAAATGTTAGTAGTAGGGGAAGCAGGGTGAGGGACATAGAGGGCACTTTGTGTTATTTGTGCATTTTACCATCAGTCTAAAATCAGGTCAAAATAAAAAAAAATGAGAAGTAGAAGCAGGTTGTTAAGATTTTCAGTGTGACTCTAGAATTTTTTTGTTTGTTGTTTGTTTTGGAGTGTAGTGGTAAGATCTCTGTTCACTGCAACCTCCACTTCCCAGGCTCAAGGAATTCTCCTGCCTCAGTCTCCCAAGTAGCTGGGATTATAGGTCCCTGCCACCACACCCAGCTAATTTTTGTATTTTTTTTTTTTTAGTAGAGATGGGGTTTCAGCATGTTGGCCAGGCCAGTCTCCAACTCCTGACTTCAAGTCATCCACCCGCCTCAGCCTCTGGAAGTGCTGGGATTATAGGCATGAGCCACCACTCCTGGCCCAAAGTTCATATTTTAACTACTAACCTAAATTATTTTAAAAACAAAAGTCTCCTTGGACTCAAACCAGGTCAGAGTGACATGATCATGTGCCTGTTTTGTGCAGGGTGAAGTGAGATTATTATCTAGGAAATAGCTGAAATGTCTTGTTGTGGGCATAAATATTTCATATAAATTCTAAGCTTCATATTAGCACTTAGATTATAATTATCTAAAGAATAGAGAACAATTTCATATAATTTTCAGTGTATCAGGCGAATCAAAAGTATACATACAAGCATGCAGATGAATTTCAGTGAATATAGTGGTGACAATGCTCAACAGAATAAGTGTCCCCCACCCCAACCCTGCATCTTGCTCTTTCACTGTCCTAAACATAGAATAAAATGGTTCAGGCATCCAGCTTGTTCCCTCCACACTTCACACTTTTACTTAATAGCAGCTTATCTTTAACACTTTGTCATCTTTAAGATGTTGCTAATTCTTTCTGGTAGATCCCAGGACTGAGGATGAGGAAGAATGATTTTATTTAAATAAGGTTGCTTAATTAAAAAACAATTTTTTTAGTTTTAAGATATTTTCATTATTTTATAAAATGTTTGTGGGTACAAAGGAGGTTTATATATTTGTGGGGTACATGAGATGTTTTGATACAGGCATGCAGTGTGAAATAATCACATCATGAGGAATGGGCTTTCCATCCCCTCAAGCATTTATCCTCTGAGTTAAAAACTATTCAATTGGCTGGGCGTGGTGGCTCACGCCTGTAGTCCCAGCTCTTTGGGAGGCCGAGGTGGGCGGATCGCCTGAGGTCAGGAGTTTGAGACCAGCCTGGCCAACATGATGAAACCCCATCTCTACTAAAAATACAAAAATTAGCCAGGTGTGGTGGCGAGTGCCTGTCATCCCAGCTACTCGGGTGGCTGAGACAGGAGAATCATTTGAACCTGGAAGGTGGAGGTTACAGTGAGCCGAGATCATGCCATTGTACTCCAGCCTGAGTGACAAGAGTGAAACTCCATGTCAAAAACAAACAAAAATCAATTACATTCTTTAAGTTATTAAAATTAAACATTGTAAATGATATTTTTTCCCAAAGCTTTTTCAAAGATAAAAAAAGTAGAAACAAAGACACTTTCTACTGATTTCCAGCATGGTGACTCTGTATTTCTAGCATGTGTTAAGGTGAAAAATTGATTTTATGTTTAACACAAAACATAGCATAATGTAATGAAAAGCAAGATTGTAATGATGAAGGAAAATAACACTAGTGCTAATTTTTTTCAATTTGAAACATTGGATTAAAATGAATTAGGTTATATTCCAACATGTTTATATTGAATTTCTTTTTTCTCCAATTGGTTTCTTTTTATTAATGGGGGAGTGTTGCATTTGTATAAGGTTTCCCTATTATATTCAATTGTTTTGAGATGCTTTTAATATGAAGTTTTTATGTTTTCTTTTTGATGTATACATGTTATGCTTTTATGCTGAATTTGATAATTGGTGCTGTATGTGCAAAACAAATTTAATTTCCCAGCTTTTATTTTTTAAAGCCCTGGGAAGCAACATAATAAAGTAGAAATAGTATCAAGACAGGAGTTAGAATACCTGGATTCTAAAATTTAAATTAAATTAGGATCTAGTGACATTATAGGTGTTCCTTGATCTTCTGATGACCTGATTCCTCAAAAGAAAAATAAAATAATCTATAAATTGTTTCTAATTCTAAAACTCTATCAATCCTATTTTTAAAATTATAATTAGTTGAACTCTATAAGGTCACAAAAATCCCTATTAAGAAACTAAAATAAAATTTTATCCTATCTTAAAAATACTCTGATCTTTTTTTATATGCTGACATGAATTCTAATTATTTTTGAGCCCCTAAAAGCATTTAAGATCACAGTTTATGTTTTATTATTGACTTTCAGATAATTAACATTTTACTGATAGATATGAACAAATCTACTCTAACAGAGATAGTCATTAGTTTATTTCTCTCTTTTCAGTATCAATAAAAAGTATCGATTTACCAATAACAATGAATTAATTGCCTGAAATAAATGAAACGTAAGCAGCAAAAGTGAACCTTTTAGTATAACTCTTCTTGTAAACATTGACTTAGTTCAAAGGGAGCTTATCTTTAAAAAAAAAAGCGCTAATTCATGTCTATTGGTATAGATATAATCTTTTGTTCCTTGAAAATAGATCCTACTATACTCCAGACACTATGCCACTTGGTGCAGATATTAACACAAATAGCAGGTGATCACTGTCCTCATGGAGTTTATTTTAAAGAGAACAAAGTGAGACAAAGGCACACAAGCAAAGAACTACAATACAAAGGGGATGGCATCTGACTCAGCATGGAGGTGTCACGGAAGGTGTTGTTTTGCTTAGGTTTTGAAGTGTGGGTAGGAGATGGCCCATGTTGAGAGTGGGAACTGGGAATTAAAAAGATGAGGAGGTCTCTGCAAATCTACATTGATGGGAAGTAGCATGCTGATGTGGGAAACAACTAAAAAGTTCCAGAATGCATGGTTTATAAAGCGTGAGTCAGAGAGGGCTAGACCAGTAGCCAGATCAAGGATATCTCAGATGTTATAGTCATGAATTAGTGCATTGACCTGCAGGCCATGGGAGTCACTGAAGGTTTCAGTCAGTTAAGTGAGCTGATCAGAACAGTGCTTTAGATAGGCCGCTCTTTTGGCTGTAAGGGGGACACGTTTGAAGTAGGGCTATAGCTAAAAATATACAGACACTTCCTCTTGTCTACAGCCCTGCTGGCATCTGTTGTATTTTGACTTTTTAATAATAGCCATTCCAACCTGTATGAAATGGTATCTCATTGTGTTTTGATTTGCAATTTTCTGATGATTAGTGATTCTAACCATTTTTTTTCGTGTATTTGTTGGCCATTTGTATATGTTCTTTTGAGATGAGTTTGTTCATGTCCTTTGCCCATTTGTTAATTGGGTTTTTTTTTCTAATTGATTTAAGTTCCCTGTAGATTCTGGATACTAAAAAACAAACAAAAACCAGAAGTAAATAAATTCTCAGGACACACACACCCACACCCACACCCACAGAGAGAGAGAGAGAGAGAGCCTAGGTAAGAGGCCACCAACCACCAGAGTCTAAACTGGGAACACTTTCTAGTACAGAATGAATGGAAAGGATTCATGAAATATCTAGAAAGTAACGTTAATGAGATTTACATGTATGGAGTGAATGAGGAGAAACAGGGATCATTCAGGATTCTGGTAGGGATAACAGGGGGAGCCATTAGTTGAAATTTTGAAGTGGGAGAAGGAGAGTGAGTTTTAGGGAGAAAGATGAGTTGTTTTTTAGGTATTTGAAACCCTTGAAGCTTCTATGGGACATCGAAGTGGAAATAACAGTCTGTGGGTTGGGACAATAAAGAAAGAAATTGGTTGAAGACTAGGGGAAGAGTATAGAGCAAATAAATATTTAAGATAAGAAACATAGAGAGATAGCTGAAAATGTGGGACTGGATTACAAAGGAAGAGTGATTTAGTTATGAAGCCCAAGGGCTGACAGGAATGGGTGACTACTCGAGGAGTTCATATGCATCTGTTATTGTATGAATAAAAAAAATTATCTGTTCCTTCCTAAAGATATCTTCAACCTGTTTTTGGATACATATGGGCACTGCTTTTCATTCTCTTAGCCCCATTTCTTATTTTAGCCTCTGCTGTAGCAATCAGTTCTGCACAGGCTTTGACCCAGGCTTTGACTAGTTGGTGCAGGTGTGATATGACACTTACCTGGAATGGCCCACAGTTTGTGGCTGCTCTCACTTAAGCAGGTGGGATGCTCATGTAGGTGTAACCTAGAAGCTTGGTAGAGTTTATGCCCATGGGGCAACCTGTGACCACTCAAAAATAAAGCCCTTTCCTCCTCCCAGATTGAGGAGTCTTGCATTATGTAATAAAACTCCTTAGAAGGCCTATTAGGTTCCAATACAGCATTAGGCAACTTGATAAGGTATCCCATCATCAGCCTTCCTTTCTTCCCTCATTCCTCTGCCTCTCACTCTTTCTTCCTAAGTTAACTTCTTAGATAAAATGCCAACTTTCTATATTTTGTTTCACATCAGGGAAAATAATTGTATATCCCATTTCAAAAGCATATAAAAAGGTTACTGTATAGAAAATTTGTGTTTAATAGATTAAGGTGTAACTTTCCAAATACTTTAAAATTTTATTTCAGATACGTTTTTCATTTTTATAAGCTTCATCTAAAAGCAGAGTTCACCTAAGAATATACCTAGGAGCATATTACATAAAATATATTTTATATTTCAGTAGTTTAGCTAGGATTCTTTCAAAATTGAGAGGATCTACAAATATTTCTAACACATTAGTTTTCAGTCTTAAGGCTGAGTCAAGAACAAAGCTCCTAAACTTTGCATTGGTGATTGAGAACATTTTAAAATTGTTATTTAATTCATTAATTTATTTTTAAAAAATGTTCACATTGCAATCATATAGATTTATAGGATACAATTTGATGTTTCAATGAATATGTATGTTGTCTAATGATCCAATAAGGATAGTTAGTGTATTAATTACCTCATGCATTTATCATTTCTTTTTCATAAGAAATTTCAAAATCCTTTCTTCTAGATACTTTGTAATATACAATACTTTACTTTTAACTATAGTCACCCTGCTTTGCAAAGAACACTTCAACTTATTCTTCCTATATAATTGTGATTTCATAACTGTTAACCAATCTATCTCCATTTTGCCCTCCCCACTTCTTCCTCACTGGTAACCACTATTCTACTCTACTTCTCTATTAACATTTTTTTTTAAGATTCCACATATGAGAGAGATCATGCGGTATTTGCTTTCTGTGTCTGGCTTATTTCACATAACATTGTATCCTACAGGGTCATCCATGTTCTTGCAACTGGCAGAATTTCATTCTTTTTTTATTGCTGAATAGTATTTCATTGTGTGTGTGTCCATATATATATATATATATATAATTTTATGTATAATTATAATTACACATAAAATTATTTATAATTATAATTAATTTTATGTATAATTATAATTACACATAAAATTATATATAAGTATAATTATATATAATTATATATAATAATATATATTATATGTAATATATAATATACATAATGTATATTATATATAATATACATAACGTATATTATATATATTATACATAACGTATATTATATATATTATACATAACGTATATTATATATATTATACATGATATATATTATGTATAATATACATGATATATATTATACATAATATACATGATATATTATATATAATATACATAATATATATTATGTATAATATACATAATATATATTATATATATATAATTCACTTCTTTGTTTTTAGACACATAGGTTGATTCCATATCTGATTATTAGAAATAGTGCTAAAGTAAACATAAGAGTGCAGATATTTTTCAAACACAATGATTTCGTTTCCTATGGATATATACCCAGTAGTGGGATTGCTGGGTTATGTGATCAAATGATTGTTTTTTTGTTTTTTTTTTATTTTTTAGCGAACTTCCATAAAGTTTTGCTTAATGGTTGTACTAGTTTACAACTCCATCAACAGTGTGTAAGTGTTCCCTTTTCTCCACTTCCTTGCCAACTCTTGTTATCTTTTACCTTTTTGGTAATAGCCATTCTAATGGGTGAACTGGTATCTCATTGTGGTTTTGATTTGCATTTCCCTGATGGTTAGTGATGTTGAACATGATTTTATTATATATTCGTCTTGACCATTTCTATATTTTCTCTTGTGGCATGTCTTTTAGTTTATTTTGTCCTTTTTTTTTTTTTGAGAAGGAGTCTTGCTCTGTTGCCCAAGCTGGAGTACAGTGGTGCAATCGGGGCTCACGGCAACCTCCATCTCCCTCTTTCAAGCAATTCCCCTGCCTCAGCCTGCTGAGTAGCCGGGGTTACAGGCACACGCCATCATGTTTGGCTAAATTTTTGTATTTTTAGTAGAGAAATGATTTCACCATATTGGTCAGGCTGGTCTCAAACTCCTGACCTCAGGCAATCCACCTGCCTCAGCCTCCCAGTTTTGCCCATTTTTAAATAAGTTATTTATGTTTTTGCTGTTGAGTTGTTTAAGTTTCTTATATAATCTGGGCATTAACTTCTTAGCAGACGTATAGTTTGCAAATATTGTATCCCATTCTGTAAGTTGTTTTTTCACTCTGTTAAGTTTCCTTTGCTGTGCAAAAGCATTTTAGTTTGATGAAACCCCATTTACCTATTTTTGCTTTTGTTGCCTGTGCTTTTGACGTCTCATTTAAAAAATCCTTGTACAACCCAAAGTTATAGAGAATTTCCCACATGTTATCTTCTAGTAGTTTTTCATAGTTTTCAATCTTACCTTTAGGTCTTTAATCGCATTTGAGTTGATTTTGTATAAGGTAAAAGATAGCGGTCTAATTTCATTATCCCACATGTAGATATCCAATCTTCTCAATACCATTTAATGAAGACACTGTCTTTACCCCTGTGTGTGCTCTTGACTCCTTTTTTGAAAATCAGTTGACTTTAGGTATGAGAATTTATTTCTGAGCTGTATATTCTCTTCCATTGGTCTATGTGTTTGCTTTATGGCAGTGCCATGCTGTTTTGCTTACTATGGCTTTGTAGTATATTTTGAAGTCAGGTAGTGTGGTGCCTCCAGCTTTGTTATTTTTGCACAGGATTGCTTTGGTTATTTGGGGTCTTTTCTGGTTTCATACAAATTTTAGGGTATTTTTTTCTATTTCTGTGAAGAATTTCATTGGTATTTTGATAGGGATTGCATTGAATCTGTGGGACATTTTGTTAGTATGGTCATTTCAATAGTATCAATTCTTCCATTCCATGAGTATATAGTGTCCATTTTTTGTGTATCGTAAATTTTTCCATCACTGTGTTATAGTTTTCATTGAAGAGATCTTTCACGACCTTGATTAAATTTATCTGCAGATTTCTTGGTAGCTATTGTAAATGGAATTCCTTTCTTGATGACTTTTTCAGATAGTTCACTATTAGTGTATAGAAACACCACTGAATTTTCTGTGTTGATTTTGTATACTACAACTTTACTGAATTTATTTATTATTTCTAGTAGTTTTTGGTCAAGTCTTTAGGGTTCTCACTCTATATAAGTATATATAGAAAGAACCCTAAAGAGAGAGAGATCATATATATCTATATGATCATATATATAGATGTATACATATGTATGTGAGATCACATTTTCTACAAACAGAAACGATCTGACTTCCTTCTTTCCAGTTTGGATCCCTCTTATTTATTTCTTTTGTCTAATTGCTCTGGCTCTGACCTCCAGTACTATGCTAAATAGAAGTGGTAGAAGTTGACATCCTTGTCTTCCTCCATATCATAGAGGAAAAGCATTTAACTATTCACCATAAATAAGATGTTAGCTGTGGGTTTGTCACATATGGCCTTTACTGCGTTGAGGTACACTCCTATACCTACTTTCTTGACAGTTTTTATCATAAAGGAATGTTGACTTTTGTCAAGTGTTCTTTTTGCATCTGTTGAAATGATCACATGGTTTTTGTTTTTCTTTCTATTGTGGTGGTGTATCATATTTACTGATTTGTGCATGTTAAGCCATCCTTTCATCCCTGGGATGAACCCCACTTGATTATAGTGAATACTCTTTTTAGTGTGCTGTCGAAGTCAGTTCACTTGTATCTTGTTGAGAATTTTTGTATCTATGTTCTCCAGGAATATTGGCCTGTTATTTTCATTTTGTGCGTGTCTTTGTCTGGTTTTAGAATCAGGATATTGCGAGCCTCATAAGATGAGTATGGAAGTATTCCTTCCTCATTACTTTTGTGGAAAAGTTTGTGGAGAATTGGTAGTTATTCTTTAACTGTTTGGTAGAATTCAGCAGTGAAGACATCAGGTCCTGGGTGTTGGTTGTTGTTGTTGTTGTTTTGATGGAAGATGTTTTATTATTGATTCAATTTCCAAACTCATTATTGATGTGTTCAGATGTTATATTTCCTCACAATTTAATCTTGGTAGTTGTATGTGTGCAGAAATTTATTCATTTTATTCTACATTATCAAATTTGTTGGCATATAGTTATGAGTAATGTCTTACAATCCCTTATATTTCTGTGGTGTATCAGTTGTAATGTCTCCTTTTTCATCTTTTATTTATTTGAATTTTCTCTCCTTTTGTCTTAGTTTAGCTAAAGGTTTGTCAGTTTTACCTTTACACTTTGTCTTATTTATCTTTTGAAATATTTTTTAGTGTCTGTTTCATTTATATCTGCTGAGAGCTTTATTATTTCCTTCCTTCTACCAATTTTGTGTTTAGTTTGTTTTTGATGTTCTAGTTACTTGAAGTGTATAATTTTGCTTTGTGATTTGAAAATCTTTCTTCATTTTTGGTGTAGGCTTTTATTGCTATAAATTTCCCTCTTAGAACTGCTTTTGCTACGTTCCATAGCTTTGGGTATGTTGGATTTTCATTCTTACTTGTCTCAGCGACTTTTGAAATTTTCCTATTAATGTCTTAATGAGACCTATTGATTTCTTGGGTGCATGCTATTTAATTTCCATGTTTTTATAAAATTTCCAAGGGCTTTCCTGTTGTTGATTTCTGGCTTTATATCACTGTAATCAGAAAAGATACTTCATATGATATCAGTCTTCTTAAGTTTGTTAAGACTTATTATGTGTCATAATGTATGATTGGTCCTAGAGAATGTTTGGTGTACAGTTGAGAATAATTTGTATTCTGCAGCTGCTGGATGATGTATTAGTCTGTTTTCATACTGCTGATAAAGACATACCCGAGACTGGGTAATTTACAGAGAAAAAGAGGTTTAGTGGACTCATAGTTCCACGTGGCTGGGGAGGTCTCCCAATCATGATGGAAGGCGAAAGGCACATCTTACATGGTAGCAAACAAAATAGAATTGAGAACCAAGTGAAAGGGTTCCCCCTTATAAAGCCATCAGATCTTGTTAGACGTATTCACTACCACAAGAACAGTATGGGGAAAACCGCCCCCATGATTCAATTATCTCCCACTGGTTCCCTCCCACAACATGTATGAATTATGGGAGCTATAATCAAGATGAGATTTCGGTGGGGAAATACAGCCAAACCATATCAGGTGAGATCTTCTTTACCTGCTATGTCCATTTGGTCTATGGTATAGTTTGAGTCTGTCATTTTTTGGTTGATTTTCTCTTCATATAATCTGTCCATTTTTAAAGTGGAGTGTTGAAATTTCCTACTAATATTGTATTGCAGTCAATCTCTACCTTTAAATCTAATATTTGCTTTATATATCTGGTTGTTCTGGTGTTGGGTACATATATAGTTACACCTAAGTAATATATATGTTATGTCCTCTTATTGAATTGGGCTTTTTATCATTTCATTATACAGCGACATTCTTTTTTTATATAGTTTTTTTTATTTAAAGCCTTTTAAAATATGACATGACTGTGGCTACTCCTGCTTGCTTTTCATTTGTTTGCATAAAATATATTTTTCCATCTCTTCACTTTCAGTCTATTAGTCTTTAATAATGAGGTAAGTATCATGTAGGCAGCATATAGGTGGGTTTTGCTATCTGAATCCATTCATCCACTTTATATCTTTTAAGTAGAGTTTAATCCACTTTTATTCAAGTTTATTATTGATAAATTAGGACTTCCCTCTACCATTTCATTAGTTGTTTTTTAGATTACTTGTTCACTTCTTCCTTTCTTACTGTTTATCTCTCCAGTTTGGTGGTTTTCTGTGGTGCTAAGCTTTGTTTCTTTTCCCTTTTTTGGTGTGTGTGTTTGTATCTGCTGTAATTTATTTCTTTCTGGTTAGTGAAACTAACATACAGAGTCCTGTATTTGTAACAGACTATTTTACACTGATAACAACTTATCTTCTGTCACATAAAAATACTCTTGACTTCTCCCCCTCACACACACAATTTATATTTTTGTTACCTTACATTGCATCTTTATGAATGGTAGACTCAATGGAACATAGGATCTATGTCACAACTAAATCAATTATTTAATGGCAGCATTAAAGCAGCCCAAAGAATGTGAAAAACTGGTGTGGGTGTATTTAACTTTTTAAAAACTATGTTTCATAATGTTTTCATTAAAAAGTCTTTATCAGTTTGCTAATGCCTAATTTTTACAACCAGCCACCATAGATTTTACAGGATAGATATATTATTTCAGTGGTAATTGAAGCAGAATTTTTGTTGCTCTTCTTACCCTTAGAGATTGTGTATTATCCTCAGACGTAATTCTTTGATTTTTTTTTCTTTTCATGTTGTTACACATAGTTACCAACAATCAACGTGAGAATAACCTTTGAATATTTTCAAGCATTAAGATTTGTTTATACAGCTGCACAATTAGACAACCAACACTCTTGGGCCTTTACCTCTCAGCATACACCTGATTATTAACTTAAAGGTGTGATGGGAAAAGTATCAATTTTTCTTGGTCACCTAGATTTAGAAATATGTAATAACTATAAGCTTGGGTCTGCTTCTTCAGAAGCCTAGGAAGTGGAGTGATGGTTCTCTGAAGAGGCTGGAAACAAAGTATGTGTTTCCAGAAGGCTTAATAGAATATGTTGAGATATAGGCCATTAACACAAAATTGAAAGAAATGCAAAAAATGTATGAAAGTAAGGATTTGAGAAGGGAAATTTTATTTTTAAGTCTAAGATTCCTATGAATTATATGAAAGTAAATGTCCTATCCTTAAAATTAGCCAAAGGAAGCACTTTACTTATCAATATGATATGACTTTTCATACTCTTATCTAAAGATATCCTAAACTAAGATCCAGTTTTCTAAGAAAAGACTTTTTACTCATGCTTTAAAGCATGTTACATGATTCCTACCACATCACATCATGTTGTTTACATGTATGATTTAAACTGCATTTATTCTTCAACTCACTGGTTCCTTAGGCTTCTTATCTTTCCTTGCACGCTTAGATAATTTTATGTAAAATTGATTTTTAGAAGTTTAGTTGCTGGGCGTAGTGGCTGTCACCTGTAAACCCAGTACTTTGGGAATTCAAGGCAGGTGGATTGCTTGAGTCTTGGAGTTTGAGGCCTGCCTGGGAAAGATGACAAACCCTATTTGTACAAAAATAAAAGTATTAGCTGGATATGGTGGCACATGCCTGTGGTCCCAGCTACTCCAAGGCTGAGGTGGGAGGATGGCTTGAGTCCGAGAGGCAGAGGTGTGAGCCAATATCATGCCCTGCTCTTCAGCCTGGGCAAAGAAGCCAGACCCTGTTTCAAAAAAAAATCGAGTGAGATTTGATTTCTATTTCTATGTGATTCAAAACTAGGAGAGCTTCAAGGCTAATGACTATTAAAAAATGGCCATTGCTACTTGCATTTTCTATGAAGCCAGCATACACAGCAACGTGCAACCTAAAAACCAAGCTATTTAATATGTAGCTTAGGTTTCAGGTTTGATTGTCTTTGAGGTTTGATTATTGCAGAGATCAATTGCCAGACCAAATATAGACTAATTCTGTATTTGGTCTTTTTATCATATGAAACACCCCAGCCTTGGGTATAAATTAAGAGCAAATACGGATGTTTATACCAATAGCGGTGTAGATATTTCCATGTTTATACAGATAGCGGTGTAGATATTTTCATGTCTATACAGATAGCGGTGTGGATGTTTCCATGTTTATACAGATTGTGGTGTAGATATTTCCATGTTTATAGAGATAGCGGTGTAGATATTTCCATGTTTCTACAGATAGCGTTGTAGATATTTCCATGTTTATAGAGACAGCGGTGTAGATATTTCTATATTTATAGAGATAGCGGTGTAGTTATTTCCATGTTTATACAGATGGCGGTGTAGATATTTCCATGTTTATACAGGTAGCGGTGTAGATATTTCCATGTTTGTACAGGTAGCGGTGAAGATATTTCCATATTTATACAGGTAGCGGTGCAGATATGTGAATTCATTAAACCTCTTTTTCTTTATAAATTACCCAGTCTTGGGTATGTCTTTATCAGCAGCATGAAAATTGACTAATACATTCACTGTCCATGAATGATTCTCTGTTAGCCCATTTGCATTGTTATAAAGAAATACCTGAGGCTGGGTAATTTATAAAGAAATGAGGTTTATTTGGCTCCTTGTTCTGAAGGCTGTACATGAAGCATAGTACCGGCACCTGCTTCCAGGGAGGGCCTCAGGAACCTTCCAATCATGGTGGAAGGTGAAGGGAAACCAGCATATCACATGGTGAGAGAGGAAGCAAGAGAGACAGGGAGGAGGTGGCAGTCTCTTTTAAACAACCAGATATCGCATGAACTCACAGGGTAAGAACTCATTCATTAGCAAGAGGACAGCAACAAGCCATTCAGGAGGCATCTATCTCCAACATTGGGGATCACATTTTAACGTGAGATTTGAAGGGGACAAACATCCAAACTATGTCAGATACCAAAGCTGACAATGCTTAGGATCTTTAGCTGTTCCAGGTTCTGGGAAAAGGGAGAGAGTTATCTTCCCTCGTCTATGCTGTGCTACTGCATATTATATTAGTAATTATTGTTCTCTAAAGGTTCTTAAAAGCAAATAAACAAATGCAAGGCAAAACATATGAAATGCAAGGCAAAATATATGAAATGCAAGGCAAATGCATTAAAAACTTTTGAGTGTTAATATATAGATTTTATTTTATCTTTTTAATTTCTTTTGCTTAACCAAATAGATTATGTAGTTTTGATTAACTGGCCATGAAATAGCTCTGCCTACATAGAATTTCCCATGAATAATTGGTTGTGGAGACTTTTGTGTGTGACCCAAATCCTCCCTCAAAACTGAAGTTTGCCCAGCTATTGGGAGTGTTGGCAAATCATGCCTCTCAGCTGATTCTCTCTAGAATTTATTCTCAGGAGATCTAATTAATAACTTGTCAAGCTGATGTCCATCCTTGGGGACAACTCGTATCTGAAGAATGGCCAGTGAAAGGTATTAAAACTCCATACTCCTGCCTCAATTTAGGGCAACTCTGAAGGGTCACCCCAGCTTCTCAGCTCCCCCTTGAGATTAGCTGAGGTATTTGTTGTGACTGCCTCACATCTCAACTCCCTTTATCCAATTCAGCTTTTTCGCCACAGTTGTTGGTTCCTAGGATTTTACCCAGTTAAATGTTCTCTACACAAATCTCTATCTCAAATCTGCTTTACAGGGAATGTGGCCTCAGACAGGTTTTCATTAGGTTCTGGACATAACTCTCATTAGTCATTGATATGATTCGGCTGTGTCTCTGCCCGAATCTCACCTTGATTGCAATTCTCCCCGCATGTCAAGCATGGAGTCAGGTGGAGATAATTGAATCATAGGGGCCTGTTCCCCCTACTGTTCTCCTGGTAGCGAATAAGTCTCACGAGATCTGATGGTTTTCAAATGGGAGTTTCCCTACACAAGCTTTCTTCTCTGCTACCATTTAAGATGTGCCTTTGCTTCTTTTTTGCCTTCTGCCATGACTGTGAGGTCTCCCCAGCCATGTGGAATTGTGAGTTCATTAAACCTCTTTCCTTTATAAATTACCCGGTCTTGGGTAGGACTTTATTAGCAGCATGAGAACAAACTGGTACAGTCTGTTCTATAAGCCCAAGTCGGATCACAGAGTCCCGCTTTCTGTTTCTTTTTTTTTTCTAGCCCATATTTCTACTAAAACTTGACTCATGTAGACTTAAAACAAAATAATTAAGCATGGCTAATATTTATTTAATATTTTATACGTGTCAGGTACTGTATTTTGTAACTTATCTTTTAATAATCTTTCCAAATCTCTAAAAGGAGAATTCTGCTCTTTTATAGAGAAAATAAGGATGGCTCAATCTTTTGATTTTTATTACAAGCTTTATTTTGTATAACATATAATAAACTAAAAATATTGAAAGTTTAGAAACCATCAGCACACAATCGAGGTGATGGAAATATACTTCACCTCCAGTTTCCTGATGCCTCTTTATAATACATTTCTCTGGCCCCTCATTCCTGGCCCTTAAAAACCACCAAACTGCTTTCTGTCACTGGACAGTAATTTATACAGTCAAAAAATGTATGTAAATAAAATTTTACACTATGCACTTTTTTGTCTGACATTTTATGTTTTTTTCTCTGCATGTTTTACCTCTAGAGTCTGCCTTGTTTCACTTAGTATAATTATTTTGAGATTCATTCATGTTATAGTATGTATCCATAATTAATTCGGATAAAGCAAGTTAATTCATTAATGTATTGATTGATATTTAGACTGTTTCTAGTTTGGGCTATTATGAATACATGTGCTATGAACATTTGTGTTGATATCATTATATGAACACCTACTTTTATCTCTCTTGGGTAAATACCCAGGAGTGCAATGGCTGAGTCTTACGGCAGAAGTATGTTTAACTTTTTAAGGGACTCTTGAACTGTTTTTCAAAGGTTACACTTTTTTGTATTCCCATCAGCAGTGTATGAGAGTTTCAGCTTCTCCACATCCAAGCCAGTGCTTGTCTATTATCAGTCATGCTAATCTTAGCTATTTAAAAATAGATAGTGGCGTCTCATTTTGGTTTTAATTTGCATTGCCCTAAGCATTAATTATGTTGAGCATATGTGCTTATTTACCAAACAAATGTCTACTTTGAAATGTCTGTTCCAGTCTTTCATCCAAGTTTTAAATGGGGTTGTTTGTTTTTCATTATTAAATTTTGAGCTTTTAAAATATATTTTTGATGCAAGCCTTTTATCAGATATATGAGTTGCAAATATTTTCTCCCAGCCTGCAGCTTGTCTTTTCAGTCTCTTAATAGATTCTTTTGAAGAGCAGATTCTTTTTTTTAAATTTGATGAGTTCTTCTTATCAATATATTATTATATAAATCATGCTGTCGGGTCATATCAAAGAAAGCTTTGCCTGACTCAAAGTCCCAAATGTTTTCACATCTTCCCTCTCCTCTCCTTTGGGAACTGAGATTACACGTAAATTCAGTTACTTGAAATTTACTGTCTACTATTGCTCTGTTCATGTTTTTAAAAAATTTATTTTCTCTCTATATTTTATTTTGAGAGGTGTCTCTTTTCTTCTTTAATGACTAATGTGCTATCAGCCTACCATGTAGCTGGGACTACAGCCGCATGCTACTATGCCCCGCTAATTTTTGTATTTTTAGTAGAGATGGGATTTCACCATATTGGTCAGGCTGGTGCTGAACTCCTGACTTCGTGATCCACCTGCCTCGGCCTCGCAAAATGCTGAGATTACAGGCGTGAACCACTGCGCCCAGCCTCCTTTAGTGTATCTTGCATGTCTCTATTTTAGAACATATAGAATACTGTTTCAATAAGCATTTTAATGTTCTTAACTGATAACTCTGGCACCTTGATTTACTCTGGATCAGTTCTGATTCAGTGATTTTTCTCCTTATTATGAGCCACGTTCTTCTGTCTTTTGTTGTTACTGTTGCATCTCTGCTAAACTGTGTCTGGATGTCAGATATGGTGACTTTTATCTTATTGAGTGCTGGAAGTATATGTAAATATTCTTGATCTTTGTATTGGTATGTATTTAAGTTTAGTTGGAAAGAGTTTGACTCTTTTTGGTCTTGCTTTAAAAATTCATTAGGTGGGATCAGACCAGTTCTCATTTTAGGGCTAATCACTCCCAACTAGTGAGGCAAGATCCTTCTGGGTATCCCTGGGAATCTTGAGGTGTTTCTGGTTTGGCTGATAAAATAAGCACTATTACTGGACCTTGGTGAGCATGTGTACTGTTACTTTTCATCTTATCTGTGTGTTGTTTCCCCAACCGTAGGTACTTTTCTCTAGGCCTGTCCTAACAATTACTTAGCTATGTACTTTAGGGGGACCCTTTGCAGAGCTCTGGAGTTCTCTTTCTGTGCAGCCCCTTCTTCTCAGAAACCTTGTCCTGAGAGCTCATGTCAACATGGTTTCTGTGGACTCTCAGCTCTGTCCCCTCAGCTCAGGGAGAACAATGAGCTCCTCTTGGGCTCTTCTCCTGGAGTAGTGGGCTGGAAAACTTTCTCCAGGCATAAATTAGGGCAGTTGATAGGCTCACCTTGTTTGAGACTGACTTTACAGGGTCTTGCAAACTTTTGTGTCATACATTTTGGCCATTTTTTTGGTTGTTTCAGGAGGGAGAGAAAGTCTAGTTCTTGTTACTCCATCATGGTCATTGCAGAAGTCAACCTAACTGATATTTATCAATACAGTCTGTTGCTACACATTGAACTTGCTTAAGATAATTTTTAGATGGCACAGAACTTTCTGTCCATTGAATGAGACTCTCTGCTTATTTTGCAAGTGCTCATTTGTATGGAGAAACTTCAAAAAGTTTGTGGAAAAATGAAGTTAAAAGATAAACATTGAAAATGTGATCTTCGGTTTTCATCCCTAAAGAACTGATGGTCCTGGGAACTTAACAATGTCAATGCAGTCTCTTATACATTATTAACTTAAGAAAAATGGGTGCCCTTTCCACATTTGTTGAGATTGGGAAACAAAAAGAAGTCAGAAGGAGCCAAATGAGAGCTGTAAGGTGGATGCCTGACAATTTCCCATTGAGACTCTCACAAAATTGCCTTTGCTTGATGACAGGAATGAGCAGAAACATTGTGGTGTTAGAGGACTGTCTGCTAAAGCTTTCCCAGGTATTTTGCCCTAAAACTTTGGCTAACTTATTCAAAACACTCTCATGATATGCAGATATTATTGTTCTTTGACCTTCCACAAAGTCAACAAGCAAAATGCCTGGAATGTCCCCAAAAAACTGTTGCCGTGACCTTTGCTCTTGAGTGATCCCCTTTTGCTTTGACTGGACCACTTCCACCTTTGGTAGCCATTGCTTTGATTGTGTTTTGCCCTCAGGATCATACTGGGAAAGCCATGTTTTATCTTCTGTTACAATTCTTCAAAGAAATCCTTCAGGATCTTGACCCTAGTTCTTTAAAATTTCCATTGAGAGCTCTCCTCTTGTCTGCAGCTGATCTGAGCACAACACTTTTGGCACCTATGCAGTGGAAAGTTGGTTCAACTTTAATTTTTTAGTCAGAACTGTGTAAGCTGAACCAATTAAGATGTCTACGATGTTGGCTATTGTTTGTGCTGTTGATTATCAGTCCTCTTCAATTAGGGCACAAACAAGATTAATTTTTTTCCTTGCAAATTGATATGGATGATCTGTCCCTGTGGACTTCATCTTCCACATCATCTCGTTTCTTATTTAAAAAAGCTGTCTGCTTGTGAACTACTGATTTCTTTGGTGCATTGTCCCCTCAAGCTTCTTGTAAAGCATCAGTGATTTCACCATTCTTTCACTCAAGCTTCATCATAACCTAATGTTTGTTCTTGCTTCAATTTTAGCAGAATTTACATTGCTCGGCTAGGGGCTCTTTTCAAACTAATGTCTACTCCTTCTTACTGTCTCAAACTAGATCCTGTTCAAACATGCTATAATAAATTAGTATGAGTTTATTTTGCTCCCAAAATTGAAACCTTTGCATAGTTTTTTTCATAATATACATTTTCCATGAACTTTTTAAGGCCTCTCATGTATCCACAGGTAGAGTGCCTTACCTATTATGACTTCAGTCAATTATTCAAGACCTTTCCTTGTCAGTGATACATTAGAAAGGTAGAGAATTGAAAAATAAGAGTAGCTTCTGCTGATTAAGAAACACTATATCTTTTTCTACTTCTTTCTTTCTTTTTTTTTTTTTTTTGAGACAGCATCTTTCTCTGTCACCCAGGCTGGAGTGCAGTGGTGTGATCTCAGCTCACTGCAACCTCTGCCTCCCAGGGTCAAGTGATTCTCCTGCCTCAGCCTCCCGAGTAGCTGGGACTATAGGTGCCTGCCACCACACCCAGCTAATTTTTGTATTTTTAGTGGAGACAAGGTTTCACCATATTGGCCAGGCTGGTCTTGAACTCCTGACCTTGTGATCTGCCTGACTCGGCCTCCCAAAGCGCTGGGATTACAGTCATGAGCCACCGTACCTAGCTTTCTACTTCTTTCTTATTATTTTCCTCCTCTCTCATTCCTATATTCTCTCCTTTCTCCTACTTTCCTCCCCACTCCCTGTTTCCTTCCTTTCATCTTTCCTATTTTCAAGACTTAATATTTCTTGAACCTCAGATGTTATCATAGTATGTTATTTGTTTAATTTTCACATAACAATAATAGTTTAAATACAAATAATATTTATTTTCATCCCCATGTTATCAGTATAACAGTAAAGATGTGGAGAGGCCAGCTGGGCATGGTGGCTCAAGCCTGTAATCCCAGCACATTGCGAGGCCGAGGTGGGTGGATCACAAGGTCAGGAGATCGAGACCATCCTGGCTAACATGGTGAAACCCCATCTCTACTAAAAAATAGAAAAAAATAGCTGGGCGTGGTGGCGCGTGCCTGTAGTCCCAGCTACTCGGGAGGCTGAGGCAGGAGAATAGTGTGAACCCAGGGGGCAGAACTTGCAGTGAGCCAAGATCACGCCACTGCACTCCAGCCTTGGTGACAGAGCGAGACTCTGTCTCAAAAAAAAAATAAATAAATGAAAATAAAATTTAAAAACATGATGTGGAGAGGCCAAACCAATGGCTCTTATATCCACGTTCTTTCTTCTAAATGATTTCACCTTAGTTTTGGTCTGCATCTCTAACCATAGCTAGTTGCAGTAGGACCTTCTATCTGGCCTTGCTGCTCTCATTTTTGGACCTCCTCACTGAAATCAAATTGATCTTTCTAAAATGCAAACCTGGTCTTAGTATTTTATTACTTAAAACCCATTGGTGGCTTTCCATGATTTATGGAATAAAGTCAAAATTCCTATTTTTGCCCACGTTTCTGTGTGCCTCTCATCCCTACATTTACTGATTCCTGTGTGCCATAAATTGCCAGTTGTCCAGAGTTCATTCTCTTTTTGTACTTGGGAGGACTTCTGCATCCCGCAACTTTTCCCCTGAAACATGCTTGGAAAATACCTACTCATTTTTTTCAGATTCAGGTTAGTTTTTTACTTCAGTTTCTTTTCCTGAAGCTTATACTGACTGCTCCATATGGCTTTGGGGATTAGCTACTCATTCCTTTGTGCCCTTTGTAGATACGCATTTATCATGGAGTCTTTTTTTTTTTTTGAGACAGAGTCTCACTCTGTCACCAGGCTGGAGTGCAGTGGTGTGATCTCAGCTCACTGCAACCTTTACCTTCCAGGTTCAACTGATTCTCTTGCCTCAGCCTCCCAAGTAACTACAGCCGTGCACCACCGTGCCCAGCTAATTTTTGTATTTTTAGTGGAGACGGGGTTTCACTATGTTGGCCAGGATGGTCTCGATCTCTTGACCTCGTGATCTGCCCACGTTGGCCTCCCAAAGTGCTGGGATTACAGGCATGAGCCACCGCTCCCAATCAGTCATGCAGTCTTTATACTTACTTGTTTACTTGCCTGTGAGCTCACGGAATGCAGGGAATATTTCCTTGTTGCTCTAGCACCTACACCAGTACCTGGTATCCAGAAGCTGTATGCTAAATGTTTGTTGAGTGGCTGTTTGACTGAACGATTGTACTCCTAATTAGTAGATAGAAAGCCATGAACTTCCCAGTTCATCATTCTTTGTGCTCAATTCTGGTTTCTTTATTGTGTTCAAAAGAGTTCCTTAGTGACATAAAACTATGGAGCTAGTATGTCAGCTCATTTAAGCAATGATTGGTTTATGTATATAAGAGGCTTCAATAATTATATATTTTTATTTCAGTTTCAATAAATGATCAATTGATTAATTTTCTCTGTTTTGGCTTATTGTTCACATTTAATATCAAATAAAAGTGTTTTACTTAAAATTATTCATGCCAATTATGACAGTTAGGTGAATATTACTTTGATTTACATTCCAGTAGTAGTTTTGGTTGAACCCTGAATATGCTAAGACGTCACTTTTCTTTTTTCTTATGAACAGGCTACTGTGTTTACATATATTATTAAAATCTTCTTTGAAAATACGAAGTGTTACATTTCTTATATTTAGTTCTCTGTGCTTCAGAATTCCTGTGATACTTGCACTTAAGTCCTTCTGAGCAGTTGATGTTAATATTTATGTGGTTAATTTCATGAAACATGGTGGTTTTCATTTCTATCATTAATTTATACAGGAGATAGACTGTTTTCCAGGTGTAAGCTCAGTCATATAATTAGAAAATTTATAAGCAGAAGGGAGTTATTTGGTCTAACCCATTTATTCTACAGATAGAGAAATTAGAGTCCAGAAACTCTGTCTTCTTTAAAGTCTTACAGGTATTTAAGAAAAAAGAATAGGCTTGAGGTTTCTGTGTTCTGAACCCAGTGATCTTGACACTGTAATGATCTTCATCCATATTATTCACAGAAGTAAATATAATCACATATTAAATAAGAAACAAAAATACTAAGGAGATATTATACTGAAAAATGAAATAATATTATCTTAATTATTTTGATCAGATTCAATATATAGCAGCTTGAAGGCTAATAATTCCAATGATTCTCTGAATAAACCATTTTTCTAATAAGATTACAGGTTTTAGTAATCTAATTATTTTGACTGATGCAAATGTTACCCCGCCAGTCTGAAAAATGTGTTTATTTATATGTCATAAAGAATAATTTATTCCAAAAAGGCTAATTTTCAAAATATATGTATCTTCTGAAACTGTATGTATTTTTTCCCCACGTTTTCTAAATATAGTTTAGAGGGCATTTGTTGATTTTCATGGTGCTGAAACATTAAGGTATAATGGTCTCATGAAGGAGAATAATGTCATTTAGACATTGTAATTTTGGAGGATCACAATACTTTTTGGAATGTGGTTGTTGCAGCACTGGTCACTTATACTAATTATATAATAACATACTATACTAATGCAATAATATACCATATTAAATTATTAAATGGTAAATTTGTCTTAAATCCTCTAGAATACTGCAAAGAAATAGTTTATATAAGAAAGAGTACCATAGCATACGTGAACACAATGTTTCCTATTTTTTTCTTCTTTTTTATTTTTTTGAAGACAAGTTCTCACTCTGTTGCCCAGACTGGAGTTCAGTGCCATGTTCATAGTTCACTGCAACCTCAAACTCCCAAGCTCAAGTGATCCTCTTGATTCAGCCTCTGAAGTAGCTGTGCCTATAGGTGTGCACCACCACACCGGCTAATTTTTAAAATTTTTTATAGATATGTTGCCCAAGCTGGCCCCAAATTCTTGAGCTCAAGAGATCTTCTCACCTTGGCCTCCCAGAGTGTTGGGATTACAGGCATGAGCCACCATACTCAGCCAATATTTCTTTTCTAAAAGACATTTTCTAACATACTTCTCATTTTAACTAACATAATACTCAAAGTGTAGATCTGAGAAACAGATAGTGCCTGCAGATCTGGGATCCTACATGCTAATATTATGGGATGCATTCAGATTTGATCAGCAGATATTCCATTTATTCTAGAACACCACCAGCAGAAGAATGTAATTACGTCTATCACTAAAACTTTGTGTCAATACAGACTACTGTATTACTGTATTTGTTATTATAGATGGTCCTTGGATGGCAGCCTTAAGCAATTTTAAACCTAGACAGGTGATGTACTTTTTCTTCTTGGATAATTTTCATTGTTTTATCTAATTTGGTTGTAACTAATGTGTTTAATATGGCTTGCTTGTTTTTTAAAAAGTTGTTCAGTATCCTTAGAACTCAGTGCTGATTTCTTTTTCTAGCAGGCCTTTTATATAGGACATCTCACTTTCTCCTGGCTCTCTACTACTAGCATGAGGTCTCTGAAAAAATCAAGACAGCCAAGTAATTTGTTATAGAATAGCCTATGTAGAGGGAAAGGGGAGGAGTCATATTCCAAGAGGGAAAGACCTTTGAGCCAGGCTCAATTTGTAGAGGCTGTTGAATGAAAATGAGAGAGAGAGAATGCACACTTTATTGCACTATTAAAGCAAAATTCTGACAATAACTTCTAAAAATGATTCCACTCTTATACATTGAGAATATGACAGACCTTCCAAAAGTATAATTTCTTACATGAACGTACAGGCATATAAGGAAAAATAACTATTTCATACCAATATCTTCAGCCGCCTTTATTGTTGGTTCACCAAATAGATTTTTATCAGAATCGCAGAACATTAATTTTTTTAAATTAGCTACCATTACAACTAGCTTGAGAAGAACTTTCTTTTTAATAATTCGACCCAGATGCATTCTAGATACTCCAGTGTTACGAATCGATGGCTTCATGAGGAGCCGCTGTTGACTCATGCTATCTCTGGACACACTGACAGGAAATGTTTTCTTACACCTGTTTTCCTCCTGCTTTTCCTTGGTAGGACTTAGTTCCTTGGCATAGTTCAGTATCAATGGCAGTCATAGAGAAGTGTTACAAAAACCCAGCTTATTCCAACTTGTGAATTATTTGGCACCCAGGAACCAGGTCTTACAATCTTCAACCCACTTTTTCCTAACATGGCCCCTTTTCTGAAATGTTTATTTATATATGATGTAGGCCTGGGGAAAGGACATGGACTTTCAAAGAAAATATTCTCCAATAGATCTCTCAACTTCAGAGAACCTTCTGACTAAATCTGAAAGAATTCCACTGTGCTCTGATAACATCCTTTAATAATGAAGGAAAAGATATTTTTCCCCCAGGAGGATTTTGTAGTGAAAGAGATGGCATAAGTTTTTTTAAATGTTGTTTATAATCTAATTTGTTTTTTCATTTGTGGGGTGTGTCTTAAATCCTAAATGGTACATCCTTTTTAAAATACTTCTAGTAATAAAATGTTTCTGAAGTTACGTTGTAAATATCATTGGACTATGTTTAATAATGTTAAGTTGATCCCACTTCCCCTGAAATTATATACATAAATGCTGAAAGTATAAATTTCCATATACAACTTCATGGAACATTTTTCTTCCAAGTGTGCATTTGCTAGAATTTGCATTGAAAGGTTTTGGAAGGAGCCTGTTGGTATGAATCCTGTGTGAGCAACACTCAGATTTGTTGCATACTGAACAGCATGCTAAATCTCACTTCACAAGCTTAGATTTCTCATCTACCATCTTGAGCTGAATTTAAAATATAACTGCAGTTTATTATGTCACCTGTTCGTCAAACACTGATGCAAAGCTTAGTTTTCAGTGTGAAGAACCCATGACTAGAGAAGGGAAGAAGAAAGGGTCAAGCAGACCTCATTAAAGAGTGTATGGGCAAGAAAACACATCAGATGTCTTGATAGGTTTTTTAAAGTCCTGTTAGACTTGTCATGATTTCCAAAACACTAAATGCCATCTAGTATTTTGGACCCTCCAAAATTACAGTAGAATATTATTATGGGTCATCTTAATTGGAAATATACAGGAAAATCCTGATGATTAATGTAGACTAGTGATAGCTCTCACACATTTATATAACCGATGTTGAAAAGAAAGAAGAAAGGCAGGAAGGAAAGAAGGAAAAAGAGCGGAGAGAGAGGAACAAGAAAACACGTGGATTTGTGGAAATGAAAATTTTTAAATTACTAATTTGCAAGAATGGGTAAGAAAAATACCGAGTATGAACATAAGTGCTTTCAATTCCGTTTGTCTCTTAATCCTTCTCAGTCCGTGGCCAGTTTTGAAACTTGGTGTAACTTCCTTCCTTTATTCCTCCCTCCCTTGCTCCCTCCATCCCTTCTTGCCAGCCTCCTTCCCTTCCTCTCTCCTTGAGTTTCCTTCTTCTTTCTTGTTCCCTCCCTCCCTCCCTCTCTCTTTTTTTCCCTTAGTTTCCCTGGAAGCACATATACCAGCCATTTGAATGCTTTCTGCTCATAGATACTGCCAGGCCCCCTCACCCAGACTGCTGACTAGATTTGGTAGAATGGAATGAGAAACATAGACTTTGTGTCTGTGGCGGCCACCTCTGATGTTGCAGATTTTTGCCGTGATTATGCACTCCAGCCGAGGGACGCTAGAGAGGTTGAAATTTCAACTGTGGGATTTGCCATTTTGGAATTTGCCGTAATGTACTGGATATGCTAACAGCAGCCTGGCTAGCCTCCACTTCACAAGGAAGTATTTAAATATACACGTGTAATATGAAGAAAATTGCATTAGATCATAAGGGATGAATTATTTTGTAAATGACTATACCATCAAATACCATACCTGATATCAATCATCTTCATCAGACAGTATCGGTGTATGTAAGTAGATAAACAGAAAAGCAGGAGTTTATTTCTCTCTAATGTATCCTTGACTCTCTAGCGGTGACCTCTGAAATGTCTCTTCTGATCCAGACTTGTTTGAATCATGTGCAACATTTTAGATTTGTCTTTTCTCTGCAAGTTTTTTTTTGTTAAGTACCATAACATATTGAACCAAATAGTTTTGCTTGCTTTCTATTGATGACACATGATTTTGGCTTTTATCTTCAGTGGAAAATCAATGTGTCACATGGCGTTCACTAAGAAAAAGGTATGGGGCCTCTTTGTAATTCTTTGTCAGATGGTTGCTTTATCTTGATTTATGCCTTCAAACTTTTTCCCATTCAGCAGAAAATATTGTGTCGCTATCTGTGAGAGCAAAGCGATCTATACCAATTTATGCTCTAAGTGTAGCCTCTTTCCAGAACTGCTTATGGAACATATCAACTCACTATAGATTAGGGACATAATGGATTCTTCTTTCTTAAAAGTGGCAGATTGACAATTTTAGTTCATATACAAGCTTTTATATTAACATTAAAACAATATTTCTATGTAAAGTAAAATATTGTAGTTGATTATTATTCGAGGGCCTCCCAGAATTTCAAGGTCTGAAAATAAATTTAATGTTCCTGGTGGTAACAAAATTGCTCCTACTTCCTTGTATCAGGACTGCCATTTGGAACTGCTGGGGAAGCTCTTTTCAGAAATTATTTTCAAAACAGCATTGTTGCCTTTTGCCAAACTGAAATCTGGTTGTAAACTTTTGAAAACTAGTTCCTTGGAATGGAATTCAAGTTGTCTTCTAAGCAATTTTTTTTAACTCAAACATACATTCTATCTTGCTTTATTATGTCACTATTTGTGTAGGAAACATATTTCTATTTTTACCATTTTCAATTTATTTACATTTACATTTACATTTGTGTGTATATATATACACACATACATACACTTTAAGTTCTGGGATACATATGCAGAACTTGCAGTTTTGTGAAATAGGTATACATGTGCTGTCGTGGTTTGCTGCACCCATCAACCCGTCATCTACATTAAGTATTTCTCCTGATGCTATCCCTCCTCTTTCCTTCCTACCCACTGACAGGCCCCAGTGTGTGATGTTCCCCTCCGTGTGTCTATGTGTTCTCATTGTTCAACTCCCACTTATGAGTGAGAACATGTGGTGTTTGGTTTTCTGTTCTTGTGATAGTTTGCTAAGAATGATGGTTTCCAGCTTCATCCATGTCTCTGCAAAAGACATTAATCCATCCTTTTTTATAGCTGCATAGTATTCCATGGTGTATATGTGCCACATATTCTTTATCCAGTATATCATTGATGGGCATTTGGGTTGGTTCCTAGTCTTTGCTACTGTGAATAGTGCTGCAATAAACATATGTGTGAATGTGTCTTTATAGTAGAATGATTTATAATCCTTTGGATGTGTACCTAGTAATGAGACTGTTAGGTCAAATGGTATTTCTAGTTCTGGATCCTTGAGGAATTGCTACACTGTCTTCCACAATGGTTGAACTAATTTACACTCCCACCAACAGTGTAAAAGCATTCCTATTTCTCCACATCCTCTCTAGCACCTGTTGTTTCCTGACTTTTTAATGATTGCCATTCTAACTGGCACGAGATGGTATCTCATTGGACCAGGGGTGATGAGCTTTTTTTTTTTTCTTCGAGACAGCCTCACTCTGTCACCCAGGGTGGAGTGCAGTGGCACAATTTCGGCTCACTGCAACCTCCACCTAATGGGTTCAAGCAATTCTCCTGCCTTAGCCTCTTGAGTAGCTGGGATTACAGATATATACCACCACGCCTGGCTAAAGTTTTTTTGTGTGTTTTGGTAGAGACAGAGTTTCACCATAGTGGCCAGGCAAGTCTCAAACTCCTGACCTTGTGATCCACTCGCCTTGGCCTCCCAAAGTGATGGGATTACAGGCGTGAGCCACCACGCCCAGCCTATGATGAGCTTTTTTTCATGTGTTTATTGGCCGCATAAATGTCTTCTTTTGAGAAGTGTCTGTTCGTATCCTTTTCCCACTTTTTGATGGGGTTGTTTTTTTCTTGTAAATTTGTTTAAGTTCCTTGTAGATTCTGGATATTAGCCCTTTGTTAGACGGATAGATTGCAAAAATTTTCTCCCACTCTGTAGGTTGTGTGTTCACTCTGATGATAGTGTCTTTTGTTGTGCAGAAGCTATCTTTAGTTTAATTAGATCCCATTTCTCAATTTTGGCTTTTGTTGCCACTGCTTTTGGTGTTTTAGTCATGAAGTCTTTGCCTATGCCTATGTTCTGAATGGTATTGGCTAGGTTTTCTTCTAGAGTTGTTATGGTTTTAGATCTTATGTTTAAGTCTTTAATCCATCTTGAGTTAATTATTTTATAAGGTGTAAGGAAGGGGTCCAGTTTCAGCTTTCTTCATATGGCTAGCCAGTTTTCCCATCACCATTGATTAAATAGTCAATCTTTCCCCATTGTTTGTTTTCGTCAGGTGTGTCAGAGATATGTTGTATATTTCATGGTACAATGCCTTCTGTCAATGGGGAAAAATAACAAGCATATATGGGATGAATGAAGTCTGCTATGGTTAAGGTTGAGAATATTTACTGATCCTTGAGTTCAGTCTCCAGGAATGTTGGAAATAGAGAATGGAGATAATGGAGATTAAGAAAAGTTCTGAAAATGACACTTCCCATAGTGTCAAAATTGTGATCTATTGGAGAATTCTGTGATACATCAAAATCTCTGTTTATACTGATGTTTGTTGTTGTGTATGAGCATATCTTTATCAGGTGTAGGCTATTTCTATACTTTCATGTCTTTAAATCAATGTTTCTATTCACATATGTATATGTGCAAATAGAAGCATGTTAATATTATATATATATATTTTCTGTCATTGCCATGATTGCTATGATTATCATTAGCATGTATTATTAGTGTGACCGAAGTATCATCAGTATCAGTTTCTTTTTAACTGCAGTGCTCCTGTAATGCTTCATTTCTACAGAGCCAACCTACACCCACCGTTTCCCTGACTATAACTTTACCTAAAGTATAAGCCCTTATAAAGCCATGAAAGCCTACCAAGAATTGTCAAAGAAGCTAGGCAGCAGCCAGGCTCTGCCTTAGGAAAAGACCTTACTTTTTATTATCATGTGCAGTACTTAACTACTTGTTTTGACCTCTAAGATTTTGCTCTCCTATATTTCTATCCCCTGGCTTTCTGATATTTCATGTGATTATATTTGAAATTTTAACCTTGCTTTTCTTTTTGGAATCTCTGATATCTCTGCTGCCACAGGTAATGACAGGTTCCTCTCTAACTGTTGGTGTTATCCCTGGTCAGATTATTACTGATGACACAAGTAGATGTTTTACGTGGATTCTCTCGATATCAGAAACAAATACAGATATCACAACTCAAAAATGACAGACTGATAACCATTATGAACTTAGATGCAACATTCTTAATACAATATTAGCAAGTCGAGTCTAGGAATATTTAAAAATGATCATGTGTTTTAACCAAGTGGGGTATATCTCAAGTTGGTTTCAACAACTGAAAATCTACCATGCTGACAGAAAAAAGAAAAATCACGTGACACTCTCAATAGATGCAAAAAAGGAATTTACAAAATGTGACACATTTTTTAAATTAAAAACTCCCAGCAAACTGAGGATAGAAAAGTACATTTTCAAACTGATTATGTGTTTACAAAAAATCTATAGCAAACATCTTACTTAAAATGGTGAAAGCCTTAATACTTTCTACATAAGATTATGAAAAATACAATGATGTCCTCTCTCACTAGTTCTTTAAAGTATTGCATTCAATATTAAATAAGTGGAAATATATACCAAGTTCATTGATAAATATTTAATACTTATGAGATGATAATTCTCCTGAAATTGATCTCTAGATTCAGTGGAATTCCCATGAAACCTTATAGGTCCTTTTGGATAAATTACAAAACTGATTCTAAAACAGGGAGAAAGAAAGAAGGGAAGGAAGGAGGAATGGACAGAAAGAAGAAAGAAATAAAGAGAAAAGAAAAGAAAATAAGAAATAAGTGACACCCAAGTTGGGAAGAAAGAAAAATACTATTCTCACGTGATGTAAACATATACATAGAAAATCCTTAGGCATCTGCAGAAGTGTGCTAGAGGTATGAAGTGAATTTAACAAAGTTGTAGGATGAAAGATCAATAAATAAAATCAATTGTGTTTCTATACACAATAAACACCAATTAGAAAATAAAATTATGTAAGCAATTTAACTTATAATAGCCTCAAAAATAATAAAATAATTCAGAATAAATTTAATAAAAGGTATGCTGATCCAAAATTTCTAAATCACTAATACGAGAGATTGAATAGGTAGAAATATGTATCAAGTTCATTGGTAAATATACATGTCATACTTATTAGATGATAATTCTTCTGAAACTGATCTCCAGATTTGGCACAATCCCAATCAAACCTATAGGCCTTTTTGGAGAAATTACAAAGCTGATTCTAATTTTTTTTTTAAATGTGGAAGTCCTAGAATAGCCAGAGCATGTTTTAGAAAGAAGAATAAAGTTGGAAAACTTTCCAAATTTCAAGACATATTGTAAAGCTACACTAACCAGTACAGTAAACTTACTGGCATGAAGAAGACATATATATCAGTGAAACAGAATAAATCATTTAGAAATATATCCAGCCTTACATGGCCAAAGTTGCCAAAATAATTCAATAAGGAAATCAATGTCTTTATAAAGATGGTACTAATAAAATTGGATATTAAATGGAGAATATGAACTTCAGAATTACCTCACACCATATCCTCAAATTAACTCAACATGTATTTTATACATAATGTAAATATAAAAAGTATAAAGCTTACTGAATAGGAAAAATTTTTAATAATCTTACTATAGCTAAAAATTTTTTAGATAAGAAAAGGATGGATGAAAATGGAAAAAAATAGTAAGTTGGACTTCATGAAATTAAGACTTTTGCAATTTAAAACATAGCATCAAAAAATGAAAAGGCAAACCACAGATTGGGACAGAATAATTTTAAATATGTCTGATAAAGAACTTTCATCTAGAATGTACACATAACTAAAAAATTAAATAACAAAACACAAATAACTCATTTAACATAATATTTTGACCTAAATGGGCCAAATATTTGTACAGATATTTTAATTTAAAAAGAGATGATGTCCAATACACAAATGAAAAGATACTTAACATTACCCGTCATCAGGGAAATGCAAGTTAAAACCACATTGAGGTACCACTGTACACCCACTGGAGTGGCTGACACGAGCAGAACTGACCATACCACATGATGTGAGAATTGCTATTCACACCTGGCTAGTGGGACTTCAAAATGGTACAGACATTTTGGAAAGCAGTTTGGCAGTTTCTTTTAATGTTAAACTTAGTACTGATCATATAGCCAAATAATTCCACTGCCACTCAAAATAAATAAAAACATATCCGTACCAAGCCTCATCCTTGAAGTTAATAGCAGATGTGTCCATCAACTTGTAAATGGATAAACCAGTTGTAGATGGAGTACCACTCAACAATAAAAAGGAGCAGACTGGTGCAACAGCAATATAAATGAATATCAAAAGCATTATGCTCAGTGAAAGAAGCTAGGCATGAAAGTCACCAATGTATCATTCCACTAATAGGATACTCTAGAAAATGCAAACTGTAGAAACAGAAGCAGATTAGTGGTTGCCTGTGTTCAGGAATGGAGAAAAGATCAAATGCAAAACAGCAAAAGAAAACATTTTGTGATGATGCAGATTTTCTGTATCTTGATCATGATTGTGGTCAAATGATGATATTCATCTGCCATAACCCATTAAATTGCACATTGAAAAGGGTGAATTTTGCTGTGTGTACATTATACTTAAATGGAGCTGTAAATATGTTTGGAGCTTATCTGTGAACATTAGTTGCAGAGCAGGAGTTATTTTTATAGAGTGGAAATCTGCTGAGTGCCAACTTGAGAAGGGTTGAAAAAAATTAGAACCTTCTTCCAACACATTTCAGTTAGAACACTCTTAGGATGTCGTTACAGCTGCGCTCTATATTGGAGTCTCTGATGAAATCACATGTCTAACAATCTCAGCATGCCTTTAATCAACAGAATATACACGTGTTTTCTTTTTTTACTATAAAGGATATACCAAACAACTTTTTCAAGACTTTACTTCAAAAAGGCACGTAGTTTTGCAACATTTTTGGTAAGTCTTTAATTATTTCAAAATGAAAAATTGAAAATAAAATGCAATTATTTACTCAGGCCCCCCACAAAAAAGGCCTGTACGGGGAATGCATGTGGGGTGTGTGTGTGTGTGTGTGTGTGTGTGTGTGTGTGTGTGTCTAAGTGTGTGATTTGAAGAATTGAAAAAATTTTAGTGGGGTTTTGTAGCATCACTTTGATAGCATCCTGTAATTTTGAATTGTGTTAGAAATAAAAATAAAGTGAATACACTGATAAAAGAATTTGAAAAGAATTTGCATTATTGCCTAAATTATGTGTGGTTTCCACAGTGGCATGAATCGAGCATCTTTAACCTACATAACAATATATCAGAATGTATTAGGTAAAAAATAAGTAAACTAGTATAACAAAGTTAAATATTTCTAAAGGAAAATCATAGCTTTATTTTTTTTCCTGAAATGTTTTGAGGAGATATTTACACCAAAAGATATTATCATTGATCAATGAAACTTTTTCAGAATTTGCTTGTGTCCCACCAATATTTGATTACATAGTGCTTCTGTGAGTTCCATTTCATTAATTTAGCATTGACAGGAGAGAAGGCAATGGCTCTGCAGCCTCTCTTGGTGTGGCATGATCCTGGTTCCGCTGGCTGATCTCTATTAGAACCATGGCCTTAATCATGCCTTTCATGCTTCTAACTTGATTTGCATTTGTTGTGTAATCCAAATTTATTCTCTCGTTTAGTCGCTTCCACCCATAGAAAAGCAGGTCTTTTTCATTTCTCCTTCACCATTGCCCCCATTTTTTCTTTTTGTCCTCCCATGATGAAAAACAAGACAGAAACAAACTATAACAGCAACAGACACCTTTAGTCTGTGGTCACCAATGCATTGTAGCACTAAACTTTGTTCAAAATCTCTAGATCTGACCTCTATATCTGCTGTTCCCAGAGTTTTTCAATGTATTCTCTAGACTGCTGTGACCCATTGACAGAAAGTCTAGCTATATTTAATTGAAAGTTATTACTGTCTGATATGGTTTGGCTGTGTCTGCACCGAAATCTCATCTTGCACTGTAGCTCCCATAATTCACATGTTGTGGGAGGGACCCAGTGAGAGGTAAGTGGATCATGGGGGCAGTTTTCCCCACACTGTTCTAGTGGTAGTGAATAAGTCTCATGAGATCTGATGGTTTTATAAGGGGAAACCCCTTTCGCCTTTCACTTGGTTCTCATTTGCTAAATCATGCCTCTCAGCTGATTCTCTCTAGAATTTATTCTCAGGAGATCTAATTAATAACTTGTCAAGCTGATGTCCATCCTTGGGGACAACTCGTATCTGAAGAATGGCCAGTGAAAGGTATTAAAACTCCATACTCCTGCCTCAATTTAGGGCAACTCTGAAGGGTCACCCCAGCTTCTCAGCTCCCCCTTGAGATTAGCTGAGGTATTTGTTGTGACTGCCTCACATCTCAACTCCCTTTATCCAATTCAGCTTTTTCGCCACAGTTGTTGGTTCCTAGGATTTTACCCAGTTAAATGTTCTCTACACAAATCTCTATCTCAAATCTGCTTTACAGGGAATGTGGCCTCAGACAGGTTTTCATTAGGTTCTGGACATAACTCTCATTAGTCATTGATATGATTCGGCTGTGTCTCCGGCCGAATCTCACCTTGATTGTAATTATCCCCGCAAGTCAAGGATGGAGTCAGGTGGAGATAATTGAATCATAGGGGCGGGTTCCCCCTACTGTTCTCCTGGTAGCGAATAAGTCTCACGAGATCTGATGCTTTTAAAATGGGAGTTTCGCTACACAAGCTTTCTTCTCTGCTACCATTTAAGATGTGCCTTTGCTTCTTTTTTGCCTTCTGCCGTGACTGTGAGGCCTCCCCAGCCATGTGGAATTGTGAGTTCATTAAACCTCTTTCCTTTATAAATTACCCGGTCTTCGTAGGACTTTATTAGCAGCATGAGAACAAACTAGTACAGTCTGTTCTATAAGCCCAAGTCGGATCACAGAGTCCCGCTTTCTGTTTCTTTTTTTTTTCTAGCCCATATTTCTACTAAAACTTGACTCATACAGACTTAAAACAAAATAATTAAGCATGGCTAATATTTATTTAATATTTTATACGTGTCAGGTACTGTATTTTGTAACTTATCTTTTAATAATCTTTCCAAATCTCTAAAAGGAGAATTCTGCTCTTTTATAGAGAAAATAAGGATGGCTCTGAAAATGTTAGTATTAGGGGAAGTAGGGTGAGGGACATAGGGGGCACTTTGTGTTATTTGTGCATTTTACTATCTGTCTAAAACAGGTCAAAATAAAAATAAAAAAAATGAGAAGTAGAAGCAGGTTGTTAAGATTTTCAGTGTGACTCTAGAATTTTTTTGTTTGTTGTTTGTTTTGGAGTGTAGTGGTAAGATCTCTGCTCACTGCAACCTCCACTTCCCAGGCTCAAGCAATTCTCCTGCCTCAGTCTCCCAAGTAGCTGGGATTATAGGTGTCCGCCACCACACCCAGCTAATTTTTGTATATATATATATTTTTTAGGAGAGATGGGGTTTCAGCATGTTGGCCAGGCCAGTCTCCAACTCCTGACTTCAAGTCATCCGTGCGCCTCAGCCTCTGGAAGTGCTGGGATTATAGGCATGAGCCACCACTCCTGGCCCAAAGTTCATATTTTAACTACTAACCTAAATTATTTTAAAAACAATAGCCTCCTTGGACTCAAACCAGGTCAGAGTGACATGATCATGTGCCTGTTTTGTGCAGGGTGAAGTGAGATTATTATCTAGGAAATAGCTGAAATGTCTTGTTGTGGGCATAAATATTTCATATAAATTCTAAGCTTCATATTAGCACTTAGATTATAATTATCTAAAGAATAGAGAACAATTTCATATAATTTTCAGTGTATCAGGCGAATCAAAAGTATACATACAAGCATGCAGATGAATTTCAGTGAATATATTGGTGACAATGCTCAACAGAATATGTGTCCCCCACCCCATCCCTGCTTCTTGCTCTTTCACTGTCCTAAAGATAGAACAAAATGGTTCAGGCATCCAGCTTGTCCCCTCCACACTTCACACTTTTACTTAATAGCAGCTTATCTTTAACACTTTGTCATCTTTAAGATGTTGCTAATTCTTTCTGGTAGATCCCAGGACTGAGGATGAGGAAGAATGATTTTATTTAAATAAAGTTGCTAAATTAAAAAACAATTTTTTTTAGTTTTAAAATATTTTCATTATTTTATAAAATTTTTGTGGGTACATAGGAGGTTTATATATTTGTGGGGTACATGAGATGTTTTGATACAGGCATGCAGTGTGAAATAATCACATCATGAGGAATGGGCTTTCCATCCCCTCAAGCATTTATCCTCTGAGTTAAAAACTATTCAATTGGCTGGGCGTGGTGGCTCACGCCTGTAGTCCCAGCTCTTTGGGAGGCCAAGGGGGGCGGATCGCCTGAGGTCAGGAGTTTGAGACCAGCCTGGCCAACATGATGAAACCCCATCTCTACTAAAAATACAAAAATTAGCCAGGTGTGGTGGCGAGTGCCTGTCATCCCAGCTACTCGGGAGGCTGAGACAGGAGAATCATTTGAACCTGGGAGGTGGAGGTTACAGTGAGCCGAGATCATGCCATTGTACTCCAGCCTGAGTGACAAGAGTGAAACTCCATGTCAAAAACAAACAAAAATCAATTACATTCTTTAAGTTATTAAAATTAAACATTGTAAATGATTTTTTTTCCCAAAGCTTTTTCAGAGAAAAAAAAAGTAGAAACAAAGACACTTTCTACTGATTTCCAACATGGTGACTCTGTATTTCTAGCATGTGTTAAGGTGAAAAATTGATTTTATGTTTAATACAAAACATAGCATAATGTAATGAAAAGCAAGATTGTAATGATGAAGGAAAATAATATTAGTGCTAATTTTTTTCAATTTGAAGCATTGGATTAAAATGAATTAGGTTATATTCCAACATGTTTATATTGAATTTCTTTTTTCTCCATTTGGTTTCTTTTTATTAATGGGGGAGTGTTGCATTTGTATAAGGTTTCCCTATTATATTCAATTGTTTTGAGATGCTTTTAATATGAAGTTTTTATGTTTTCTTTTTGATGTATACATGTTATGCTTTTATGCTGAATTTGATAATTGGTGCTGTATATGCAAAGCAAATGTAATTTCCCAGGTTTTATTTTTTAAAGCCCTGGGAAGCAACATAATGAAGTAGAAATAGTATCAAGACAGGAGTTAGAATACCTGGATTCTAAAATTTAAATTAAATTAGGATCCAGTGACATTATAGGTGTTCCTTGATCTTCTGATGACCTGATTCCTCAAAAGAAAAATAAAATAATCTATAAATTGTTTCTAATTCTAAAACTCTATCAATCCTATTTTTAAAATTATAATTAGTTGAACTCTATAAGGTCACAAAAATCCCTATTAAGAAACTAAAATAAAATTTTATCATATCTTAAAAATACTCTGATCTTTTTTTATATGCTGACATGAATTCTAATTATTTTTGAGCCCCTAAAAAGCATTTAAGATCACAGTTTATGTTTTATTATTGACTTTCAGATAATTAACATTTTACTGATAGATATGAACAAATCTACTCTAACAGAGATAGTCATTAGTTTATTTCTCTCTTTTCAGTATCAATAAAAAGTATCGATTTACCAATAACAATGAATTAATTGCCTGAAATAAATGAAACGTAAGCAGCAAAAGTGAACCTTTTAGTATAACTCTTCTTGTAAACATTGACTTAGTTCAAAGGGAGCTTATCTTTAAAAAAAAAGCGCTAATTCATGTCTATTGGTATAGATATAATCTTTTATTCCTTGAAAATAGATCCTACTATACTCCAGACACTATGCCACTTGGTGCAGATATTAACACAAATAGCAGGTGATCATTGTCCTCATGGAGTTTATTTTAAAGAGAACAAAGTGAGACAAAGGCACACAAGCAAAGAACTACAATACAAAGGGGATGGCATCGGACTCAGCATGGAGGTGTCACGGAAGGTGTTGTTTTGCTTAGGTTTTGAAGTGTGGGTAGGAGATGGCCCATGTTGAGAGTGGGAACTGGGAATTAAAAAGATGAGGAGGTCTCTGCAAATCTACATGGATGGGAAGTAGCATGCTGATGTGGGAAACAACTAAAAAGTTCCAGAATGCATGGTTTATAAAGCGTGAGTCAGAGAGGGCTAGACCAGTAGCCAGATCAAGGATATCTCAGATGTTATAGTCATGAATTAGTGCATTGACCTGCAGGCCATGGGAGTCACTGAAGATTTCAGTCAGGTAAGTGAGCTGATCAGAACAGTCCTTTAGATAGGCCGCTCTTTTGGCTGTGAGGGGGACACGTTTGAAGTAGGGCTATAGCTAAAAATATACAGACACTTCCTCTTGTCTACAGCCCTGCTGGCATCTGTTGTATTTTGACTTTTTAATAATAGCCATTCCAACCGGTATGAAATGGTATCTCATTGTGTTTTGATTTGCATTTTTCTGATGATTAGTGATTCTAAGCATTTTTTTTTTCGTGTATTTGTTGGCCATTTGTATGTGTTCTTTTGAGAAGTGTTTGTTCATGTCCTTTGCTCATTTTTTAATTGGGTTATTTTTTTTCTAATTGATTTAAGTTCCCTGTAGATTCTGGATACTAAAAAACAAACAAAAACCAGAAGTAAATAAATTCTCAGGACACACACACCCACACCCACACCCACAGAGAGAGAGAGAGAGAGAGCGAGCACCTAGGTAAGAGGCCACCAACCACCAGGGTCTAAACTGGGAACACTTTCTAGTACAGAATGAATGGAAAGGATTCATGAAATATCTAGAAAGTAACGTTAATGAGATTTACATGTATGGAGTGAATGAGGAGAAACGGATCATTCAGGATTCTGGTGGGAATAACAGGGGGAGTCATTAGTTGAAATTTTGAAGTGGGAGAAGGAGAGGGAGTTTTAGGGAGAAAGATGAGTTGTTTTTTAGGTATTTGAAACCCTTAAAGCTTCTATGGGACATCGAAGTGGAAATAACAGTCTGTGGGTTGGGACAATAAAGAAAGAAATTGGTTGAAGACTAGGGGAAGAGTATAGAGCAAAGAAATATTTAAGATAAGAAACATAGAGAGATAGCTGAAAATGTGGGACTGGATTACAAAGGAAGAGTGATTTAGTTATGAAGCCCAAGGGCTGACAGGAATGGGTGACTACTCGAGGAGTTCATATGCATCTGTTATTGTATGAATAAAAAAAATTATCTGTTCCTTCCTAAAGATATCTTCAACCTGTTTTTGGATACATATGGGCACTGCTTTTCATTCTCTTAGCCCCATTTCTTATTTTAGCCTCTGCTGTAGCAATCAGTTCTGCACAGGCTTTGACCCAGGCTTTGACTAGTTGGTGCAGGTGTGATATGACACTTACCTGGAATGGCCCACAGTTTGTGGCTGCTCTCACTTAAGCAGGTGGGATGCTCATGTAGGTGTAACCTAGAAGCTTGGTAGAGTTTATGCCCATGGGGCAACCTGTGACCACTCAAAAATAAAGCCCTTTCCTCCTCCCAGATTGAGGAGTCTTGCATTATGTAATAAAACTCCTTAGAAGGCCTATTAGGTTCCAATACAGCATTAGGCAACTTGATAAGGTATCCCATCATCAGCCTTCCTTTCTTCCCTCATTCCTCTGCCTCTCACTCTTCCTTCCTAAGTTAACTTCTTAGATAAAATGCCAACTTTCAATATTTTGTTTCACATCAGGGAAAATAATTGTATATCCCATTTCAAAAGCATATAAAAAGGTTACTGTATAGAAAATTTGTCTTTAATAGATTAAGCTGTAATTTTCCAAATACTTTAAAATTTTATTTCAGATACGTTTTTCATTTTTATAAGCTTCATCTAAAAGCAGAGTTCACCTAAGAATATACCTAAGAGCATATTACATAGAATATATTTTATATTTCATTAGTTTAGCTAGGATTCTTTCAAAATTGAGAGGATCTACAAATATTTCTAACACATTAGTTTTCAGTCTTAAGGCTGAGTCAAGAACAAAGCTCCTAAACTTTGCGTTGGTGATTGAGAACATTTAAAAATTGTTATTTAATTCATTAATTTATTTTTAAAAAATTTTCACATTGTAATTATATAGATTTATAGGATACAATTTGATGTTTCAATGAATATATATGTTGTCTAATGATCCAATAAGGATACTTAGTGTATTAATTACCTCATGCATTCATCATTTCTTTTTCATAAGAAATTTCAAAATCCTTTCTTCTAGATACTTTGTAATATACAATACTTTACTTTTAACTATAGTCACCCTGCTTTGCAAAGAACACTACAACTTATTCTTCCTATATAATTGTGATTTCATAACTGTTAACCAATCTATCTCCATTTTGCCCTCCCCACTTCTTCCTCACTGTTTGGTAACCACTATTCTACTCTACTTCTCTATTAACTTTTTTTTTTTAAGATTCCACATATGAGAGAGATCATGCGGTATTTGCTTTCTGTGTCTGGCTTATTTCACTTAACATTGTGTCCTACAGGGCCATCCATGTTGTTACAACTGGCAGAATTTCATTCTTTTTTTATGGTTGAATAGTATTTCATTGTGTGTGTGTCCATATACATATATATATATAATTCATTTTATGTATAATTATAATTACACATAAAATTATATATAATTATAATTATATATAATAATATATATTATATGTAATATATATAATATACATAATATACGTTATGTATATTATATATAATATACGTTATGTATATTATATATAATATACGTTATGTATATTATATATAATATGCATATCGTATATTATGTATATTATACGTTATATATATTATATATAATATACATAATATACAATGTATATTATATACATAATATATATTATGTATATAATATACATTGTATATTATGTATATTATATATAATATATATTATATATAATATACATAATATATATTATATATAATATACATAATATATTATATGTATTATACATCATATATATTATATAATATACATAATATATATTATGTATATTATACATAATATATATTATATAGATAATATATATTATGTATAATATACATAATATATATTATGTACATAATATATATTATGTATAATATACATAATATATATTATATATAATATACATAATATATATTGTATATATATAATTCACTTGTTTGTTTTTAGACACATAGATTGATTCCATATCTGATTATTAGAAATAGTGCTACAGTAAACATAAGAGTGCAGATATTTTTCAAACACAATGATTTCATTTCCTATGGATGTATACCCTGTAGTGGGATTGCTGGGTTATGTGATCGAATGATTGTATTTTTTTTTTTTTATTTTTTAGCGAATTTCCATAAAGTTTTGCTTAATGGTTGTACTAGTTTACAACCCCATCAACATTGTGTAAGTGTTCCCTTTTCTCCACTTCCTTGCCAACTCTTGTTATCTTTTACCTTTTTGGTAATAGCCATTCTAATGGGTGAACTGGTATCTCATTGTGGTTTTGATTTGCATTTCCCTGATGGTTAGTGATGTTGAACATGATTTTATTATATATTCGTCTTGACCATTTCTATATTTTCTCTTGTGGCATGTCTTTTAGTTTATTTTGTCCTTTTTTTTTTTTGAGAAGGAGTCTTGCTCTGTTGCCCAAGCTGGAGTACAGTGGTGCAATCGGGGCTCACGGCAACCTCCATCTCCCTGGTTCAAGCAATTCCCCTGCCTCAGCCTGCTGAGTAGCCGGGGTTACAGGCACACGCCATCATGTTTGGCTAAATTTTTGTATTTTTAGTAGAGAAATGATTTCACCATATTGGTCAGGCTGGTCTCAAACTCCTGACCTCAGGCAATCCACCTGCCTCAGCCTCCCAGTTTTGCCCATTTTTAAATAAGTTATTTATGTTTTTGTTGTTGAGTTGTTTAAGTTTCTTATATAATCTGGGCATTAACTCCTTAGCAGATGTATAGTTTGCAAATATTGTATCCCATTCTGTAAGTTGTTTTTTCACTCTGTTAAGTTTCCTTTGCTGTGCAAAAGCATTTTAGTTTGATGAAACCCCATTTATCTATTTTTGCTTTTGTTGCCTGTGCTTTTGACGTCTCATTTAAAAAATCCTTGTACAACCCAAAGTTATAGAGAATTTCCCACATGTTATCTTCTAGTAGTTTTTCATAGTTTTCAATCTTACCTTTAGGTCTTTAATCGCATTTGAGTTGATTTTTGTATAAGGTAAAAGATAGGGGTCTGATTTCATTATCCCACATGTAGATATCCAATCTTCTCAGTACCATTTAATGAAGACACTGTCTTTACCCCTGTGTGTGCTCTTGACTCCTTTTTTGAAAATCAGTTGACTTTAGGTATGAGAATTTATTTCTGAGCTGTATATTCTCTTCCATTGGTCTATGTGTTTGCTTTATGGCAGTGCCATGCTGTTTTGCTTCCTATGGCTTTGTAGTATATTTTGAAGTCAGGTAGTGTGGTGCCTCCAGCTTTGTTATTTTCGCACAGGATTGCTTTGGTTATTTGGGGTCTTTTCTGGTTTCATACAAATTTTAGGGTATTTTTTTCTATTTCTGTGAAGAATTTCATTGGTATTTTGATAGGGATTGCATTCAATCTGTAGGACATTTTGTTAGTATGGTCATTTCAATAGTATCAATTCTTCCATTCCATGAGTATATAGTGTCCATTTTTTGTGTATTGTAAATTTTTCCATCAGTGTGTTATAGTTTTCATTGTAGAGATCTTTCACGACCTTGATTAAATTTATCTGCAGATTTCTTGGTAGCTATTGTAAATGGAATTCCTTTCTTGATGACTTTTTCAGATAGTTCACTATTAGTGTATAGAAACGCCACTGAATTTTCTGTGTTGATTTTGTATACTACAACTTTACTGAATTTATTTATTATTTCTAGTAGTTTTTGGTCAAGTCTTTAGGGTTCTCACTCTATATAAGTATATATAGAAAGAACCCTAAAGAGAGAGAGATCATATATATCTATATGATCATATATATAGATGTATACATATGTATGTGAGATCACATTTTCTACAAACAGAAACAATCTGACTTCCTTCTTTCCAGTTTGGATCCCTCTTATTTATTTCTTTTGTCTAATTGCTCTGGCTCTGACCTCCAGTACTATGCTAAGTAGAAGTGGTAGAAGTTGACATCCTTGTCTTCCTCCATATCATAGAGGAAAAGCATTTAACTATTCACCATAAATAAGATGTTAGCTGTGGGTTTGTCACATATGGCCTTTACTGCGTTGAGGTACACTCCTATACCTACTTTCTTGACTGTTTTTATCATAAAGGAATGTTGACATTTGTCACGTGTTCTTTTTGCATCTGTTGAAATGATCACATGGTTTTTGTTTTTCTTTCTATTGTGGTGGTGTATCATATTTACTGATTTGTGCATGTTAAGCCATCTTTTCATCCCTGGGATGAATCCCACTTGATTATAGTGAATACTCTTTTTAGTGTGCTGTCGAAGTCAGTTCACTTGTATCTTGTTGAGAATTTTTGTGTCTATGTTCTTCAGGAATATTGGCCTGTTATTTTCATTTTGTGCGTGTCTTTGTCTGGTTTTAGAATCAGGATATTGCGAGCCTCATAAGATGAGTATGGAAGTATTCCTTCCTCATTACTTTTGTGGAAAAGTTTGTGGAGAATTGGTAGTTATTCTTTAACTGTTTGGTAGAATTCAGCAGTGAAGACATCAGGTCCTGGGTGTTGGTTGTTGTTGTTGTTGTTTTGATGGAAGATGTTTTATTATTGATTCAAATTCCAAACTCATTATTGATGTGTTCAGATGTTATATTTCCTCACAATTTAATCTTGGTAGTTGTATGTGTGCAGAAATTTATTCACTTTATTCTACATTATCAAATTTGTTGGCATATAGTTATGAGTAATGTCTTACAATCCCTTATATTTCTGTGGTGTATCAGTTGTAATGTCTCCTTTTTCATCTTTTATTTATTTGAATTTTCTCTCCTTTTGTCTTAGTTTAGCTAAAGGTTTGTCAGTTTTACCTTTACACTTTGTCTTATTTATCTTTTGAAATATTTTTTAGTGTCTGTTTCATTTATATCTGCTGTGAGCTTTATTATTTCCTTCCTTCTACCAATTTTGGGTTTCGTTTGTTTTTGATGTTCTAGTTACTTGAAGTGTATAATTTTGCTTTGTGATTTGAAAATCTTTCTTCTTTTTTGGTGTAGGCTTTTATTGCTATAAATTTCCCTCTTAGAACTGCTTTTACTACGTTCCATAGGTTTGGGTATGTTGGATTTTCATTCTTACTTGTCTCAGTGACTTTTGAAATTTTCCTATTAATGTCTTAATGAGACCTATTGATTTCTTGGGTGCATGCTATTTAATTTCCATGTTTTTATAAAATTTCCAAGGGCTTTCCTGTTGTTGATTTCTGGCTTTATATCACTGTAATCAGAAAAGATACTTCATATGATATCTGTCTTCTTAAGTTTGTTAAGACTTATTATGTGTCATAATGTATGATTGGTCCTAGAGAATGTTTGGTGTACAGTTGAGAATAATTTGTATTCTGCAGCTGTTGGATGATGTATTAGTCTGTTTTCATACTGCTGATAAAGACATACCCGAGACTGGGTAATTTACAGAGAAAAAGAGGTTTAGTGGACTCATAGTTCCACGTGGCTGGGGAGGTCTCCCAATCATGATGGAAGGCGAAAGACACATCTTACATGGTAGCAAACAAAATAGAATTGAGAACCAAGTGAAAAGGTTCCACATTATAAAACCATCAGATCTTGTTAGACGTATTCACTACCACAAGAACAGTATGAGGGAAACCGCCCCCATGATTCAATTATCTCCCACTGGTTCCCTCCCACAACATGTATGAATTATGGGAGCTATAATCAAGATGAGATTTCGGTGGGGATATACAGCCAAACCATATCAGGTGAGATCTTCTTTACCTGCTAGGTCCATTTGGTCTATGGTATAGTTTGAGTCTGTCATTTTTTGGTTGATTTTCTCTTCATATAATCTGTCCATTTTTAAAGTGGAGTGTTGAAATTTCCTACTAATATTATATTGCAGTCTATCTCTACCTTTAAATCTAATATTTGCTTTACATATCTGGTTGTTCTGGTGTTGGGTACATATATAGTTACACCTAAGTAATATATATGTTATGTCCTCTTATTGAATTGGGCCTTTTATCATTTCATTATACAGCGACATTCTTTTTTTATATAGATTTTTATTTAAAGCCTTTTAAATTATGACATGACTGTGGCTACTCCTGCTTGCTTTTCATTTGTTTGTATAAAATATATTTTTCCATCTCTTCACTTTCAGTCTATTTGTCTTTAATAGTGAGGTAAGTATCATGTAGGCAGCACATAGGTGGGTTTTGCTATCTGAATCCATTCATCCACTTTATATCTTTTAACTAGAGTTTAATCCACTTCTATTCAAGTTTATTATTGATAAATTAGGACTTCCTTCTACCATTTCATTAGTTGTTTTTTAGATTACTTGTTCACTTCTTCCTTTCTTATTGTTCATCTCTCTAGTTTGGTGGTTTTCTGTGGTGCTAAGCTTTGTTTCTTTTCCCTTTTTTGGTGTGTGTGTGTGTATCTGCTGTAATTTATTTCTTTCGGGTAGGTGAAACTAACATACAGAGTCCTGTATTTGTAACAGACTATTTTACACTGATAACAACTTAACATCTGTCACATAAAAATACTCTTGACTTCTCCCCCTCACACACACAATTTATATTTTTGTTACCTTACATTGCATCTTTATGAATGGTAGACTCCATGGAACATAGGATCTATGTCACAACTAAATCAATTATTTAATGGCAGCATTAAAGCAGCCCAAAGAATGTGAAAAACTGGTGTGGGTGTATTTAACTTTTTAAAAACTATGTTTCATAATGTTTTCATTAAAAAGTCTTTATCAGTTTGCTAATGCCTAATTTTTACAATCAGCCACCATAGATTTTACAGGATAAATATATTATTTCAGTGATAATTGAAGCAGAATTTTTGTTGCTCTTCTTACCCTTAGAGATTGTGTATTATCCTCAGATGTAATTCTTTGATTTTTTTTCTTTTCATGTTGTTACACATAGTTACCAACAATCAACGTGAGAATAACCTTTGAATATTTTCAAGCATTAAGATTTGTTTATACAGCTGCACAATTAGACAACCAACACTCTTGGGTCTTTACCTCTCAGCATACACCTGATTATTAACTTAAAGGTATGATGGGAAAAGTATCAATTTTTCTTGGTCACCTAGATTTAGAAATATGTAATAACTATAAGCTTGGGTCTGCTTCTTCAGAAGCCTAGGAAGTGGAGTGATGGTTCTCTGAAGAGGCTGGAAACAAAGTATGTGTTTCCAGAAGGCTTAATAGAATATGTTGAGACATAGGCCATTAACACAAAAGTGAAAGAAATGGAAAAAATGTATGAAAGTAAGGATTTGAGAAGGGAAATTTTATTTTTAAGTCTAAGATTCCTATGAATTATATGAAAGTAAATGTCCTATCCCTAAAATTAGCCAAAGGAAGCACTTTACTTATCAATATGATATGACTTTTCATAATCTTATCTAAAGATATCCTAAACTAAGATCCAGTTTTCTAAGAAAAGAACTTTTACTCATGCTTTAAAGCATGTTAGATGATTCCTACCACATCACATCATGTTGTTTACATGTATGATTTAAACTGCATTTATTCTTCAACTCACTGGTTCCTTAGGCTTCTTATCTTTCCTTGCACGCTTAGATAATTTTATGTAAAATTGATTTTTAGAAGTTTAGTTGCTGGGCGTAGTGGCTGTCACCTGTAAACCCAGTACTTTGGGAATTCAAGGCAGGTGGATTTCTTGAGTCCTGGAGTTTGAGGCCTGCCTGGGAAAGATGACAATCCCCATTTTTACAAAAATAAAAATATTAGCTGGATATGGTGGCACATGCCTGTGGTCCCAGCTACCCCAAGGCTGAGGTGGGTGGATGGCTTGAGTCCAAGAGGCAGAGGTGTGAGCCAAGATCATGCCCTGCTCTTCACCCTGGGCAATGAAGCCAGACCTTTTTTCAAAAAAAAAATCTAGTGAGATTAGATTTCTATTTCTATGTGATTCAAAATTAGGAGAACTTCAAGGCTAATGACTATTAAAAAATGGCCATTGCTACTTGCATATTCTATGAAGCCAGCATACACAGCAATGTGCTACCTAAAAACCAAGCTATTTAATATGTAGCTTAGATTTCAGATTTGATTGTCTTTGAGGTTTCATTATTGCAGAGATCAATTGCCAGACCAAATATAGACTAATTCTGTATTTGGTCTTTTTATCATATGAAACATCCCAGCCTTGGGTATAAATTAAGAGCAAATACGGATGTTTATACCGATAGCGGTGTAGATATTTCCATGTTTATACAGTTAGCGGTGTAGATATTTCCATGTCTATACAGATAGCGGTGTGGACATTTCCATGTTTATACAGATAGTGGTGTAGATATTTCCATCTTTATAGAGATAGCGGTATAGATATTTCCATGTTTATATGTATAGCGGTGCAGATATTTCCATGTATATACAGATAGCGGTGTAGATATTTCCATGTTTATACAGATGGCAGTGTAGATATTTCCATGTTTATAGAGATGGTGGTGTAGATATTTCCATGTTCATACAGATGGCGGTGTAGGTATTTCCATGTTCATACAGATGGCGGTGAAGATATTTGCATGTTCATACAGATGTATGTGTACATATTTCCATGATCATACAGACGGCGTTGTAGATATTTCCATGTTCATACAGATTTTGGGGTAGATATTTCCAAGTTCGTACAGATGGCGGTGCAGATATTTCCATGTTTATAGAGATTGCGGTGAAGATATTTCCATGTTTATACAGATGGCGGTGTAGGTATTCCCATTTTTATTCAGATGGCAGTGTAAATATTTCCATTTTATATGGATAGCGGTGTAGATATTTCCACGTTCATACAGACGGCGGTGAAGATATTTCCATCTTTATAGAGATAGCGGTGTAGATATTTCCAGGTTCATACAGATAGCGGTTTAGATATTTCCATGTTTATAGAGATGGCGGTGTATATATTTCCTTGTTCATACAGAAGGCGGAGTAGATATTTCCATGTTTATAGAGATGGCGGTGTAGATATTTCCATGTTTATACAGATGGCGGTGTAGATATTTCCATGTTTATAGAGAAAACGGTGTAGATTTTTCCAAGTTTATAAACACAGCGTTGTAGATATTTCCATGTTTATAGAGACAGCGGTGTAGACATTTCCATGTTAATAGAGATAGCATTGTAGATGTTTCCATGTTTCTACGGATAGCGGTGTAGATATTTCAATGTTTATACAGATAGTAGTGTAGATATCTCCTTGTTTATAGAGATAGCGGTGTAGACATTTCCCTGTTTTACAGATAGCAGTGTAGATATTTCCATGTTCATACAGACGGCAGTGTAGAGATTTCCACGTTTATAGAGATAGCGGTGTAGATATTTCCATGTTTATACAGATAGTGGTGTAGTTATTTCCATGTTTATAGAGATAGCAGTGTAGATATTTCCACTGATATACAGATAGCTGTGTAGATATTTCCATGTTCATACAGATAGCGTTGTAGATATTTCCATGTTCATACAGATAGCGGTGTAGATATTTCCATGTTCATGCAGATGGCGGTGTAGATATTTCCATGTTCATACAGATAGCGGTGTAGATATTTCCATGTTCATACAGATAGCGGTGTAGATATTTCCATGTTCATACCAATAGCGGTGTAGATATTTCCATGTTCATACAGTTAGCGGTGTAGATATTTCCATGTTCATACAGATGGCGGTGTAGATATTTACATGCTCATACAGATGGCGGTGTAGATATTTCGATGTTCGTACGGATGGCAGTGTAGATATTTCCAAGTTCATACAGATAGCGGTGTAGATATTTCCACGTTTATAGAGATGGCGGTGTAGATATTTCCATGTTCATACAGACAGAGGTGTAGATATTTCCATGTTCATACAGATGGCGGTGTAGATATTTCCATGTTTATACAGATGGAGGTGTAGATATTTCCATGTTTTTGCAGATAGGGGTGTAGATATTTCCATGTTTATACAGATAGCAGTGCGGATATTTCCATGTTTATACAGAAAGTTGGGCAGATATTTCCATCTTTATACAGATAGCGGTGTAGATATTTCCATGTTAATACAGATGGCTTTGTAGATAAGTCCATGTTTGTACAGATGGCGGTGTAGATATTTCCATGTTCATACAGATGGCGGTGTAGATATTTCGAAGTTTATAGAGATAGCGCTGTATTTATTTTCATATTTATAGAGAAATCTCTGCAGATATTTCCATGTATATTCAGATAGCTGTGTAGATATTTCCATGTTCATGCAGATAGCCGTGTAGATATTTCCATGTTCATCCAGATGCCGGTGTACATATATCCATGTTCATACAGTTGGCGGTGAAGATATTTCCATGTTCATACACATGGCGGTGTAGATATTTCCATGTTCATACAAATGGCGGTGTAGATATTTCCATGTTCATAGAGATGGCGGTGTAGATATATCCATGTTCATACAAATGGCGGTGTAGATATTTCCATGTTCATAGAGATGGCGGTGTAGATATTTCCATGTTTATACAGATACTAGTGTAGTTATTTCCATGTTTATAGAGATAGCAGGGTAGATATTTCCATTGATATACAGATAGCTGCGTAGATATTTGCATGTTCATACAGATAGTGGTGTAGATATTTCCATGTTCATACAGATAGCGGTGTAGATATTTCCATGTTCATACAGATAGCGGTGTAGATATTTCCATGTTCATACAGATAGCGGTGTAGATATTTCCATATTCATACAGTTAGCTGTGTAGGTATTTCCATGTTTATAGAGATAGTGGTGTAGTTATGTCCAAGTTTATGGAGACAGCGTTGTAGGTATTTCCATGTTTATACAGATAGCGGTGTAGATATTTCCATATTTATACAGATAACAGTGTAGATATTTCCATGTTTATAGAGATAGTGCTGTAGATAATTTCAATTTTATACAGATAGCAGTGTAGATATTTCCAACTTCATACCGATAGCGGTGTAGATATTTTCACGTTTAAAGAGAGGGCGGTGTAGATATTTCCATGTTCATACAGATGGCCGTGTAGATATTTCCATGTTCATACGAATGGCAGTGTAGATATTTCCATGTTCATACAGGTGGCGGTGTAGATATTTCCATGCTTATACAGATAGCAGTGTAGTTATTTCCATGTTTATACAGATAGCGGTGAAGATATTTCCATGTTTACACATATAGCGGTGGAGGTATTTCCATGTCTATACAGATAGCAGAATAGATATTTCCATGTTTATGCAGCTGGCGGTGTAGATATTTCCATGTTTATAGAGATGGCGGTGTAGATATTCCATGTTTATACAGAAAGCGGTGTAGACATTTCCATGTTTACACAGATAACGTTGTAGACCATTCCATGTTTACACAGATACCGTTGTAGATATTTACATGTTTCTAGAGATAACGGTGTAGTTATTTCCATGTTTATATAGATAGCGGTGAAGATATTTCCATGTTTACACAGATAGTGGTGTGGATATTTCCATGTTTATACAGTTAGTGGTGTACCTATTTCCATGTTTATACAGATAGCGGTGCCGATACCTCCATGTTCATACAGATAGCGGTGAAGATATTTCCATGTTTATACAGAGAGCGGTGTAGATATTTCCATGTTTATACAGATAGCAGTGTAGACATTTCCAGGTTTGTACAGATAGCAGTGTAGATATTTCCATCTTAATACAGATGGTGGGGTAGATATTTCCATGTTCCTACAGATGTGGTTGTAGATATTTCCATGTTCATACAGATGGCGGTGTACATATTTCCATGTTTATAGAGATAGCGATGTAGTTATTTCCATGTTTCTAGATATAGCTGTGTTGATATTTCCATTTATATACAGGTACCTGTGTAGATATTTCCATGTTCATACAGACAGCGGTGTAGATATTTCCATGTCCATACAGACAGCGTTGTAGATATTTCCATGTTCATACAGATAGCGGTGTAGATATTTCCATGTTTACACATATAGCCGTGTAGACATTTCCATGTTTACACAGATAGCGTTGCAGATATTTACATGTTTAGAGAGATAGCGGTGTAGTTATTTCCATGTTTATACAGATGTCGGTGTAGATATTTACATTTTTATACAGTTAGCAGTGTTGATATTTCCAAGTTCATACAGATAGCGGTGTAGATATTTCCACCTTTATAGAGATGGCGGTGTAGATATTTCAATGTTCATTCAGTTGGCGGTGTAGATATTTCCAAGTTTATAGAGATGGCGGTGTAGATTTTCCATGTTTACATAAATGGCAAATTTGATATTTCCGTGTATACAGAGATAGCGGTGTGGATATTTCCATGTTTATAGAGATAGCGGTGAAGATATTTCCATGTTCATACAGATGGCGGTGTAGATATTTCCATGTTCATACAGACAGCGGTGTAGATATTTCCATGTTCATACAGATAGCGGTGTAAATATTTCCACGTTTATAGAGACGGCGGTGTAAATATTTCCATGTTCATAGAGATGGCGGTGTAGATATTTCCATGTTCATACAGACAGCGGTGTAGATGTTTCCATGTTCATACAGATGGTGGTGTAGATATTTCCATGTTTATAGAGATGGCGGTGTGCATATTTCCATGTTTATACAGATGGCGGTGTAGATATTTCCATGTTTATACTGATAGCGGTGTAGATAATTCCATGTTTATAGAGATGGCGGTATAGATATTTCCTTGTTTATACAGATAGCTGTGTAGATATTTCCACGTTTATAGAGATAGCGGTGTAGATATTTTCATGTTCATACAGATAGCGGTGTAGATATTTCCACCTTTACTGAGATGGCTGTGTAGATATTTTCATGTTCATACAGTTGGCTGTGTAGATATTTCAATGTTTATAGAGATGGCGGTGTAGATATTTCCATGTTTATACAGAAGGCGGTGTAGATATTTCCATGTTTATAGAGATGGCGGTGTAGATATTTCCATGTTTATACAGATAGCGGTGTACATATTTACATGTTTGCACAGATAGCGGTGTAGACATTTCCATGTTTACACAGATAGTGTTGTAAATATTTACATGTTTATAGAGATAGCGGCATAGTTATTTCCATGTTTATACAGATAGCGGTGAAGATATTTCCATGTTTACACAGATAGCGGTGAAGGTATTTCCATGTTTATACAGATAACGGTGAAGATATTTCCATGTTTACACAGATAGCGGTGGAGGGATTTCCATGTTTATACAGATAGCGGTGTAGATATTTAAATGTTTATGCAGGTATCGGTGCAGATATTTCAATGTTTGTACACATAGCGGTGTAGATATTTCCATGTCTATACAGATAGCAGAATAGATATTTTCATGTTTATACAGCTGGCGGTGTAGATATTTCCATGTTCATAGAGATGGCGGTGTAGATATTCCATGTTTATACACAAAGCGGTGTAGACATTTCCATGTTTACACAGATAACGTTGTAGACCATTCCATGTTTACACAGATACCGTTGTAGATATTTACATGTTTCTAGAGATAATGGTGTAGTTATTTCCATGTTTATATAGATAGCGGTGAAGATATTTCCATGTTTACACAGATAGTGGTGTGGATATTTCCATGTTTATACAGTTAGTGGTGTACATATTTCCATGTTTATACAGATAGCGGTGCCGATATCTCCATGTTTATACAGATAGCGGTGAAGATATTTCCATGTTTATACAGAGAGCGGTGTAGATATTTCCATGTTTATACAGATAGCAGTGTAGACATTTCCATGTTTGTACAGATAGCGGTGTAGATATTTCCATCTTAATACAGATGGTGGGATAGATATTTCCATGTTCCTACAGATGTGGTTGTAGATATTTCCATGTTCATACAGATGGCGGTGTACATATTTCCATGTTTATAGAGATAGCGATGTAGTTATTTCCATGTTTCTAGATATAGCTGTGTAGATATTTCCATTTATATACAGGTACCTGTGTAGATATTTCCATGTTCATACAGACAGCGGTGTAGATATTTCCATGTCCATACAGACAGCGTTGTAGATATTTCCATGTTCATACAGATAGCGGTGTAGATATTTCCATGTTTACACAGATAGCCGTGTAGACATTTCCATGTTTACACAGATAGCGTTGCAGATATTTACATGTTTATAGAGATAGCGGTGTAGTTATTTCCATGTTTATACAGATGTCGGTGTAGATATTTACATTTTTATACAGTTAGCAGTGTTGATATTTCCAAGTTCATACAGATAGCGGTGTAGATATTTCCACCTTTATAGAGATGGCGGTGTTGATATTTCAATGTTCATTCAGTTGGCGGTGTAGATATTTCGAAGTTTATAGAGATGGCGTTGTAGATATTTCCATGTTTATACCAATGGCAAATTAGATATTTCCATGTATACAGAGATAGCGGTGTGGATATTTCCATGTTTATAGAGATAGCGATGAAGATATTTCCATGTTCATACAGATGGCGGTGTAGATATTTCCATGTTCATACAGACAGCGGTGTAGATATTTCCATGTTCATACAGATAGCGGTGTAAACATTTCCACGTTTATAGAGACGGCGGTGTAAATATTTCCATGTTCATAGAGATGGCGGTGTAGATATTTCCATGTTCATACAGACAGCGGTGTAGATGTTTCCATGTTCATACAGATGGCGGTGTAGATATTTCCATGTTTATAGAGATGGCGGTGTGGATATTTCCATGTTTATACAGATGGCGGTGTGGATATTTGCATGTTCATACAGATAGCGGTGTAGATATTTCCATGTTCATACAGATAGCAGTGTAGATATTTCCATGTTCATACAGATAGCGGTGTAGATATTTCCATGTTCATACACATGGCGGTGTAGATACTTACGTGTTCGTACAGATGGCGTTGTAAATATTTCCATGTTCGTACAGATGGCGGTGTAGATATTTCCATGTTCATAGGGAAGGCGGTGCAGATATTTCCATGTTTATGCAGATAGCAGTATAGATATTTCCATGTTTATACAGATGGTGTTGTAGATATTTCCATGTTTATAGAGGTGGCAGTCTAGATATTTTCATATTTATAGAGACAGTGGTGTAGTTATTTCCAAGTTTATAGAGACAGCGTCGTAGATATTTCCATGTTTATACAGATAGCGGTGAAGGTGTTTCCATGTTTATGCAGATAGCGGTGTAGATATTTCCATGTTTATACAGATAGCAGTGCGGTTATTTCCATGTTTATTCAGATAGTGGTGGAGATATTTCCATGTTTATGCAGATAGCGGTGTAGATATTTTCATCTTATTACAGATGGCGGTGTAGATATGTCCATGTTCGTACAGATGGCGGTGTAGATATTTCCATGTTCAAACAGATGGCGGTGTAGATATTTCGAAGTTTATACAGATAGCGCTGTAGTTATTCCCATATTTATAGAGAAATCTGTGTAGATATTTCCATGTATATGCAGATAGCTGTGTAGATACTTCCATGTTCATGCAGATAGCGGTGAAGTTATTTCCATGTTCATCCAGATGCCGGTGTAGATATATCCATGTTCATACTGATGGCGGTGAAGATATTTCCATGTTCATACAGATGGCGGTGTAGATATTACCATGTTCATACAGATGGCGGTGTAGATATTTCCATGTTTCTACAGATAGCAGTGTAGTTATTTCCATGTTTATAGAGATAGCAGAGTAGATATTTCCATTGATATACAGATAGCTGTGTAGATATTTGCATGTTCATACAGATAGATGTGTAGATATTTCCATGTTCATACAGATAGCGGTGTAGATATTTCCATGTTCATACAGAGTGTGGTGTAGATATTTCCATGTTCATAGTGATAACTGTGTAGATATTTACATCTTCATACAGATAGCGGTACAGACATATCCATGTTCATACAGTAAGTTGTGTAGATATTTCCATGTTCATACAGATGGCAGTGTAGATATTTACATGTTCATACAGATGGCGGTGTAGATATTACCATGTTTGTACAGATGGCGGTGTAGATATTTCCATGTTCATAGAGATGGCGGTGTAGATATTTCCATGTTTATGCAGATAACGGTATAGATATTTCCATGTTTATACAGATGGTGGTGTAGATATTTCCATGTTTATAGAGATGGCGGTATAGATATTTCCATGTTTATAGAGATAGTAGTGTAGTTATTTCCAAGTTTATAGCGACAGCGTTGTAGATATTTCCATGTTTATAGAGACAGCATTGTAGATATTTCCATGTTTATAGAGATAGCGGTGAAGATATTTCCATGTTTATACAGATAGCGGTGTAGATATTTCCATGTTTATACAGATAGCGGTGTAGATATTTCCATGTTGATAGAGATAGTGGTGTAGATAATTCCAATTTTATACAGATAGCAGTGTAGATATTTTCAAGTTCATACAGATAGCGTTGTAGATATTTCCACGTTTATAGAGGTGGCGGTGTAGATAATTCCATGTTCATACATATGGCGGTGTAGATATTTCCATGTTTATAGAGATGGCAGTGTAGATATTTTCATGTTTACAGAGATGGCGGTGTAGATATTTCCATGTTTACACAGATAGCGGTGTAGACATTTCCATGTTTACACAGATAGCGGTGTGGATATTTCCATGTTTATGCAGATAGCGGTGTAGATATTTCCATGTTTATACAGAAAGCGGTGCGGATATTTCCATGTTTATTCAGATAGTGGTGCAGATATTTCCATGTTTATACAGATAGCGGTGTAGATATTTCCATCTTAATATAGATGGCGGTGTAGATATTTCGATGTTTATGCAGATAGCGGTATAGATATTTCCAAGTTTATACAGATGGTGGTGTAGATATTTCCATGTTTATGCAGATGGCGGTATAGATATTTCAATGTTTATACAGATGGTGGTGTAGATATTTCCAAGTTCATACAGGTGGAGGTGTAGATATTTCGAAGTTTATACAGATAGCGCTGTAGTTACTTCTATATTTATATAGAAATCTGTGTAGATATTTCCATGTATATGCAGATAGCTGTGTAGATATTTCCATGTTCATGCAGATAGCGGTGTAGTTATTTCGAAGTTCATCCAGATGCCGGTGTAGATACATCCATGTTCATACAGATGTCGGTGAAGATATTTCCATGTTCATACAGATGGCTGTGTAGATATTTCCATGTTCATAGAGATGGCGGTGTAGATATTTCCATGTTGATACAGATAGCAGTGTAGTTATTTCCATGTTTATAGAGATAGCAGTGTAGATATTTCCATTGATATACAGATAGCGGTGTAGATATTTCCATGTTCATACAGATTGCGGTGTAGATATTTCCATGTTCATACAGATAGCGGTGTAGATATTTCCATGTTCATACAGTTAGTGGTGTAGATATTTCCATGTTCATACAGATTTCGGTGTAGATATTTACATGTTCATACAGATGGCGGTGTAGATATTTCCACGTTCGTATGTATGGCAGTGTAGATATTTCCATGTTCATACAGGTTGCGGTGTAGATATTTCCATGTTTATACAGATAGCAGTGTAGTTATTTTCATGTTTTCACAGATGTCAGTGTAGATATTTCCATGTTGATACAGATAGCAGTGTAGTTATTTCCATGTTTATACAGATAGCAGTGTAGATATTTCCATTGATATACAGATAGCTGTGTAGATATTTCCATGTTCATGCAGATAGCGGTGTAGATATTTCCATGTTCATACAGTTAGCGGTGTAGATATTTCCATGTTCATACAGATAGCGGTGTAGATATTTACATGTTCATACAGATGGCGGTATAGATATTTCCATTTTCTTACGGATGGCAGTGTAGATATTTCCATGTTCATACAGGTAGCGGTGTAGATATTTCCATGTTTATACAGATAGCAGTGTAGTTATTTCCATGTTTATAGAGATAGCTGTGTAGATATTTCCATTGATATACAGATACCTGTGTAGATATTTGCATGTTCATACAGATAACGGTGTAGATATTTCCATGTTCGTAGAGATAGCAGTGTAGATATTTCCATGTTCATACAGTTAGCGGTGTAGATATTTCCATGTTCATACATATGGCGGTGTAGATATTTACATGTTCATACAGATGGCGGGGTAGATATTTCCATGTTTATACAGATAGCGGAGTAGATATTTCCATGTTTATAGAGATAGTGGTGTAGATAATTCCAATTTTATGCAGATAGCAGTGTAGATATTTCCAAGTTCGTACAGATAGCAGTGTAGATACTTCCATATTTATAGAGATGGCGGTGTAGATATTTCCATGTTCATACATATAACGGTGGTGTAGATATTTCCATGTTTATAGAAATAGCAGTGTAGATATTTCCATTGATATACAGATAGCTGTGTTGATATTTCCATGTTCATACAGGTAGCGTTGTAGATATATCCATATTCATACAGATGGCGGTGTAGATATTTCCATGTTCGTACAGATGGCGGTGTAGATATTTCCATGTTCATAGAGATGGCGGTGTAGATATTTCCATGTTTATGCAGATAGCGGTATAGATAATTCCATGTTTATACAGATGGTGGTGTAGATATTTCCATGTTTATAGAGATGGCGGTCTAGATATTTCCATGTTTATAGAGATAGTGGTGTAGTTATTTCCAACTTTATAGAGACAGCGTTGTAGATATTTCCATGTTTATACTGATAGCGGTGAAGATATTTCCATGTTTATACAGATAGCGGTGTAGATTTTTCCATGTTTATACAGATAGCAGTGTAGATATTTCCATGTTCATAGAGATACTGGTGTAGATAATTCCAATTTTATTCAGATAGCAGTGTAGATATTTCCAAGTTTATACAGATAGCGGTGTAGATATTTCCACGTATATAGATATCGCGGTGTAGATATTTCCATCTTAATACAGATGGCGGTGTAGATATTTCCATGTTTATAGAAATAGCAGTGTAGATATTTCCATTGATATACAGATAGCTGTGTAGATATTTCCATGTTCATACAGATAGCGGTGTAGATATTTCCATGTTCATACAGATGGCGGTGTAGATATTTAGATGTTCGTACAGATGTCGTTGTAAATATTTCCATGTTCATACAGATGGCAGTGTAGATATTTCCATGGTCATAGAGACGGCGGTGTAGATATTTCCATGTTTATGCAGATAGCGGTATAGATATTTCCATGTTTATACAGATGGTGTTGTAGATATTTAAATGTTTATAGAGATCTCAGTCTAGATATTTCCATGTTTATAGAGACAGTGGTGTAGTTATTCCCAAGTTTACAGAGACAGCGTTGTAGATATTTCCATGTTTATACAGATAGCGGTGAAGTTATTTCCATGTTTATACAGATAGTGGTGTAGATATTTCCACGTTTATACCGATAGCGGTGTAGATATTTCCATGTTTATATAGATAGTGGTGTAGATATTTCCAATTTTATACAGATAGCAGTGTAGATATTTCTAGGTTCATACAGATAGCAGTGTAGATATTTCCATGTTCATACAGATGGCGGTGTAGATATTTTGAAGTTTATAGAGATAGCGCTGTAGTTATTCCCATATTAATAGAGAAATCTGAGTAGATATTTCCATGAATATGCAGATAGCTGTGTAGATACTTCCATGTTCATGCAGATAGCGGTGAAGATATTTCCATGTTCATCCAGATGCCGGCGTAGATATATCCATGTTCATTCAGATGGCGGTGAAGATATTTCCATGTTCATACAGATGGCGGTGTAGGTATTTCCATGTTCATAGAGATGGCGGTGTATATATTTCCATGTTTACACAGATAGCAGTGTAGTTATTTCCATGTTTATTGAGATAGCAGTGTAGATATTTCCATTGATATACACATACCTGTGTAGATATTTGCATGTTCATACAGATAGCGGTGTAGATATTTCCATGTTCATACAGATAGCGGTGTAGATATTTCCATGTTCATAGAGATAGCGGTGTAGATATTTCCATGTTCATAGAGATAACTGTGTAGATATTTACATCTTCATACAGACAGCGGTACAGATATATCCATGTTCATACAGTAAGCGGTGTAGATATTTCCATGTTCATACGGATGGCAGTGTAGTTATTTCTATGTTCATACAGGTGGCGGTGTAGATATTTCCATGTTTATACCGATAGCAGTGTAGTTATTTCCATGTTTATAGAGATAGCAGTGTAGATATTTCCATTGATATACAGATAGCCATGTAGATATATGCATGTTCATACAGATAGCTGTGTAGATATTTCCATGTTCATACAGATGGCGGTGTAGATACTTACATGTTCGTACAGATGGCGGTGTAAATATTTCCATGTTCATACAAATGGCGGTGTAGATATTTCCATGTTCATAGAGATGGCGGTGTAGGTATTTCCATGTTTATGCAGATACCGGTATAGATATTTCCATGTTTATACAGATGGTGTTGTAGATATATCCATGTTTATAGAGGTGGCAGTCTAGATATTTCCATGTTTATAGAGACAGTGGTGTAGTTATTTCCAAGTTTATAGAGACAGCGTTGTAGATATTTCCATGTTTATGCAGATAGCGGTGTAGATATTTCCATGTTTATACAGATAGTGGTGTAGATATTTCCATGTTTATAGAGATAGTGGTGTAGATAATTCCAATTTTATACAGATAGCAGTGTAGATATTTCTAAGTTCATACAGATAGCGGTGTAGATATTTCCACGTTTATAAAGATGGCGGTGTAGATATTTCCATGTGCATACAGATGGCGGTGTAGATATTTCCATGTTTATAGAGATGGCGGTGTAGTTATTTCCATGTTTACACAGATGGCGGTGTAGATATTTCCATGTTTACATAGATAGCGGTGTAGACATTTCCATGTTTACACAGATAGCGGTGTGGATATTTCCATGTTTATGCAGATAGCGGTGTAGATATTTCCATGTTTATACAGATAGCAGTGCGGTTATTTCCATGTTTATACAGATAGTGGTGGAGATATTTCCATGTTTATGCAGATAGCGGTGTAGATATTTTCATCTTATTACAGATGGCGGTGTAGATATGTCCATGTTCGTACAGATGGCGGTGTAGATATTTCCATGTTCAAACAGATGGCGGTGTAGATATTTCGAAGTTTATACAGATAGCGCTGTAGTTATTCCCATATTTATAGAGAAATCTGTGTAGATATTTCCATGTATATGCAGATAGCTGTGTAGATACTTCCATGTTCATGCAGATAGCGGTGAAGTTATTTCCATGTTCATCCAGATGCCGGTGTAGATATATCCATGTTCATACTGATGGCGGTGAAGATATTTCCATGTTCATACAGATGGCGGTGTAGATATTACCATGTTCATACAGATGGCGGTGTAGATATTTCCATGTTTCTACAGATAGCAGTGTAGTTATTTCCATGTTTATAGAGATAGCAGAGTAGATATTTCCATTGATATACAGATAGCTGTGTAGATATTTGCATGTTCATACAGATAGATGTGTAGATATTTCCATGTTCATACAGATAGCGGTGTAGATATTTCCATGTTCATACAGAGTGTGGTGTAGATATTTCCATGTTCATAGTGATAACTGTGTAGATATTTACATCTTCATACAGATAGCGGTACAGACATATCCATGTTCATACAGTAAGTTGTGTAGATATTTCCATGTTCATACAGATGGCAGTGTAGATATTTACATGTTCATACAGATGGCGGTGTAGATATTACCATGTTTGTACAGATGGCGGTGTAGATATTTCCATGTTCATAGAGATGGCGGTGTAGATATTTCCATGTTTATGCAGATAACGGTATAGATATTTCCATGTTTATACAGATGGTGGTGTAGATATTTCCATGTTTATAGAGATGGCGGTATAGATATTTCCATGTTTATAGAGATAGTAGTGTAGTTATTTCCAAGTTTATAGCGACAGCGTTGTAGATATTTCCATGTTTATAGAGACAGCATTGTAGATATTTCCATGTTTATAGAGATAGCGGTGAAGATATTTCCATGTTTATACAGATAGCGGTGTAGATATTTCCATGTTTATACAGATAGCGGTGTAGATATTTCCATGTTGATAGAGATAGTGGTGTAGATAATTCCAATTTTATACAGATAGCAGTGTAGATATTTTCAAGTTCATACAGATAGCGTTGTAGATATTTCCACGTTTATAGAGGTGGCGGTGTAGATAATTCCATGTTCATACATATGGCGGTGTAGATATTTCCATGTTTATAGAGATGGCAGTGTAGATATTTTCATGTTTACAGAGATGGCGGTGTAGATATTTCCATGTTTACACAGATAGCGGTGTAGACATTTCCATGTTTACACAGATAGCGGTGTGGATATTTCCATGTTTATGCAGATAGCGGTGTAGATATTTCCATGTTTATACAGAAAGCGGTGCGGATATTTCCATGTTTATTCAGATAGTGGTGCAGATATTTCCATGTTTATACAGATAGCGGTGTAGATATTTCCATCTTAATATAGATGGCGGTGTAGATATTTCGATGTTTATGCAGATAGCGGTATAGATATTTCCAAGTTTATACAGATGGTGGTGTAGATATTTCCATGTTTATGCAGATGGCGGTATAGATATTTCAATGTTTATACAGATGGTGGTGTAGATATTTCCAAGTTCATACAGGTGGAGGTGTAGATATTTCGAAGTTTATACAGATAGCGCTGTAGTTACTTCTATATTTATATAGAAATCTGTGTAGATATTTCCATGTATATGCAGATAGCTGTGTAGATATTTCCATGTTCATGCAGATAGCGGTGTAGTTATTTCGAAGTTCATCCAGATGCCGGTGTAGATACATCCATGTTCATACAGATGTCGGTGAAGATATTTCCATGTTCATACAGATGGCTGTGTAGATATTTCCATGTTCATAGAGATGGCGGTGTAGATATTTCCATGTTGATACAGATAGCAGTGTAGTTATTTCCATGTTTATAGAGATAGCAGTGTAGATATTTCCATTGATATACAGATAGCGGTGTAGATATTTCCATGTTCATACAGATTGCGGTGTAGATATTTCCATGTTCATACAGATAGCGGTGTAGATATTTCCATGTTCATACAGTTAGTGGTGTAGATATTTCCATGTTCATACAGATTTCGGTGTAGATATTTACATGTTCATACAGATGGCGGTGTAGATATTTCCATGTTCGTATGGATGGCAGTGTAGATATTTCCATGTTCATACAGGTTGCGGTGTAGATATTTCCATGTTTATACAGATAGCAGTGTAGTTATTTTCATGTTTTCACAGATGTCAGTGTAGATATTTCCATGTTGATACAGATAGCAGTGTAGTTATTTCCATGTTTATACAGATAGCAGTGTAGATATTTCCATTGATATACAGATAGCTGTGTAGATATTTCCATGTTCATGCAGATAGCGGTGTAGATATTTCCATGTTCATACAGTTAGCGGTGTAGATATTTCCATGTTCATACAGATAGCGGTGTAGATATTTACATGTTCATACAGATGGCGGTATAGATATTTCCATTTTCTTACGGATGGCAGTGTAGATATTTCCATGTTCATACAGGTAGCGGTGTAGATATTTCCATGTTTATACAGATAGCAGTGTAGTTATTTCCATGTTTATAGAGATAGCTGTGTAGATATTTCCATTGATATACAGATACCTGTGTAGATATTTGCATGTTCATACAGATAACGGTGTAGATATTTCCATGTTCGTAGAGATAGCAGTGTAGATATTTCCATGTTCATACAGTTAGCGGTGTAGATATTTCCATGTTCATACATATGGCGGTGTAGATATTTACATGTTCATACAGATGGCGGGGTAGATATTTCCATGTTCGTACAGATAGCGGTGCAGATATTTCCATGTTTATACAGATAGCGGTGTAGATATTTCCATGTTCATACAGATAGCGGTGTAGATATTTCCATGTTCTTACAGATAACGGTGTAGATATTTCCATGTTCATACAGATAGCGGTGTAGATATTTCCATGTTCATACAGTTAGCGGTGTAGATATTTCCATGTTCATACCGATGGCGGTATAGATATTTCCATGTTCGTACAGATGGCGGTGTAGGTATTTCCATGCTCATAGAGATGGCGGTGTATATATTTCCATGTTTATGCAGATGGTGCTGTAGATATTTCCATGTTTATAGAGATGGCAGTCTAGATATTTCCATGTTTACAGAGATAGTGGTGTAGTTATTTCCAAGTTTATAGAGACAGCGTTGTGGATATTTCCATGTTTATACAGATAGCGGTGAAGATATTTCCATGTTTATACAGATAGCGGTGTAGATATTTCCATGTTTATACAGATAGCAGTGTAGATATTTCCATGTTTATAGAGATAGTGGTGTAGATAATTTCAAATTTATACAGAGAGCAGTGTAGATATTTCCAAGTTCATACAGATAGCGGTGTAGATATTTCCACGTTTATAGAGATGACGGTGTAGATATTTCCATGTTCATACACATGGCGGTGTAGATATTTCCATGTTTATAGGGATGGCCGTGTAGATATTTTCATGTTTACGCAGATTGCGGTGTAGACATTTCCATGTTTACACAGATAGCGGTGTGGATATTTCCATGTTTATGCAGATAGCTGTGTAGATATTTCCATGTTTATACAGATAGCGGTGCTGATATTTCCATGTTTATACAGATATTTGGGCAGATATTTCCATGTTTATACAGATAGCGGTGTAGATATTTTCATCTTATTACAGATGGCGGTGTAGATATGTCCATGTTCATACAGATGGCGGTGAAGATATTTCCATGTTCATACAGATGGCGGTGTAGATATTTCCATGTTCATACAAATGGCGGTGTAGATATTTCCATGTTCATACAGATGGCGGTGTAGATATTTCCATGTTCGTACAGATGGTGGTGTAGATATTTCCATGTTCATAGATATGGCGGTGTAGATATTTCCATGTTTTTGCAGATAGCGGTATAGATATTTCCATGTTTATACAGATGGTGGTGTAGATATTTCCATGCTTATAGAGATGGCGGTCTAGATATTTCCATGTTTAAAGAGATAGTGGTGTAGTTATTTCCAAGTTTATAGAGACAGTGTTGTAGATATTTCCATGTTTATACAGATAGCGGTGAAGATATTTCCATGTTTATACAGATAGCGGTGTAGATATTTCCATGTTTATACAGATAGCGGTGTAGATATTTCCATGTTTATAGAGATAGTGGTGTAGATAATTCCTATTTTATACAGATAGCAGTGTAGACATTTCCAAGTTCATACAGATAGCGGTGTAGATATTTCCACCTTTATAGAGATGGCGGTGTAGATATTTCCATGTCCATACAGATGGCGGTGTAAATATTTCCATGTTTATAGAGATGGTGGTGTAGATATTTTCATGTTTGCACAGATGGCGGTGTAGATATTTCCATGTTTACACAGATAGCGGTGTAGACATTTCCATGTTAACACAGATAGCGGTGTGGATATTTCCATGTTTATGCAGATAGCGGTGTAGATATTTCCATGTTTATACAGATAGCGGTGCGGATATTTCCTTGTTTATACAGATAGTGGTGCAGATATTTCCATGTTTATACAGAGAGCGGTGTAGATATTTCCATCTTATTACAGATAGCGGTGTAGATATGTCCATGTTCGTACAGATGGCGGTGTAGATATTTCCATGTTCATACAGATGGCGCAGTAGATATTTCGAAGTTTATAGAGATAGCGCTGTAGTTATTTCCATATTTATAGAGAAATCTTAGTAGATATTTCCATGTATATGCTGATAGCTATGTAGATATTTCCATGTTCATTCAGATAGCGGTGTAGTTATTTCCGTGTTCATCCGGATGCCGGTGTAGATACATCCATGTTCATAAAGATGGCGGTGAAGATATTTCCATATTCATACAGATGGTTGTGTAGATATTTCCATGTTCATACAAATGGCGGTGTAGATATTTCCATGTTCATAGAGATGGCGGTGTAGATATTTCCATGTTCATACAGACGGCGGTTTAGATATTTACATGTTCATACAGATGGCGGTATAGATATTTCCATGTTCGTACTGATGGCGGTGTATATATTTCCAAGTTCATAGAGATAGCGGTGTAGATATTTCCATGTTTATGCAGATAGCGATATAGATATTTCCATGTTTTTACAGATGGTGGTGTAGATATTTCCATGTTTATAGGGATGGCGGTGTAGACATTTCCATGTTTACACAGATAGCGGTGTGGATATTTCCATGTTTATGCAGATAGCGGTGTAGATATTTCCATGTTTATACAGGCAGCGGTGCTGATATTTCCATGTTTATATAGATAGTCGTGCAGATATTTCCATGTTTATACAGATAGCGGTGTAGATATTTCCATCTTAATACAGATGGCGGTGTAGATATGTAGATGTTCGTACAGATCGCGGTGTAGATATTTCCATGTTCATACAGATGGCGGTGTAGATATTTCGAAGTTTATAGAGATAGCGCTGTAGTTATTTCCATATTTATAGAGAAATCTGTTTAGATATTTCCATGTATATGCAGATAGCTGTGTAGATATTTCCATGTTCATGCAGAAAGCGGTGTAGATATTTCCATGTTCATCCAGATGCCGGTCTAGATACATCCATGTTCATACAGATGGCTGTGTAGATATTTCCATGTTCATACAAATGGCGGTGTAGGTATTTCCATGTTCATAGAGATTGCGGTGTAGATATTTCCATGTTCATACAAATGGTGGTGTAGATATTTCCATGTTTATACACTTAGCGGTGAAGATATTTCCATGTTTACACTGATAGCGGTGTGGATATTTCCAATTTTATACAGAGAGCGGTGTAGATACTTCCATGTTTATACAGATAGCGGTGCAGATATTTCCATTTTTATACAGAGAACGGGGTAGATATTTCCATGTTTATTCAGATAGCTGTATAGATATTTCCATGTTTATACAGATGGCGGTGTAGATATATCCATGATCATACAGATGGCGGTGAAGATATTTCCAAGTTCATACAGATGGCGGTGAAGATATTTCCATGTTCATACAGATGGCGATGTAGATATTTCCATGTTTTTAGAGATATCGGTGTAGATATTTCCATGTTTATAGAGATAGCAATGTAGATATTTCCATGTATTTACAGATAGCTGTGTAGATATTTCTATGTTCATACAGATAGCGGTGTAGATATTTCCATCTTCGTACAGAGAGCCGTGTAGATATTTCCATGATCATACAGACGGCGGTGTAGACATTTCCAAGTTTATAGAGATAGCAGTGCAGATATTTCCATGTTTATACAGATGGCGGTGTAGATATTTCCATGTGTATAGAGATAGTGGTGTAGTTATTTCCAAGTTTATAGAGATAGCGGTGTAGATATTTCCATGTTTATAATGATAACGTTGTAGATATTTCCATGTTTATACAGATAGCGGTATAGATATTTCCATGTTTATACAGATGGGAGTGTAGATATTTCCATGTTTATAGAGATGGCGGTCTAGATATTTCCATGTTTATAGAGATAGTGGTGCAGTTATTTCCAAGTTTATAGAGAGAGCCGTGTAGATATTTCCATGATTATACAGATAGTGGTGTAGTTATTTACATGTTTTTAGAGATAGCAGTGTAGATATTTCCATTTATATACAGATAGCTGTGTAGATATTTCCATATTGATGCAGATAGCGTTGTATATATTTCCAAGTTTATAGAGATAGCGGTGTAGATATTTCCATGTTTATACAGATAGCGGTGTAGACATTTCCATGTTTAAACAGATAGCGGTGTAGATATTTACATGTTTATAGAGATGGCGGTCTAGATATTTTCTTGTTTATACAGATAGTGGTGTAGATATGTCCATGTTTATAGAGATAGCGGTGTAGATATTTCAAATTTTATACAGATTTCAGTGTAGATATTTCCATGTTCATACAGATAACAGTGTAGGTATTTCCACGTTTGTAGAGATGGTGTTGTAGATATTTCCATGTTCATACAGATAGCAGTGTAGACATTTCCGTGTTTACACAGATAGCGCTGTAGATATTTACATGTTTATAGAGATAGCGGTGTAGTTATTTCCATGTTCATACAGATTGCGGTGAAGATATTTCCATGTTCATACAGATAGCGGTGTAGATATTTCCATGTTCATGCAGATGGCGGTGTTGATATTTCGATGTTCATGCAGATGGCGGTGTAGATATTTCCATGTTCATGCAGATGGCGGTGAAGATATTTCCATGTGCATACAGATGGCGGTGTAGATATTTCCATGTCCATACAGATGGCGGTGTAGATATTTCCATGTCCATACAAATGGCGGTGTAGATATTTCCATGTTCATGGAGATGGCGGTGTAATTATTTCCATGTTTATAGAGATAGCGGTGTAGTTATTTCCATGTTTATAGAGATAGCAGTGTCGATATTTCCATTTATATACAGATAGCTGTGCAGATATTTTCATGTTCATACAGATAGTGGTGCAGATATTTCCATGTTCATACAGATAGCGGTGTAGAAATATCCATGTTCCTAAACATAGCGGTGTACATATTTCCATGTTCATACAGATAGCGGTGTAGATATTTCCATGTTCATACAGATAGCGGTGTAGATATTTCCATGTTCATCCAGATGGCAGTTTAGATATTTCCATGTTTACAGAGATAGCAGTGTAGATATTTCCATGCAGATGCACATAGCGGTGTAGAGATTTCTAAGTTTATAGAGATAGCAGTGTAGATATTTCCAAGTTTATAGAGATAGCGGTGTAGATATTTCTATGTTTATGGAGATAGCGGTGTAGATATTTCCATGTTTATACAGATAGCGGTATAGATATTTCCATGTTTATAGAGATGGCAGTGTAGATATTTCTATGTTTATAAAGATGGCGGTCTAGATATTTCCATGTTTACAGAGATAGTGTTGTAGTTATTTCCAAGTTTATAGAGATAGCGGTGTAGATATTTCCATGTTTATACAGATAGCGGTGTAGATATTTCCATGTTTCTACAGATAGCGGTGTAGATATTTCAAATTTCATACAGATAGCAGTGTAGATATTTACATGTTCATACAGATAGCGGTGTAGATATTTCCACGTTTATAGAGATGGCGGTGTAGATATTTCCATGTTCCTACAGATAGCTGTGTAGACATTTCCATGTTTACACAGATAGCGCTGTAGATATTTACATGTTTATAGAAATAGCGGTGTAGTTATTTCCATGTTTATACACATAGCTTTGTAGATATTTCCATGTTCATACACATAGCGGTGTTGATATTTCCATGTTCATACAGATAGCGCTGTAGATATTTCCAGGGTCATACAGATTGCGGTGTAGATATTTCCATGTTCATATAGATGGCGGTGAAGATATTTACATGTTCAAACACATGGCGGTGTAGATATTTCCATGTTCATAGAAATGGCGGTGTAGATATTACCATGCTCATAGAGATGGTGGTTTAGATGTTTCCATGTTCATACGGATGGCGGTGTAGATATTTCCATGTTACTACAGATGGCGGTGTAGATATTTCCATGTTTATACAGACAGCGATGTAGATATTTCCATGTTCATTCATATAGCGGTGTAGATATTTCCATGTTCCTACAGATGGTGGTGAAGATATTTCCATGTTCATACAGATGGCGGTGAAGATAGTTCCATGTTCATGCAGATGGTGGTGTAGATATTTCTATGTTAGTACAGATGGCGGTGTAGATATTTCCATGTTCATACAGATGGCTGTGTAGATATTTCCATGTTCATACAGATCGCGGTTTAGAAATTTCCATGTGCATACAGTTAGCAGTGTAGATATTTCCATGTTCATACAGATGGCGGTGAAGATATTTCCATGTTCATACAGATGGCGGTGTAGATATTTCCATGTTCATACAGATGGCGGTGTAGATATTTCCTTGTTCCTACAGATGGCAGTGTAGATATTTCCATGTTCATACAGATAGCGGTGTAGTTATTTCCATGTATATAGAGAAAGCTGTGTAGATATTTCCATGTATATGCAGATAGCTGTGTTGATATTTCAGTGTTCATACAGATAGCGGTGTAGATATTTCCATGTTCATCCAGATGGCGATGGAGATATATCCATGTTCATACAGATGGCGATGAAGATATTTCCATGTTCATACACATAGCGGTGTAGATATTTCCATGTTCATAAAAATAGCGGTGTAGATATATCCATGTTCATAGAGATGGCGGTGTAGATATTTCCATGTTTATACAGATGGCGGTGTAGATATTTCCATGTTTATAGAGATAGCGTTGTAGATATTCCCATGTTCCTACAGATGGCGGAGTAGATGTTTCCATGTTCATACAGATGGCGGTGTAGATATTTCCATCTTCCTACAGATGGCGGTGTAGATATTTCCATGTTCATGCAGATAGCGGTGTAGATATTTCCAAATTTATAGAGATAGCGGTGTGGTTATTTCCATGTTTATAGAGAAAGCTGTTTAGATATTTCCATGTATATGCAGATAGCTGTGTAGATATTTCCATGTTCATACAGATAGCGGTGTAGATATTTCCATGTTCATTCAGATGGTGTTGTAGATATATCCATGTTCATACAGATGGCGGTGAAGATATTTCCATGTTCATACAGATGGCGGTGTAGATATTTCCATGTTCATACAAATGGCTGTGTAGATATTTCCATGTTCATAGAGATGGCGGTGTAGATATTTCCATGTTTATACAGATAGTGGTGTAGTTATTTCCATGTTTATATAAATAGGGGTGCAGATATTTCCATTGATACTCAGATAGCTGTGTAGATATATCCATGTTCATACAGATAGCGGTGTAGATATTTCCATGTTCAGACAGATAGCGGTGTAGATAGTTCCATGTTCATACAGATAGCGTTGTAGATATTTCCATGTTCAAACAGTGAGCCGTGTAGATATTTCCATGTTCATACAGATGGTGGTGTAGATATTTCCATGTTCATATAGATGGCAGTGAACATATCTACATGTTCATTCAGATAGCGGTGTAGATATTTCCATGTTCATACATATAGCACTGTAGATATTTCCATGTTCATTCAGATGGCGGTGTAGATATTTCCATGTTCATAGAAATGGCGGTGTAGATATTACCATGCTCATAGAGATGGTGGTGTAGATATTTCCATGTTCATACGGATGGCGGTGTAGATATTTCCATGTTCCTATAGATGGCGGTGTAGGTATTTCCATGTTCATACAGATAGCGATGTAGATATTTCCATGTTCATTCCGATAGAGGTGTATATATTTCCATGTTCATACAGATAGCGCTGTAGATATTTTCATGTTCATACGGATAGCGGTTTAGATATTTCCATGTTCATACAGATGGCGGTGAAGATATTTCCATGTTCATACAGATGGCAGTGTAGATATTTCCATGTTCATGCAAATGGTGGTGTAGATATTTCCATGTTCCTACAGATGGCGGTGTAGATATTTCCATGTTCATACAGATGGTGGTGTAGATATGTACATGTTCATTGAGATGGCGGTGTAGATATTTCCATGTTCATACAGTTAGTGGTGTAGATATTTACATGTTTATACAGATAGCAGTGTAGTTATTTCCATGTTCATAGAGATGGCGGTGTAGATATTTCCATGTTTATAGAGATGGCTGTCTAGATATTTCCATGTTTACAGAGATAGTGGTGTAGTTATTTCCAAGTTTATAGAGACAGCGTTGTAGATATTTCCATGTTTATACAGATAGCGGTGAAGATATTTCCATGTTTATACAGATAGCAGTGTAGATATTTCCATGTTTATACAGATAGCAGTGTAGTTGTTTCCATGTTTATAGAGATAGCAGTGTATATATTTCCATTGATATACAGATAGCTGTGTAGATATTTCCATGTTTATACAGATAGCGGTGTAGATATTTCCATGTTCATCCAGATGTCGGTGTAGATATTTCCATGTTCCTACAGATGGCGGTGTAGATATTTCCATGTTCATACAGATAGCGGTGTAGTTATTTCCATGTATTTAGAGAAAGCTGTGTAGATTTTTCCATGTATATGCAGATAGCTGTGTTGATATTTCAATGTTCATACAGATAGCGGTGTAGATATTTCCATGTTTATACAGATATCGGTGTAGTTATTTCCATGTTTATAGAGATAGCAGTGTAGATATTTACAGTGATATACAGAGAGCTGTGTAGATATATCCATGTTCATACAGATAGCGGTGTTGATATTTCCATGTTCATGCAGATGGTGGTGTAGATATTTCCATGTTCATACAGATAGCGGTGTAGATATTTCCATGTTCCTACAGATGGCTGTGAAGATATTTCCATGTTCAAACAGATGGCGGTGTAGATATTTCCATGTTCATGCAGATAGCGGTGTATTTTCATGTTCCTACAGATGGCGGTGTAGATATTTCCATGTTCAAACAGATGGCGGTGTAGCTATTTCCATGTTCATACAGTTAGCCGGGTAGATATTTCCATGTTCATACAGATGGCGGTGAAGATACTTCCATGTTCATACAGATGGCGGTGTAGATATTTCCATGTTCCTACAGATGGCAGTGTAGATATTTCCATGTTCATGCAGATGGTGGTGTAGATATTTCCATGTTCATACAGATGGCGGTGAAGATATTTACAAGTTCAAACAGATGGCGGTGTAGATATTCCCATGTTCATAGAGATGGTGGTGTAGGTATTACCATGCCCATAGAGATGGTGGTGTAGATGTTTCCATGTTCAAACGGATGGCGGTGTAGATATTTCCATGTCCATACGGATGGCGGTGTAGATAATTCCATGTTTATACAGAGTTCGGTTTAGATATTTCCGTGTTTACACAGATAGCGGTGTAGATATTTCCATCTAGATACACAAAGCGGTGTAGATATTTCCAAGTTTATAGAGGTAGCGGTGTAGATATTTCCGTGTTTATAATGATAGAATTGTAGATATTTCCTTGTTTATACAGATAGCGGTATAGGTATTTCCATGTTTATACAGATGGCGCTGTAGATATTTCCATGATTATAGAGATGGCGGTCTAGATATTTCCACGTTTACAGAGATAGTGGTGTAGGTATTTCCAGGTTTATAGAGAAAGAGGTGTAGATATATCGATGTTTATACAGATAGCGGTGTAGTTATTTTCATGTTTATATAGATAGCAGTGTAGATATTTCCATTGATATACAGATATCTGTGTAGATATTTCCATGTTCATACAGATATCGGTGTAGATATTTCCATCTTCATACAGATAGCGGTGTAGATATTTGCATGTTCTTACAGTTAGCAGTGTAGATATTTCCATGTTCATACAGATGGCGGTGAAGATATTTCCATGTTCATTCAGATGGCTGTGTAGATATTTCCATGTTCCTACAGATGGCGGTGTAGATATTTCCATGTTCATACAGATAGCGGTGTAGTTCTTTCCATGTTTATAGAGAAAGCTGTGTAGATATTTCCATGTATATGCAGATAGCGGTGTAGTTCTTTCCATGTTAATAGAGAAAGCTGTGTAGATATTTCCATGTATATGCAGATATCTTTGCAGATATTTCCATGTTCATACAGACGGCGGTGTAGATATTTCCATGTTCAAACAGATGGCGGTGTAGATATATCCACGTTCATACAGATGGCGGTGAAGATATTTCCATGTTCATACAGATAGAGTTGTAGTTATTTCCATGTTTATAGAGAAAGCTGTGTAGATATTTCCTTGTATATGCAGATAGCTGTGTTGATATTTCCAAGTTCCTACAGATGGCGGTGTAGATATATCCATGTTCATACAGATGGCGGTGTAGATATTTCCATGTTCATACAGAACGCGGTGTAGGTATTTCCATGTTCATACATTTGGCGGCGTAGATATTTCCATGTTCATACAGATGGCGGTGAAGATATTTCCATGTTAATACAGATGGCGGTGTAGATATTTCCATGTTCATACAGATGGCGGTGTAGATATTTCCATGTTCCTACAGATGGCGGTGTAGATATTTTCATATTCATACAGATAGCTGTGTAGTTATTTCCATGTGTATAGAGAAAGTTGTGTAGATATTTCCATGTATATGCAGATAGCTGTGTTGATATTTCAATATTCATACAGATAGCGGTGTAGATATTTCCATGTTCATCCATATAGCGGTGTAGATATTTCCATGTTCATCCAGATGGCGGTGTAGTTATATCCATGTTCATACAGATGGCGGTGAAGATATTTCCATGTTCATACAGATGGCGGTGTATATATTTCCATGTTCCTACTAATGGTGGTTTAGATATTTCCATGTTCATAGAAATGGCGGTGTAGATATTTCCATGTTTTTTCATATAGCGGTGTAGTTTTTTCCATGTTTATAGAGATAGCAGTGTAGATATTTCCATTGATATACAGATAGCTCTGTAGATATATCCATGTTCATACAGACAGCAGTGTAGATATTTCCATGTTCATACAGATAGCGGTGTAGATATTTCCGTGTTCATACAGATAGCGATGTAGATATTTCCATGTTCCTACAGATATCGGTGTAGATATTTCCATGTTCCTACAGATAGCGGTGTAGATATTTCCATGTTCTTACAGTTAGCGGTGTAGATATATCCATGTTCATACAGATAGCGGTGTAGATATTTCCATGTTCATACAGATGGCGGTGAAGATATTTACATGTTCAAAGAGATGATGCTGTAGATATTTCCATTTTCATAGAGATGGCGGTGGAGATATTACCATTCTCATAGAGATGGCAGTGTAGATATTTCCATGTTCATACGGATGGCGGTGTAGATATTTCCATGTTCATACAGATGGCGGTGAAGATATTTACATGTTCAAAGAGATGATGGTGTAGATATTTCCATTTTCATAGAGATGGCGGTGGAGATATTACCATGCTCATATGGATTTCGTTGTAGATATTTCCACGTTCATACATATGGTGGTGTAGATATTTCCATGTTTGTGGAGATGGCGGTGTAGATATTTCCCTGTTTATACAGAGTTCGGTTTTGATATTTCCATGTTTACACAGATAGCGGTGTGGATATTTCCATGTTGAAACACATTGCGGTGTAGATATTTCCAAGTTTATAGATATAGCGGTGTAGATATTTCCATGTTTATAATGATAGCGTTGTAGATATTTCCATGTTTATACAGATAGCAGTATAGATATTTCCATGTTTATACAGATGGCGGTGTAGATATTTCCAGATTTATAGAGATGGCGGACTAAATGTTTCCATGTTTATTGAGATAGTGGTGTTATTTCCAAATTTATAGGGAGAGCGGTGTAGATATTTCCATGTTTATACAGATAGTGGTGTAGTTATTTTCATGTTTATAGAGATAGCAATGTAGATATTTCCACTGATATACAGATAGCTGTGTAGATATTTCCATGTTCATACAGATAGCGTTGCAGATATTTCCATGTTCATACAGATAGCGATGTAGATATTTCCATGTCCGTACAAATGGCGGTGTAGATATTTCCATGTCCATACAAATGGCGGTGTAGATATTTCCATGTTCATAGAGATTGCGGTGTAGTTGTTTCCATGTTTATAGAGATAGCGGTGTGGTTATTTCCATGTTTATAGAGATAGCAGTGTAGATATTTCCATTTACATACAGATAGCTGTGTAGATATTTCCATGTTCATACAGATAGCGGTGTAGATATTTCCATGTTTACACAGATAGCAGTGTGGATATTTCCAAGTTTATACAGATAGCGGTGCAGATATTTCCATGTTCATACAGATGGCGGGGTAGATATTTCCATGTTCATACAGATAGAAGTGTAGATATTTCCTAGTTCATACAGATAGCGGTGTAGATATTTCCATGTTCATACACATAGCGGTGTAGATATTTCCATGTTCATACAGATAGCGGTGTAGATATATCGATGTTCATACAGATGGCGGTGAAGTTTTTTCCATGTTCATACAGATAGCCGTGTAGATATTTCCATGTTCATACAAATGGCGGTGTAGATATTTCCATGTTCATAGAGATGGCAGTGTAGATATTTCCATATTCATACAGTTAGGGGTGTAGTTATTTCCATGTTTATACAGATAGCAGTGTAGATATTTCCATTGATATACAGATATCTTTGTAGATATATCCATGTTCATACAGATAGCTGTGTAGATATTTCCATGTTCATACAGATAGCGGTGTAGATATTTCCATGTTCATACAGATAGCGGTGTAGATATTTCCATGTTCATACAGATAGCGGTGTAGATATTTCTATGTTCATACAGATAGCGGTGTAGATATATCGATGTTCATACAGATGGCGGTGAAGTTATTTCCATGTTCATACAGATGGCCGTGTAGATATTTCCATGTTCATACAAATGGCGTTGTAGATATTTCCATGTTTATACAGATAGCAGTGTAGATATTTCCATTGATATACAGATAGCTTTGTAGATATATCCATGTTCACACAGATAGCGGTGTAGGTATTTCCATGTTCATACAGATAGCGGTGTAGATATTTCCATGTTCATCCAGAAGGCTGTGTAGATATTTCCATGTTCATACAGATAGCCGTGTAGATATTTCCATGTTCATACAGATAGCCCTGTAGATATTTCCATGTTCATACAGTTAGCGGTGTAGATATTTCCATGTTCATACAGATGGCGGTGTAGATATTTCCATGTTCATACAGATGGCGGTGAAGATATTTACATGTTCCAAGAGATGATGCTGTAGATATTTCCATTTTCATAGAGTTGGCGGTGTAGGTATTTCCATGTTCATACGGTTGGCGGTTTAGGTATTTCCATGTTCATATAGATGGCGGTGAGGATATTTACATGTTCAAAGAGATGATGGTGTAGATATTTCCATTTACATAGAGATGGCGATGGAGATATTACCATGCTCATAGAGATGGCGGTGTAGATATTTCCATGTTCTTACGGATGGCGGTGTAGATATTTCCACGTTCATACATATGGCGGTGTAGATATTTCCATGTTTATGGAGATGGCGGTGTAGATATTTCCTTGTTTATACAGAGTTCGGTTTAGATATTTCTATGTTTACACAGATAGCGGTGTAGATATTTCTATGTTGATACACATTGCGGTGTAGATATTTCCAAGTTTATAGAGATAGCAGTGTAGATATTTCATTGTTTATAATGATAGCGTTGTAGATATTTCCATGTTTATACAGATAGCGGTATAGATATTTCCAGGTTTATACAGATGGCGGTGTAGATATTTCCATGTTTATAGAGATGGCGGTCTAGATATTTCCATGTTTTTAGAGATAGTGGTGTTATTTCCAAGTTTATAGGGAGAGCGGTGTAGATATTTCCATGTCTTTACAGATAGTGGTGTAGTTATTTTCATGTTTATAGAGATAGCAATGTAGATATTTCCACTGATATACAGATAGCTGTGTAGATATTTCCATGTTCATACAGATAGCGTTGTAGGTATTTCCATGTTCATACAATTAGCGGTGTAGATATTTCCATGTCCGTACAAATGGCGGTGTAGATATTTCCATGTCCATGCAAATGGCGGTGTAGATATTTCCATGTTCATAAAGATGGCGGTGAAGATATTTACATGTTCAAAGAGATGATGCTGTAGAGATTTCCATTTTCATAGAGATGGCGGTGGAGATATTACCATCCTCATAGAGATGGCGGTGTAGATATTTCCATGTTCATACGGATGGCGGTGTAGATATTTCCATGTTCATACAGATGGCGGTGAAGATATTTACATTTTCGAAGAGATGGTGATGTAGATATTTCCATTTTCATGGAGATGGCAATGGAGATATTACCATGCTCATAGAGATGGCGGTGTAGATATTTCGTTGTTTATACAGAGTTCGGTTTAGATATTTCCATGTTTACACAGATAGCGGTGTAGATATTTCCATGTTTATAATGATAGAATTGTAGATGTTTCCATGTCCATACAAATGGCGGTGTAGATATTTCCATGTTCATAGAGAGGGCGGTGTAGTTATTTCCATGTTTATAGAGATAGCGGTCTAGTTATTTCCATGTTTATAGAGATAGCAGTGTAGATATTTCCATTTATATACAGATAGCTGTGTAGATATTTCCTTGTTCAGACAGATAGCGGTGAAGATATTTGCATGTTTATACACATAGTGGTGTAGATATTTACATGCTTATAGAGATGTTGGTCTAGATATTTTCTTGTTTATACAGATAGCGGTGTAGATATTTCCATGTTTACAGAGATAGCGGTGTAGAAATTTCAAATTTTATACAGATAGCAGTGTAGGTATTTCCATGTTCATACAGATAGCGGTGTAGATATTTCCACGTTTATAGAGATGGCGGTGTAGATATTTCCATGTTCATACAGATAGTGGTGTAGCCATTCCCATGTTTACACAGATAGCGATGTAGATATTTACATGTTAATAGAGATAGCGGTGTAGTTATTTCCATGTTTATACAGATTGCGGTGAAGATATTTCCATGTTTCACAGATAGCAGTGTGGATATTTCCAAGTTTATACAGATATCGGTGTAGATATTTCCATGTTCATACAGATAGCGGAGCAGATATTTCCATGTTTATACAGATAGCGGGGTAGGTATTTCCGTGTTCATACAGATAGAAGTGTAGATATTTCCATGTTCATACAGATACCGCTGTAGATATTTCCATGTTCATACACATAGCGGTGTAGATATTTCCATGTTCATACAGATAGTGGTGTAGATATATCGATGTTCATACAGATGGCGGTGAAGATATTTCCATATTCATACAGATGGCCGTGTAGCTATTTCAATGTTCATACAAATGCCGGTGTAAATATTTGCATGTTCATAGAGATGGCAGTGTAGATATTTCATGTTTATACAGATAGCTGTGTAGTTATTTCCATGTTTATGCAGATAGCAGTGTAGATATTTCCATTGATATACAGATAGCTTTGTAGATATATCCATGTTCATACAGATAGCGGTGTAGATATTTCCATGTTCATACTGATAGCGGTGTAGATATTTCCATGTTCATACAGATAGCGATGTAGATATTTCCATGTTCATACAGTTAGCGGTGTAGATATTTCCATGTTCATACAGATGGCGGTGTAGATATTTCCATGTTCATACAGATGGTGGTGAAGATATTTACATGTTCATACAGATGGCCGTGTAGATATCTCCATGTTCATACAAATGGCGGTGTAGATATTTCCAAGTTCATAGAGATGGCGTTGTAGTTATTTCCATGTTTATACAGATAGCAGTGTAGATATTTCCATTGATATACAGATAGCTTTGTAGATATATCCATGTTCACACAGATAGCGGTGTAGTTATTTCCATGTTCATACAGATAGCGGTGTAGATATTTCCATGTTCATACAGATAGCCGTGTAGATATTTCCATGTTCATACAGATAGCCCTGTAGATATTTCCATGTTCATACAGTTAGCGGTGTAGATATTTCCATGTTCATACAGATGGCGGTGTAGATATTTCCATGTTCATACAGATGGCGGTGAAGATATTTACATGTTCAAAGAGATGATGCTGTAGATATTTCCATTTTCATGGAGACGGCGGTGGAGATATTACCATGCTCATAGAGATGGCGGTGTAGATATTTCCATGTTCATACGGATGGCGGTGAAGATATTTATATGTTCAAAGAGATGATGGTGTAGATATTTGAATTTTCATAGAGATGTCGGTGGAGATATTACCATGCTCATACGGATGGAAGTGTAGATATTTCCACGTTCATACATATGGCGGTGTAGATATTTCCATGTTTATGGAGATGGCGGTGTAGATATTTCCCTGTTTGTACAGAGTTCGGTTTAGATATTTCCATGTTTACACAGATAGCGGTGTAGATATTTCCATGTTGATACACATTGCGGTGTAGATATTTCCAAGTTTATAGATATAGCGATGTAGATATTTCCATGTTTATAATGATAGCGTTGTAGATATTTTCATGTTTATACAGATAGCGGTATAGATATTTCCAGGTTTATACAGATGGCGGTGTAGATATTTCCATGTCTATAGAGATGGCGGTCTAGATATTTCCATGTTTATAGAGATAGTGGTGTTATTTCCAAGTTCATAGGGAGAGCGGTGTAGATATTTCCATGTTTATACAGATAGTGGTGTAGATATTTCCATGTTCATACAGATGGCGGTGAAGATATTTACATGTTCAAAGAGATGATGGTGTAGATATTTCCATTTTCATAGAGATGGCGGTGGAAATATTACAATGCTCATAGAGATGGCGGTGTAGATATTTCCATGTTCATACGGATGGCGGTGTAGATATTTCCACGTTCATACATATCGCGGTGTAGATATTTCCATGTTTATGGAGATGGCGGTGTAGATATTTCCATGTTTACACAGATGCTGGTGAAGATATTTCCGTGTTTATAATGATAGCGTTGTAGATATTTCCATGTTTATACAGATAGCGGTATAGATATTTCCATGTTTATACAGATGGCGGTGTAGATATTTCCATGTTCATACAGATGGCCGTGTAGATATTTCCATATTCATACAAATGGCGGTGTAGATATTTCCATGTTCATAGAGATGGCGGTGTAGATATTTCCATGTTAATACAGATAGCGGTGTAGTTATTTCCATGTTTATACAGAAAGCAGTGTAGATATTTCCATTGATATACAGATAGCTTTGTAGATATATCCATGTTCATACAGATAATGGTGTAGATATTTCCATGTTCATACAGATAGCGGTGTAGATATTTGCATGTTCATACAGATAGCTGTGTAGATATTTCCATGTTCATACAGATAGCCCTGTAGATGTTTCCATGTTCATACAGTTAGCGGTGTAGATATTTCCATGTTCATACAGATGGTGGTGTAGATATTTCCATGTTCATACAGATGGCGGTGAAGATATTTACATGTTCAAAGAGATGATGCTGTAGATATTTCCATTTTCATAGAGATGGCGGTGGAGATATTACCATGCTCATATAGATGGTGGTGTAGATATTTCCATGTTCATACGGATGGCGGTGTAGATATTTCCATGTTCATACTGATGGTGGTGAAGATATTTACATGTTCAAAGAGATGATGATGTAGATATTTCCATTTTCATGGAGATGGCGATGGAGATATTACCATGCTAATAGAGATGGCGGTGTAGATATTTCCATGTTCATATGGATGGCGGTGTAGATATTTCCACGTTCATACATATGGCGGTGTAGATATTTCCATGTTTATGGAGATGGCGGTGTAGATATTTCCTTGTTTATACAGAGTTCGGTTTAGATATTTCCATGTTTACACAGATAGCGGTGTAGATATTTCCATGTTTATAATGATAGCATTGTAGATGTTTCCATGTCCATACAAATGGCGGTGTAGATATTTGCATGTTCATAGAGAGGGCGGTGTAGTTATTTCCATGTTTATAGAGATAGCGGTCTAGTTATTTCCATGTTTATAGAGATAGCAGTGTAGATATTTCCATTTATATACAGATAGCTGTGTAGATATTTCCATGTTCATACAGATAGCGGTGAAGATATTTTCATGTTTATACAGATAGTTGTGTAGATATGTACATGCTTATTGAGATGGCGGTCTAGATAATTACTTGTTTATACAGATAGCAGTGTAGATATTTCCATGTTTACAGAGATAGCGGTGTAGAAATTTCAAATTTTATACAGTTAGCAGTGTAGGTATTTCCATGTTCATACAGATAGCGGTGTAGATATTTCCACGTTTATAGAGATGGCGGTGTAGATATTTCCATGTTCATACAGATAGTGGTGTAGCCATTCCCATGTTTACACAGATAGCGCTATAGATATTTACATGTTAATAGAGACAGCGGTGTAGTTATTTCCATGTTTATACAGATTGCTTTGAAGATATTTCCATGTTTACACAGAGAGCAGTGTGGATATTTCCAAGTTTATTCAGATATCGGTGTAGATATTTCCATGTTCATACAGATAGCGGAGCGGATATTTCCATGTTTATATGGATAGCGGGGTAGGTATTTCCGTGTTCATACAGATAGAAGTGTAGATATTTCCATGTTCATACAGATACCGCTGTAGATATTTCCATGTTCATACACATAGCGGTGTAGATATTTCCATGTTCATACAGATAGCGGTGTAGATATATCGATGTTCATACAGATGGCGGTGAAGATATTTCCATGTTCATAAAGATGGCCGTGTAGATATTTCCATGTTCATACAAATGGTGATGTAGATATTTCCATGTTCATAGAGATGGCGGTGTAGATATTTCATGTTTATACAGATAGCGGTGTAGTTATTTCCATGTTTGTACAGATAGCAGTGTAGATATTTCCATTGATATACAGATAGCTTTGTAGATATATCCATGTTCATACAGATAGCGGTGTAGATATTTCCATGTTCATACAGATGGCGGTGAAGATATTTACATGTTCAAAGAGATGATGCTGTAGACATTTCCATTTTCATAGAGATGGCGGTGGAGATATTACCATGCTCATACAGATGGCGGTGAAGATATTTACATGTTCAAAGAGATGATGGTGTAGATATTTCCATTTTCATAGAGATGGCGGTGGAGATATTACCATGCTCATACGGATGGCGGTGTAGGTATTTCCACGTTCATACATATGGCGGTGTAGATATTTCCATGTTTGTGGAGATGGCGGTGTACATATTTCCCTGTTTATACAGAGTTCGGTTTAGATATTTCCATGTATACACAGATAGCGGTGTAGATATTTCCATGTTGATACACATTGCGGTGTAGATATTTCCAATTTTATAGATATAGCGGTGTAGATATTTCCATGTGTATAATGATAGTGTTGTAGATATTTAAATGTTTATAAAGATAGCAGTATAGATATTTGCATGTTTATAGAGATAGCGGTGTAGAAATTTCCATGTTCCTAAAGATAGCGGTGTAGATATTTCCATGTTCATCCAGATGGCGTTGAATGTATTTCCATGTGCATACAGATGGCGGTGAAGATATTTCCATGTTTATAGATGTTGTCGTGTAGATATTTTCATTTTTATACAGAGGTCAGTTTAGATATTTCCATGTTTACAGAGATAGCGGTGTAGACACTTCCATGCTGATACACATAGCGGTTTAGAGATTTCTAAGTTTATAGAGACAGCAGTGTAGATATTTCCAAATTTATCGAGATAGCGGTGTAGATATTTCCATGTTTATGGAGATAGCAGTGTAGATATTTCCATGTTTATACAGATAGCGATATAGATATTTCCATGTTTATACAGATCGCAGTGTAGGTATTTCTATGTTTATAGAGATGGCGGTGTAGATATTTCCATGCTTACATAGATAGTGTTGTAGTTATTTCCAAGTTTATAGAGATAGCGGTGTAGATATTTCCATGTTTATACAGATAGCGGTGTAGATATTTCCATGTTTATACAGATAGCGGTGTAGATATTTACATGTTTATAGAGATGGAGGTCTGGATATTTTCTTGTTTATACAGATAGTGGTGTAGATATGTCCATGTTTATAGAGATAGCGGTGTAGATATTTCAAATTTTATACAGATAGCAGTGTAGATAATTCCATGTTCATACAGATAACGGTGTAGCTATTTCCACGTTTATAGAGATGGCGTTGTGGATATTTCCATGTTCATACAGATAGCAGTGCAGATATTTCCATGTTTATACAGAGAGCGGTATAGATATTTCCATGTTTATACAGATGGCGGTGTACATATTTCTATGTTTATAAAGATGGCGGTGTAGATATTTCCATGTTTATAGATATAGTGTTGTAGTTATTTCCAAGTTTATAGAGATAGCGGTGTAGATATTTCCATGTTTATACAGATAGCGGTGTAGATATTTCCATGTTTATACAGATAGCGGTGAATATATTTACGTGTTCATAGAGATAGTGGTGTAGATATTTCAAATTTTATACAGATAGCAGTGTAGATATTTCCATGTTCATACAGATAGCGGTGTAGATATTTCCACGTTTATAGAGATGGCGGTGTAGATATTTCCGTGTTCCTACAGATAGCGGTGTAGACATTTCCAAGTTTTGACAGATAGCGCTGTAGATATTCACGTTTATAGAGATAGCGGTGTAGTTATTTCCATGTTTATACAGATAGCGGTGTAGATATTTCCATGTTCATACACATAGCGGTGTTGATATTTCCATGTTCATACAGATAGCGGTGTAGATATATCCATGTTCATACAGATGGCGGTGAAGATATTTCCATGTTGATACAGATGGCCGTGTAGATATTTCCGTGTTCATACAAATGGCGGTGTAGATATTTCCATGTCCGTACAGATGGCGGTGTAGATATTTCCATGTCCATACAAATGGCGGTGTAGATATTTCCATGTTCATAGAGATGGCGGTGTAGTTATTTCCATGTTTATAGAGATAGCAGTGTAGATATTTCCATTTATATACAGATAGCTGTGTAGAAATATCCATGTTCATACAGATAGCGGTGTAGATATTTCCATGTTCATACAGATGGTGGTGTAGATATTTCCATGTTCATACAGATAGCGGTGTAGATATTTCCCTGTTCATCCAGAAGGCGGTGTAGTTATATCCATGTTCATACTGATGGCAGTGAAGCTACTTCCATCTTCATACAGATGGCGGTGTAGATATTTCCATGTTTATAGTGGTGGTCGTGTAGATATTTTCATTTTTATACAGAGGGCAGTTTAGATATTTCCAGGTTTACAGAGATAGCGATGTAGATATTTCCATGCTGATACACATAGCGGTGTAGAGATTTCTACGTTTATAGAGATAGCAGTTTAGATATTTCGAAATTTATAGAGATAGCGGTGTATATATTTCCATGTTTATGAAGATAGCGGTGTAGATATTTCCATGTTTATACAGATAACGGTATAGATATTTCCATGTTTATACAGATGGCGGTGTAGGTATTTCTATGTTTATAGAGATGGCGGTGTAGATATTTCCATGTTTACAGAGGAAGTGTTGTAGTTATTTCCAAGTTTATAGAGATGGCGTTGTAGATATTTCCATGTTCATAAAGATAGCGGTGTAGACATTTCCATGTTTTCACAGATAGCGCTGTAGATATTTACATGTTTATAGAGATAGCAGTGTAGTTATTTCCATGTTTATACAGATTGCGGTGAAGATATTTCCATGTTTTCACAGATAACAGTGTGGATATTTCCAAGTTTATACAGATAGCGGTGTAGATATTTCCATGTTCATAGAGATAGCGGTGCAGATATTTCCATGTTTATACAGATAGCGGGGTAGATATTTCCATGTTCATACAGATAGAAGTGAAGATATTTCCATGTTCATACAGATATCAGTGTAGATATTTCCATGTTCATACAGATATCGGTGTAGATATTTCCATGTTTATACAGATAGCAGTGTAGATATTTCCATGTTCATACAGATAGCGGTGTAGATATTTCCATGTTCATACAGATGGCGGTGTAGATATTTCCATGTTCATACAGATAGCGGTGTTATTTCCGTGTTCATACAGATAGCGGTGGAGATATTTCCATGTTCTTACAGATAGCGGTGTAGGTATTTCCATGTTCATAGAGATAGCGGTGTAGATATTTCCATGTTTATACAGATAGTGGTGTAGATATTTCCATGTTTATACAGATAGCGGTGTAGATATTTCCATGTTTATAGAGATGGCGGTCCGGATATTTTCTTGTTGATACAGATAGCGGTGTAGATATTTCCATGTTTATAGAGATAGCGGTGTAGATATTTCCAATTTTATACAGATAGCAGTGTAGATATTTCCATGTTCATACAGATAGCGGTGTAGACATTTCCATGTTTACACAGATAGCGTTGTAGATATTTACATGTTTATAATGATAGCGGTATAGATATTTCCAAGTTTATACAGATAGCAGTGTAGATATTTCCATGTTTATAGAGATGGCGTTCTAGATATTTCCATGTTTATAGAGATAGTGGTGTAGTTATTTCCAAGTTTATAGAGAGAACGGTGTAGTTATTTCCATGTTTATACAGATAGTGGTGCAGTTATTTTCGTGTTTATAGAGATAGCAGTGTAGATATTTCCATTGATATACAGATAGCTGTGTAGATATTTCCATGTTCCTACAGATAGCGTTGTAGATATTTCCATGTTCATACAGATAGCGGTGTAGTTATTTCCATGTTCATACAGATAGCGGTGTAGATATTTCCATGTTCATACAGATAGCGGTGTAGATATTTCCATGTTCATTCAGATAGCGGTGTAGATATTTCCATTTTCGTACAGATAGCGGTGTAGTTATTTCCATGTTCATAGAGATAGCGGTGTAGTTATTTCCATGTTTATACAGATGGCAGTGTAGTTTTTTTCATGTTTATAGAGAATGCGGTCTAGATATTTCCATGTTTATAGAGATAGTGGGGTAGTTATTTCCAAGTTTATAGAGAGATCAGTGTAGATATTTCCATGTTTATACCGATAGCGGTGTAGATATTTCCATGTTTATACAGATAGCGGTGTAGATATTTCATGTTTATAGAGATGGCGGTCTAGATATTTTCTTGTTTATACAGATAGTGGTGTAGATATTTCCATGTGTTTAGAGATAGCGGTGCAGACATTTCCAATTATATACAGATAGCAGTGTAGATATTTCCATGTTCATGCAGCTACCGGTGTAGATATTTCTATGTTTACACAGATAGCGTTGTAGATATTTACATGTTTATAGAGATAGCGGTGTAGTTATTTCCATGTTTATACAGATAGCGGTGTAGATATTTCCATGTTTATACAGATAGCGGTGTAGATATTTCCATCTTAATACAGATGGCGGTGTAGATATTTCCATGATTATACAGATAGCGGTGTAGATATTTCCATGTTCATACAGATAGCGGTGTAGACATTTCCATGTTTACACAGATAGCGTTGTAGATATTTAATTGTTTATAGAGATAGAGGTGTAGATATTCCCATGTTTATACACATAGCGGTGAAGATATTTCCATGTTTACACTGATAGCGGTGTGGATATTTCCAAGTTTTTACAGAGAGCGGTGTAGATACTTCCATGTTTATACAGATAGCGGTGCAGATATTTCCATGTTTATACAGATAACGGGGTAGATATTTCCATGTTTATTCAGATAGCTGTATAGATATTTCCATGCTTATACAGATAGCGGTGTAGATATATCCATGATCATACAGATGGCGGTGAAGATATTTCCAAGTTCATACAGATGGCGGTGAAGCTATTTCCATCTTCATACAGATGGCGGTGTAGATATTTCCATGTTTTTAGAGATATCGGTGTAGTTATTTCCATGTGTATAGAGATAGCAGTGTAGATATTTCCATGTATTTACAGATAGCGGTGTAGATATTTCCATGTTCATACAGATAGCGGTGTAGATATTTCCATGTTCATACAGATAGCCGTGTAGATATTTCCATGATCATACAGACGGCGGTGTAGACATTTCCAAGTTTATAGAGATAGCAATGCTGATATTTCCATGTTTATACAGATGGCGGTGTAGATATTTCCATGTGTATAGAGATAGTGGTGTAGTTATTTCCAAGTTTATAGAGATAGCGGTGTAGATATTTCCATGTTTATAATGATAGCTTTGTAGATATTTCCATGTTTATACAGATAGCGGTATAGATATTTCCGTGTTTATACAGATGGCAGTGTAGATATTTCCATGTTTATAGAGATGGCGGTCTAGATATTTCCATGTTTTTAGAGATAGTGGTGCAGTTATTTCCAAGTTTATAGAGAGATCCGTGTAGATATTTCCATGATTATACAGATAGTGGTGTAGTTATTTACATGTTTTTAGAGATAGCAGTGTAGATATTTCCATTGATATACAGATAGCTGTGTAGATATTTCCATGTTCATACAAATAGCGTTGTAGATATTTCCATGTTCATACAGATGGCTGTGAAGATATTTCCATGTTCCTACAGATAGCGGTGTAGTTACTTCCATGTTTATAGAGAAAGCTGGGTAGATATTTCCATGTATATGCAGATAGCTGTGTAGATATTTCCATGTTCATACAGATAGCGGTGTAGATATTTCCATGTTCATACACATAGCGGTGTAGATATTTCCCTGTTCATACAGATAGCGGTGTAGATATTTCCATCTACATTCAGATAGCGGTGTAGATGTTTCCATGTTCATGCAGATGGCGGTGTAGATACTTCCATGTTCATGCAGATGGCAGTGTAGATATTTCTATGTTCATGCAGATGGCGGTGAAGATATTTCCATGTTCATACAGATGGCGGTGTAGATATTTCCTTGTCCATACAGATGGCGGTGTAGATATTTCCATGTCCATACATATGGCGGTGTAGATATTTCCATATTCATAGAGATGGCGGTGTAGATATTTCCTTGTCCATACAGATGGCGGTGTAGATATTTCCATGTTCATACAGATAGCGGTGTAGATATTTCCATGTATACAGAGAAAGCTGTGTAGATATTTCCATGTATATGCAGATAGCTGTGTTGATATTTCAGTGTTCATACAGATAGCGGTGTAGATATTTCCATGTTCATCCAGATGGCGGTGTAGATATTTCCATGTTCATGCAGATGGCGGTGTAGATATTTCCATGTTCATACAAATAGCGGTGTTGATATATACATGTTCACAGAGATGGCGGTGTAGATATTTCCATGTTTATACAGATGGCGGTGTAGATATTTCCATGATTATAGAGATAGCAGTGTAGATATTCCCATGTTCCTACAGATGGCAGTGTAGAAGTTTCCATGTTCATACAGATGGCGGTGTAGATATTTCCATGTTCCTACTGATGGCGGTTAGATATTTTCATGTTCATTCAGATAGCGGTGTAGTTATTTCCAAGTTTATACAGGTAACGGTGTAGTTATTTCCATGTTTATGGAGAAAGCTGTGTAGATATTCCCATGTCTATGCAGATTGCTGTGTAGATATTTCCATGTTCATACAGATAGCGGTGTAGATAATTCCATGTTCATTCAGATGGTGTTGTAGATATATCCATGTTCATACAGATGGCGGTGAAGATATTTCCATGTTCATACAGATGGCGGTGTAGATATTTCCATGTTCATAGAGATGGCAGTGTAGATATTTCCATGTTTATACAGATAGCGGTGTAGTTATTTCCAAGTTTATATAGATAGGGCTGCAGATATTTCCCTTGATATACAGATATCTGTGTAGATATATCCATGTTCATACAGATAGCGGTGTAGATATTTCCATGTTCATACAGATAGCAGTTTAGTTATTTCCATGTTTATAGAGATAGCAATGTAGATATTTCCATTGATATACAGATAGCTGTGTAGATATTTGCATGTTCATACAGATAGCGGTGTAGATATTTCCATGTTCATACAGATGGCAGTGTAGATATTTACATGTTCATAAAGATGGCGGTGTAGATATTTCCATGTTCGTACAGATGGCGGTGTAGATATTTCCATGTTCATAGAGATGGCGGTGTAGATATTTCCATCTTTATAGAGATAGCGGTGTAGTTATTTCCATGTTTATAGAGAAATCTGTGTAGATATTTCCATGTATATGCAGATATCTGTGTAGATATTTCCATGTTCATACAGGTAGCGGTGTAGATGTTTCCATGTTCATACAGATAGCGGTGTACATATTTCCATGTTCCTACACATAGCGGTGTAGATATTTCCATGTTCATTCATATAGCGGTGTAGATATTTCCATGTTCATACAGATAGCGGTGTAGATATTTCCATGCTCATACAGATGGCGGTGAAGATATTTCCATGTTCATACAGATGGCGGTGAAGATATTTCCATGTTCATGCAGATGGTGGTGTAGATATTTCTACGTTAGTGCAGATGGCTGTGTAGATATTTCCATGTTCATACAGATGGCGGTGTAGATATTTCCATGTTCATAGAGATGGCGGTGTAGATATTTCCATGTTCATACAGTTAGCGGTGTAGATATTTCCATGTTCATACAGATGGCGGTGAAGATATTTCCATGTTCATACAGATGGCGGTGTAGTTATTTCCATGTTCATACAGATGTCGGTGTAGATATTTTCATGTTCCTACAGATGGCGGTGTAGATATTTCCATGTTCATACAGATGGCGGTGAAGATATTTACAAGTTCAAACAGATGGCGGTGTAGATATTTCCATGTTCATAGAGATGGTGGTGTAGGTATTACCATGCTCATAGAGATGGTGGTGTAGATGTTTCCATGTTCATACGGAAGGCGGTGTAGATAATTCCATGTTTATACAGAGTTCGGTATAGATACTTCCGTGTTTACACAGATAGCGGTGTAGATATTTCCGTCTAGATACACAAAGCGGTGTAGATATTTCCAAGTTCATAGAGGTAGCGGTGTAGATATTTCCGTGTTTATAATGATAGCATTGTAGATATTTCCTTGTTTATACAGATAGTGGTATAGGTATTTCCATGTTTATACAGATGGCGGTATAGATATTTCCACGATTATAGAGATGGCGGTCTAGATATTTCCACGTTTACAGAGATAGTGGTGTAGCTATTTCCAGGTTTATAGAGAGAGCGGTGTAGATATATCCATGTTTATACATATAGCGGTGTAGTTATTTTCATGTTTATAAAGATAGCAGTGTAGATATTTCCATTGATATACAGATATCTGTGTACATATTTCCATGTTCATACAGATATCGGTGTAAATATTTCCATGTTCATACAGATAGCAGTGTAGATATTTGCATGTTCTTACAGTTAGCGGTGTAGATATTTCCATGTTCATACAGATGGCGGTGAAGATATTTCCATGTTCATACAGATAGCGGTGTAGTTCTTTCTATGTTTATAGAGAAAGCTGTGTAGATATTTCCATGTACATGCAGATAGCGGTGTAGTTCTTTCCATGTTAATAGAGAAAGCTGTGTAGATATTTCCATGTATATGCAGATAGCTGTGCAGATACTTCCATGTTCATACAGACAGCGGTGTAGATATTTCCATGTTCATACAGATGGCGGTGTAGATATATCCACGTTCATACAGATGGCAGTGAAGAAATTTCCATGTTCATACAGATAGCGTTGTAGTTATTTCCATGTTTATAGAGAAAGCTGTGTAGATATTTCCTTGTATATGCAGATAGCTGTGTTGGTATTTCCATGTTCCTACAGATGGCGGTGTAGATATATCAATGTTCATACAGATGGAGGTGTAGATATTTCCATGTTCATACAGATGGCGGTGTAGGCATTTCCATGTTCATACAGTTGGCGGTGTAGATATTTCCATGTTCATACAGATTGCGGTGAAGTTATTTCCATGTTCATACAGATGGCGGTGTAGATATTTCCATGTTCATACAGATGGCGGTGTAGATATTTCCATGTTCCTACAGATGGCGGTGTAGATATTTTCATGTTCATACAGATAGCTGTGTAGTTATTTCCATGTGTATAGAGAAAGCTGTGTAGATATTTCCATGTATATGCAGATAGCTGTGTTGATATTTCAATATTCATACAGATAGCGGTGTAGATATTTCCATGTTCATCCAGATAGCGGTGTAGATATTTCCATGTTCATCCAGATGGCGGTGTAGTTATATCCATGTTCATACAGATGGTGGTGAAGATATTTCCATGTTCATACAGATGGCGGTGTAGGTATTTCCATGTTCCTACTTATGGTGGTTTAGATATTTCCATGTTCATAGAAATGGCGGTGTAGATATTTCCATGTTTATTCAGATAGCGGTGTAGTTATTTCCACGTTTATAGAGATAGCAGTGTAGATATTTCCATTGATATACAGATAGCTGTGTAGATATATCCATGTTCATACAGATAGCGGTGTAGATATTTCCATGTTCATACAGATAGCGGTGTAGATATTTCCATGTTCATACAGATGGCGGTGTAGATATTTACATGTTCATAAAGATGGCGGTGTAGATATTTCCATGTTCGTACAGATGGCGGTGTAGATATTTCCATGTTCATACAGATGGCGGTGAAGATATTTACATGTTCAAAGAGATGATGCTGTAGATATTTCCATTTTCATAGAGATGGCGGTGGAGATATTACCATGCTCATATAGATGGCGGTGTAGATATTTCCATGTTCATACGGATGGCGGTGTACATATTTCCATGTTCATACTGATGGTGGTGAAGATATTTACATGTTCAAAGAGATGATGATGTAGATATTTCCATTTTCATGGAGATGGCGATGGAGATATTACCATGCTCATAGAAATGGCAGTGGAGATATTTCCATGTTCATATGGATGGCGGTGTAGATATTTCCACGTTCATACATATGGCGATGTAGATATTTCCATGTTCGTACAGATGGCCGTGTAGATATTTACATGTTCATACAGATGGCGGTGTAGATATTTCCATGTTCGTACAGATGGCGGTGTAGATATTTCCATGTTCATAGAGATGGCGGTGTAGATATTTCCATGTTTATAGAGATAGCGGTGTAGTTATTTCCATGTTTATAGAGAAAGCTGTGTAGATATTTCCATATATATGCAGATAGCTGTGTAGATATTTCCATGTTCATACAGGTAGCGGTGTAGATATTTCCATGTTCATACAGATGGTGTTGTAGATATATCCATGTTCATACAGATGGCGGTGAAGATATTTCCATGTTCATACAGATGGCGGTGTAGATATTTCCATGTTCATACAAATGGCTGTGTAGATATTTCCATGTTCATAGAGATTTGGGTGTAGATATTTTCATGTTTATACAGATAGCGGTGTAGTTATTTCCATGTTTATATAGATACGGGTGCAGATATTTCCATTGATATTCAGATAGCTGTGTAGATATACAATGTTCATACAGATAGCGTTGTAGATATTTCCATGTTCATACAGATAGCGATGTAGATATTTCCATGTTCATACAGATAGCGGTGTAGATATTTCCATGTTCAAACAGTTAGCGGTGTAGATATTTCCATGTTCCTACAGATGGTGGTGTAGATATTTCCATGTTCATATAGATGGCAGTGAAGATATTTACATGTTCAAACAGACGGCGGTGTAGATATTTCCATGTTCATAGAAATGGCGGTGTACATATTCCCATGCTCATAGAGATGGTGGTGTAGAGATTTCCATGTTCATACGGATGGCGGTGTAGATATTTCCATGTTCCTACAGATGGCGGTGTAGATATTTCCATGCTCATACAGATAGCGGTGTAGTTATTTCCATGTTCAGATAGCGGTGTAGATATTTCCATGTTCATACAGATAGCGCTGTAGATATTTCCATGTTCATACAGATGGCGGTGTACATATTTCCATGTTCATAGAAATGGCGGTGTAGATATTATCAAGCTCATAGAGATGGTGCTGTAGATATTTCCATGTTGATACGTATGGCGGCGTAGATATCTCCATGTTCATACAGATAGTGGTGTAGATATTTCCATGTTCATACAGATGGCGGTGTAGATATTTCCATGTTCATACATATGGCGGTGTAGATATTTCCATGTTCATACAGATGGCGGTGTAGATAATTCCATGTTCCTACTGATGGCGTTTTAGATATTTCCATGTTCATACAGATAGCGGTGTAGATATTTCTATGTTCATACAGATGGCGGTGAAGATATTTCCATGTTCATACATATGGCGGTGTAGATATTTCCATGTTCATACAGATAGCGGTGTAGATATTTCCATGTATATAGAGAAAGCTGTGTAGATATTTCCATGTATATGCAGATAGCTGTGTTGATATTTCAGTGTTCATACAGATAGCGGTGTAGATATTTCCATGTTCATCCAGATGGCGGTGTAGATATATCCATGTTCATACAGATGGCAGTGAAGATATTTCCATGTTCATACAGATGGCGGTGTAGATATTTCCATGTTTATACAGATGGCGGTGTAGATATTTCCATGTTTATAGAGATAGCGGTGTAGATATTCCCATGTTCCTACAGATGGCGGTGTTGAAGTTTCCATGTTCATACAGATGGCGGTGTAGATATTTCCATGTTCCTAGAGATGGCGGTGTAGATATTTCCATGTTCATACAGATAGCGGTGTAGTTATTTCCAAGTTTATACAGATAGCGTTGTAGTTATTTCCATGTTTATAGAGAAAGCTGTGTAGATATTTCCATGTATATGCAGATAGCTGTGTAGATATTTCCATGTTCATACAGATAGCGGTGTAGATAATTCCATGTTCATTCAGATGGTGTTGTAGATATATCCATGTTCATACAGATAGCGGTGAAGATATTTCCATGTTCATACAGATGGCGGTGTAGATATTTCCATTTTCATCAAAATGGTTGTGTAGGTGTTTCCATGCTCATAGAGATGGCGGTGTAGATATTTCCATGTTCATACAGATAGCGGTGTAGATATTTCCATGTTCATCCAGATGGCGGTGTAGATATATCCATGTTCATACAGATGGCGGTGTAGATATTTCCATGTTCATACAAATGGCGGTGAAGATATTTCCATGTTCATACATTTGGCGGTGTAGATATTTCCATGTTCATACAGATAGCGGTGTAGATATTTCCATGTATATAGAGAACGCTGTGTAGATATTTCCATGTATATGCAGATAGCTGTGTTGATATTTCAGTGTTCATACAGATAGCGGTGTAGATATTTCCATGTTCATCCAGATGGCGGTGTAGCTATATCCATGTTCATTCGGATGGCGGTGAAGATATTTCCATGTTCATACAAATAGCGGTGTAGATATATCCATGTTCATAGAGATGGCGGTGTAGATATTTCCATGTTTATACAGATGGCGGTGTAGATATTTCCATGTTTATAGAGATAGCGGTGTAGATATTCCCATGTTCCTACAGATGGCGGTGTAGAAGTTTCCATGTTCATACAGATGGCGGTGTAGATATTTCCATGTTCCTACAGATGGCGGTGTAGATATTTCCATGTTCATACAGATAGCGGTGTAGTTATTTCCATGTTTATAGAGATAGAAGTGCAGATATTTCCATTTATATACAGATAGCAGTATAGAAATATCCATGTTCATACAGATAGCGGTGTAGATATTTCCATGTTCAGACAGATATTGGTGTAGATATTTCCATGTTCATACAGATAACGGTGTAGATATTTCCATGTTCATACTGTTAGCGATGTAGATATTTCCATGTTCATACAGATGGCGGTGTAGATATTTCCATGTTCATACAGATGGCGGTGAAGATATTTACATGTTGAAACAGATGGCGGTTTTGATATTTCCATGTTCATAGAGATGGTGGTGTAGATATTACCATGCTCATACAGATGGCGGTGTAGATGTTTCCATTTTCTTACGGATGGTGATGTAGATGTTTCCATGTTAATACGGATGGCGGTGTAGATATTTCTATGTTTATACAGAGTTCAGTTTAGATATTTCCATGTTTACATAGATAGCGGTGTAGATATTTCCATGTTGATACACTAAGTTGTGTAGATATTTCCAAGTTTATAGAGGTAGCGGTGTAGATATTTCCATGATTATAATGATAGCGTGGTAGATATTTCCATGTTTATACAGATGGCGGTGTAGATATTTACATGTTGAAACAGATGGCGGTGTAGATATTTCCATGTTTATACAGATAGCGGTATAGATATTTCCATGTTTATACAAATGGCGGTGTAGATATTTACACGTTTATAGAGATGGCGGTCTAGATATTTCCAGGTTTACAGAGATAGTGGTGTAGTTATTTCCAAGTCTATAGAGAGAGCGATGTAGATATATCCATGTTTATACAGATAGCGGTGTAGTTATTTTCATGTTTATAAAGATAGCAGTGTAGATATTTCCATTGATATACAGATATCTCTGTGGGTATTTCCATGTTCATACAGATATCGGTGTAGATATTTCCATCTTCATACAGTTAGCGGTGTAGATATTTCCATGTTCATACAGATGGCGTTGAAGATATTTCCATGTTCATACAGATGGCGTTGTAGGTATTTCCATGTTCATACAGATCGCGGTGTAGTTATTTCCATGTTCACACAGTTAGCGATGTAGATATTTCCATGTTCATACAGATGGCGGTGTAGATATTTCCATGTTCATACAGATTGCGGTGAAGATATTTACATGTTGAAACAGATGGCGGTGTAGGTATTTCCATGTTCCTACAGATGGCGGTGTAGGTATTTCCATGTTCATACAGATAGCGGTGTAGGTATTTCCATGTTCATTCAGATAGCGGTGTAGATATTTCCATGTTCATACAGATAGCGCTGTAGATTTTTCCATGTTCATACAGATAGTGGTGTAGATATTTCCATGTTCATACAGATGGCGGTGAAGATATTTCCATGTTCATACAGATGGCGGTGTTGATATTTCCATGTTCATGCAGATGGCGGTCTAGATATTTCCATGCTCCTACAGATTGCGGTGTAGGTATTTTCATGTTCATACAGATGGCGGTGTAGATATTTCCGTGTTTATGCAGATGGCGCTGTAGATATTTCCATGTTCATACAGTTGGCGGTGTAGATATTTCCATGTTCATACTGACGGCGGTGAAGATACTTCCATGTTCATACAGATGGCGGTGTAGATATTTCCATGTTCATACAGATGGCCGTGTAGATATTTCCATGTTCCTACAGATGGTGGTGTAGATATTTCCATGTTCATACAGATAGCGCTGTAGTTATTTCCATGTATATAGAGAAAGCTGTGTAGATATTTCCATGTATATGCTGATAGCTGTGTAGATATTTCCATGTTCATACAGATAGCGGTGTAGATATTTCCATGTTCATTCGGATGGCGGTGTAGCTGTATCCATGTTCATACAGATGGCGGTGAAGATATTTCCATGTTCATACAGATGGCGGTGTAGATATTTCCATGTTCATGCAAATGGCGTTGTAGATATTTCCATGTTCCTAGAGATAGCGGTGTAGATATTTCCATGTTTATACAGATAGCGGTGTAGTTATCTCCATATTTATAGAGATAGTAGTGCAGATATTTCCATTGATATACAGATAGCGGTGTAGATATTTCCATGTTCATACAGATGGCGGTGTAGATATTTACATGTTCATACAGATGGCGGTATAGATATTTCCATGATCGTATGGATGGCAGTGTAGATTTTCCATGTTCATACAGGTGGCGGTGTAGATATTTCCATGTTTATACAGATAGCAGTGTAGTTATTTCCATGTTTATAGAGATAGCAGTGTAGATATTTCCATTGATATACAGATAGCTGTGTAGATATTTTCATGTTCATACAGATAGCAGTGTAGATATTTCAATGTTCATACAGATAGCGGTGTAGATATTTCCATGTTCATATAGATAGCGGTGTAGATATTTCCATGTTCATACAGATAACGGTTTAGATATTTCCATGTTCATACAGATAGCGGTGTAGATATTTCCATGTTCATACAGTTATCTGTGTAGATATTTGCATGTTCATACAGACGGCAGTGTAGATATTTACATGTTCATACAGATGGCGGTGTAGATATTTCCATGTTCGTACAGATGGCGGTGTAGATATTTCCATGTTCGTACAGATGGCGGTGAAGATATTTCCATGTTCATAGAGATGGCCGTGTAGATATTTCCATGTTTATTTAGATAGCGGTATAGATATTTCCATGTTTATACAGATAGCGGAGTAGATATTTCCATGTTTATAGAGATGGCTGTCTAGATATTTCCATGTTTATAGAGATAGTGGTGTAGATTTTTCCAAGTTTATAGAGACAGCGTTGTAGATATTTCCATGTTTATACAGATAGCGGTGAAGATATTTCCATGTTTATACAGATAGCGGTGTAGATATTTCCAAGTTTATACAGATAGCGGTGTAGGTATTTCCTTGTTTATAGAGATAGTGGTGTAGATAATTACAATTTTATACAGATAGCAGTGTAGTTATTTCCAAGTTCATACAGATAGCGGTGTAGATATTTCCACATTTATTGGGATGGCGGTGTAGATATTTTCATGTTTACACACATGGCGGTGTAGATATTTCCATGTTTACACAGATAGCGGTGTGGATATTTCCATGTTTATGCAGATAGCGTTGTAGATATTTCCATATTTATACAGATAGCGGTGCGGATATTTCCATGTTTATACAGATAGTTGGGCAGATATTTCCATGTTTATACAGATAGCGGTGTATATATTTCCATCTTAATACAGACTGCGGTGTTGATATGTCCATATTCGTACAGATTGCGTTGTAGATATTTCCATGTTCATACAGATGGCGGTGTAGTTATTTCAAAGTTTATAGAGATAGCGCTGTAGTTATTTCCATATTTATAGAGAAATCTCTGTAGATATTTGAATGTATATGCAGAGAGCTCTGTAGATATTTCCATGTTCATGCAGATAGCAGTGTAGATATTTCCATGTTCATCCAGATGCCAGTGTAGATATATCCATGTTAATACAGACGGTGGTGAAGTTATTTCCATGTTCCTACAGATGGCAGTGTAGATATTTCCATGTTCATACAAATGGCGGTGTAGATATTTCCATGTTCATAGAGATGGCGGTGTGTATATTTCCATGCTCATACAAATGGCGGTGTAGATATTTCCATGTTCATAGAGATGTCGGTGTAGATATTTCCATGATTATACAGATAGCAGTGTAGTTATTTCCAGGGTTATAGAGATAGCAGTGTAGATATATCCATTGATATACAGATAGCTGTGTAGATATTTACATGTTCATACAGATGGCGGTGTAGATATTTCCATGTTAGTACAGATGGCGGTGTAGATATTTCCATGTTCATAGAGATGGCCGTGAAGATATTCCCATGTTTATGCAGATAGCGGTATAGATATTTCCATGTTTATAAAAATGGCGGTGTAGATATTTCCATGTTTACACAGATAGCGGTTTAGACATTTCCATGTTTACACAGATAGCGGTGTGGATATTTCCAAGTTTATGCAGATAGCGGTGTAGATATTTCCATGTTTTTACAGATAGCGGTGTAGATATTTCCATGTTTATACAGATAGTTGGGCAGATATTTCCATGTTTATACAGATAGCAGTGTACATATTTCCATCTTAATACAGATGGCGGTGTAGATATGTCCATGTTCGAACAGATTGCGGTGTAGATATTTCCATGTTCATACAGATGGCGGTGTAGATATTTTGAAGTTTATAGAGATAGCGTTATAGTTATTTCCATATTTATAGAGAAATCTGTGTAGATATTTCCATGTATATGCAGATAGCTCTGTAGATATTTCCATGTTCATGCAGATAACGGTGTAGATATTTCCATGTTCATCCAGATGCTGGTGTTGATATATCCATGTTCATACACATGGCGGTGAAGATATTTCCATGTTCATACAGATGGCGGTGTAGATATTTCCATGTTCATACAAATGGCGGTGTATATATGTCCATGTTCGTACAGATGACGGTGTAGATATTTCCATGTTCATACAGATGGCGGTGTAGATATTTCGAAGTTTATAGAGATAGCGCTGTAGTTATTTCCATATTTATAGAGAAATCTGTGTTGATATTTCCATGTATATGTAGATAGATGTGTAGATATTTCTATGTTCATGCAGATAGCGGTGTAGATATTTCCATGTTCATCCACATGCCGGTGTAGATATATCCATGTTCATACAGATGGCGGTGATGATATTTCCAAGTTCATACAGATGGCTGTGTAGATATTTCCATGTTCATACAAATGGCGGTGTAGATATTTCCATGTTCATAGACATGGCGGTGTAGATATTTCCATGTTCATACAAATGGCTGTGTAGATATTTCCATGTTCATACAAATGGCTGTGTAGATATTTCCATGTTTTTACAGATAGCTGTGTAGTTATTTCCATGTTTATAGAGATAGCAGTGTAGATATTTCCATTGATATACAGATAGCTGTGTAGATATTTTCATGTTCATACAGATAGCGGTGTAGATATTTCCATGTTCATACAGATAGCGGTTTAGATATTTCCATGTTCATACAGATAGCGGTGTAGATATTTCCATGTTCATACAGATAACGCTGTAGATATTTCCATGTTCATAGAGATAGCGGTGTAGATATTATCATGTTCATACAGTTAGCGGTGTAGATATTTCCATGTTCATACAGATGGCAGTGTAGATATTTACATGTTCATACAGATGTTGGTGTAGATATTTCCATGTTCATACAGATTGCGGTGTAGATATTTCCATGTTCATACAGATGGCCGTGTAGATATTTCCATGTTTATGCAGATAGTGGTATAGATATTTCCATGTTTATACAGATGGCGGAGTAGATATTTCCATGTTTATAGACATGGCGGTCTAGATATTTCCATGTTTATAGAGACAGTGGTGTAGTTTTTTCCAAGTTTATAGAGACAGCGTTGTAGATATTTCCATGTTTATACAGGTAGCGGTGAAGATATTTCCATGTTTATACAGATAGCGGTGTAGATATTTTCATGTTTATACAGATAGCGGTGTAGGTATTTCCAAGTTTATAGAGATAGTGGTGTAGATAATTCCAATTTTATACAGATAGCAGTGTAGTTATTTCCAAGTTCATACAGATAGCGGTGTAGATATTTTCACGTTTATTGGGATGGCGGGGTAGATATTTTCATGTTTACACAGATGGCGGTGCAGATATTTCCATGTTTACACAGATAGCGGTGTAGACATTTCCATGTTTACACAGATAGCGGTGTGGATATTTCCATGTTTATGCAGATAGCGTTGTAGATATTTCCATATTTATACAGATAGCGGTGCGGATATTTCCATGTTTAAACAGATAGTTGGGCAGATATTTCCATGTTTATACAGATAGCGGTGTATATATTTCCATCTTAATACAGATTGCGGTGTAGATATGTCCATATTCGTACAGATTGCGTTGTAGATATTTCCATGTTCATAAAGATGGCGGTGTAGTTATTTCGAAGTTTATAGAGATAGCGCTGTAGTTATTTCCATATTTATAGAGAAATCTCTGTAGATATTTCCATGTATATGCAGAGAGCTCTGTAGATATTTACATGTTCATGAAGATAGCAGTGTAGATATTTCCATGTTCATCCAGATGCCGGTGTAGATATATCCATGTTAATACAGACGGCGGTGAAGTTATTTCCATGTTCCTACACAAGGCAGTGTAGATATTTCCATGTTCATACAAATGGCGGTGTAGATATTTCCATGTTCATAGAGATGGCGGTGTAGATATTTCCATACTCATACAAATGGTGGTGTTGATATTTCCATGTTCATAGAGATGTCGGTGTAGATATTTCCATGTTTATACAGATAGCAGTGTAGTTATTTCCAGGGTTATAGAGATAGCAGTGTAGATATTTCCATTGATATACAGATAGCTGTGTAGATATTTACATATTCATACAGATGGCGGTGTAGATATTTCCATATTCATAGAGATGGCCGTGTAGATATTTCCATGTTTATGCAGATAGCGGTATAGATATTTCCATGTTTATAAAAATGGCGGTGTAGATATTTCCATGTTTACACAAATAGCGGTTTAGACATTTCCATGTTTACACAGATAGCGGTGTGGATATTTCCAAGTTTATGCAGATATCGGTGTAGATATTTCCATGTTTTTACAGATAGCGGTGTAGATATTTCCATGTTTATACAGATAGCGGTTTAGATATTTCCATCTTAATATAGATGGCGGTGTAGATATTTCCATGTTCATACAGATGGCCGTGTAGATATTTCCATGTTCCTACAGATGGTGGTGTAGATATTTCCATGTTCATACAGATAGCGGGGTAGTTATTTCCATGTATATAGAGAAAGCTGTGTAGATATTTCCATGTATATGCTGATAGCTGTGTAGATATTTCCATGTTCATACAGATAGCGGTGTAGATATTTCCATGTTCATTCGGATGGCGGTGTAGCTGTATCCATGTTCATACAGATGGCGGTGAAGATATTTCCATGTTCATACAGATGGCGGTGTAGATATTTCCATGTTCATGCAAATGGCGTTGTAGATATTTCCATGTTCCTAGAGATAGCGGTGTAGTTATTTCCATGTTTATACAGATAGCGGTGTAGTTATTTCCATATTTATAGAGATACTAGTGCAGATATTTCCATTGATATACAGATAGCTGTGTAGATATTTTCATATTCATACAGATAGCGGTGTAGATATTTCCATGTTCATACAGATAGCGGTGTAGATATTTCCATGTTCATACAGATAGCGGTGTAGATATTTCCATGTTCATACAGATAGCGGTGTAGATATTTCCATGTTCATACAGATGGCGGTGTAGATATTTACATGTTCATACAGATGGCGGTATAGATATTTCCATGATCGTATGGATGGCAGTGTAGATTTTCCATGTTCATACAGGTGGCGGTGTAGATATTTCCATGTTTATACAGATAGCAGTGTAGTTATTTCCATGTTTATAGAGATGGCTGTCTTGATATTTCCATGTTTATAGAGATAGTGGTGTAGTTTTTTCCAAGTTTATAGAGACAGCGTTGTAGATATTTCCGTGTTTATACAGATAGCGGTGAAGATATTTCCATGTTTGTACAGATAGCGGTGTAGATATTTCCAAGTTTATACAGATAGCGGTGTAGGTATTTCCATGTTTATAGAGATAGTGGTGTAGATAATTACAATTTTATACACATAGCAGTGTAGTTATTTCCAAGTTCATACAGATAGCGGTGTAGATATTTCCACGTTTATTGGGATGGCGGTGTAGATATTTTCATGTTTACACAGATGGCGGTGTAGATATTTCCATGTTTACACAGATAGCGGTGTGGATATTTCCATGTTTATGCAGATAGCGTTGTAGATATTTCCATATTTATACAGATAGTGGTGCGGATATTTCCATGTTCATACAGATAGTTGGGCAGATATTTCCATGTTTATACAGATAGCAGTGTATATATTTCCATCTTAATACAGACTGCGGTGTAGATATGTCCATATTCGTACAGATTGCGTTGTAGATATTTCCATGTTCATACAGATGGCGGTGTAGTTATTTCAAAGTTTATAGAGATAGCGCTGTAGTTATTTCCATATTTATAGAGAAATCTCTGTAGATATTTGAATGTATATGCAGAGAGCTCTGTAGATATTTCCATGTTCATGCAGATAGCAGTGTAGATATTTCCATGTTCATCCAGATGCCGGTGTAGATATATCCATGTTAATACAGACGGTGGTGAAGTTATTTCCATGTTCCTACAGATGGCAGTGTAGATATTTCCATGTTCATACAAATGGCGGTGTAGATATTTCCATGTTCATAGAGATGGCGGTGTAGATATTTCCATGCTCATACAAATGGCGGTGTAGATATTTCCATGTTCATAGAGATGTCGGTGTAGATATTTCCATGTTTATACAGATAGCAGTGTAGTTATTTCCAGGGTTATAGAGATAGCAGTGTAGATATTTCCATTGATATACAGATAGCTGTGTAGATATTTACATGTTCATACAGATGGCGGTGTAGATATTTCCATGTTTGTACAGATGGCGGTGTAGATATTTCCATGTTCATAGAGATGGCCGTGAAGATATTCCCATGTTTATGCAGATAGCGGTATAGATATTTCCATGTTTATAAAAATGGCGGTGTAGATATTTCCATGTTTACACAGATAGCGGTTTAGACATTTCCATGTTTACACAGATAGCGGTGTGGATATTTCCAAGTTTATGCAGATAGCGGTGTAGATATTTCCATGTTTTTACAGATAGCGGTGTAGATATTTCCATGTTTATACAGATAGTTGGGCAGATATTTCCATGTTTATACAGATAGCGGTGTACATATTTCCATCTTAATACAGATGGCGGTGTAGATATGTCCATGTTCGAACAGATTGCGGTGTAGATATTTCCATGTTCATACAGATGGCGGTGTAGATATTTTGAAGTTTATAGAGATAGCGTTATAGTTATTTCCATATTTAAAGAGAAATCTGTGTAGATATTTCCATGTATATGCAGATAGCTCTGTAGATATTTCCATGTTCATGCAGATAACGGTGTAGATATTTCCATGTTCATCCAGATGCTGGTGTTGATATATCCATGTTCATACACATGGCGGTGAAGATATTTCCATGTTCATACAGATGGCGGTGTAGATATTTCCATGTTCATACAAATGGCGGTGTAGATATGTCCATGTTCGTACAGATGACGGTGTAGATATTTCCATGTTCATACAGATGGCGGTGTAGATATTTCGAAGTTTATAGAGATAGCGCTGTAGTTATTTCCATATTTATAGAGAAATCTGTGTTGATATTTCCATGTATATGTAGATAGATGTGTAGATATTTCTATGCTCATGCAGATAGCGGTGTAGATATTTCCATGTTCATCCAGATGCCGGTGTAGATATATCCATGTTCATACAGATGGCGGTGATGATATTTCCAAGTTCATACAGATGGCTGTGTAGATATTTCCATGTTCATACAGACAGTGGTGTAGATATTTCCATGTTCATACAGATAGCGGTGTAGATATTTCCATGTTCATACTGATAGCGGTGTAGATATTTCCATGTTCATAGAGATAGCGGTATAGATATTTCCATATTCATACTGATATAGGTATAGATATTTCCATGTTCATACAGATGGCGGTGTAGATATTTACATGTTCATACAGATGGCAGTGTAGATATTTCCATGATCATACGGATGGCAGTGTAGATTTTCCATGTTCATACAGGTGGCGGTGTAGATATTTCCATATTTATACAGATAGTAGTGTAGTTATTTCCATGTTTATAGAGATAGCAGTGTAGATATTTCCATTGATATACAGATAGCTGTGTAGATATTTTCATGTTCATACAGATAGCGGTGTAGATATTTCCATGTTCATACAGATAGCGGTTTAGATATTTCCATGTTCATACAGATAGCGGTGTAGATATTTCCATGTTCATACAGATAACGCTGTAGATATTTCCATGTTCATAGAGATAGCGGTGTAGATATTATCATGTTCATACAGTTAGCGGTGTAGATATTTCCATGTTCATACAGACGGCAGTGTAGATATTTAGATGTTCATACAGATGTTGGTGTAGATATTTCCATGTTCGTACAGATGGCGGTGTAGATATTTCCATGTTCGTACAGATGGCGGTGTAGATATTTCCATGTTCATAGAGATGGCCGTGTAGATATTTCCATGTTTATGCAGATAGTGGTATAGATATTTCCATGTTTATACAGATGGCGGAGTAGATATTTCCATGTTTATAGACATGGCGGTCTAGATATTTCCATGTTTATAGAGATAGTGGTGTAGTTTTTTCCAAGTTTATAGAGACAGCGTTGTAGATATTTCCATGTTTATACAGATAGCGGTGAAGATATTTCCATGTTTATACAGATAGCGGTGTAGATATTTCCATGTTTATACAGATAGCAGTGTAGTTATTTTCATGTTTATAGAGATAGTGGTGTAGATAATTCCAATTTTATACAGATAGCAGTGTAGATATTTCCAAGTTCATACAGATAGCGGTGTAGATATTTCCACGTTTATTGGGATGGCGGTGTAGATATTTTCATGTTTACACAGATGGCGGTGTAGATATTTCCATGTTTACACAGATAGCGGTGTAGACATTTCCATGTTTACACAGATAGCGGTGTGGATATTTCCATGTTTATGCAGATAGCGTTGTAGATATTTCCATATTTATACAGATAGCGGTGCGGATATTTCCATGTTTATGCAGATAGTTGGGCAGATATTTCCATGTTTATACGGATAGCGGTGTGTATATTTCCATCTTAATACAGATTGCGGTGTAGATATGTCCATATTCGTACAGATTGCGTTGTAGATATTTCCATGTTCATACAGATGGCGGTGTAGTTATTTCGAAGTTTATAGAGATAGCGCTGTAGTTATTTCCATATTTATAGAGAAATCTCTGTAGATATTTCCATGTATATGCAGAGAGCTCTGTAGATATTTCCATGTTCATGCAGATAGCAGTGTAGATATTTCCATGTTCATCCAGATGCCGATGTAGATATAACCATGTTAATACAGACGGCGGTGAAGATATTTCCATGTTCCTACAGATGGCAGTGTAGATATTTCCATGTTCATACAAATGGCGGTGTAGATATTTCCATGTTCATAGAGATGGCGGTGTAGATATTTCCATGCTCATACAAATGGCGGTGTAGATATTTCCATGTTCATAGAGATGTCGGTGTAGATATTTCCATGTTTATACAGATAGCAGTGTAGTTATTTCCAGGGTTATAGAGATAGCAGTGTAGATATTTCCATTGATATACAGATAGCTGTGTAGATATTTGCATGTTCATACAGATAGCGGTGTAGATATTTCCATGTTCATACAGATGGCAGTGTAGATATTTACATGTTCATAGAGATGGCGGTGTAGATATTTCCATGTTCGTACAGATGGCGGTGTAGATATTTCCATGTTCATAGAGATGGCCGTGTAGATATTTCCATGTTTATGCAGATAGCGGTATAGATATTTCCATGTTTATACAGATGGCGGTGTAGATATTTCCATGTTTACACAGATAGCGGTTTAGACATTTCCATGTTTACACAGATAGCGGTGTGGATATTTCCAAGATTATGCAGATAGCGTTGTAGATATTTCCATGTTTTTACAGATAGCGGTGTAGATATTTCCATGTTTATACAGATAGTTGGGCAGATATTTCCATGTTTATACAGATAGCGGTGTAGATATTTCCATCTTAATACAGATGGCGGTGTAGATATGTCCATGTTCGAACAGATTGCGTTGTAGATATTTCCATGTTCATACATATGGCGGTGTAGATATTTTGAAGTTTATAGAGATAGCATTGTAGTTATTTCCATATTTATAGAGAAATCTGTGTAGATATTTCCATGTATATGCAGATATCTCTGTAGATATTTCCATGTTCATGCAGATAGCAGTGTAGACATTTCCATGTTCATCCAGATGCTGGTGTAGATATATCCATGTTCATACACATGGCGGTGAAGATATTTCCATGTTCATACAGATGGCGGTGTAGATATTTCCATGTTCATACAGATGGCGGTGTAGATATTTCCATGTTCATAGAGATGGCGGTGTAGATATTTCCAGGTTTATACAGATAGCAGTGTAGTTATTTCCATGTTTATAGAGATATTAGTGTAGATATTTCCATTGATATACAGATAGTTGTGTAGATATTTCCATGTTTATAGAGATAGCAGTGTAGATATTTCCATTGATATACAGATAGCTGTGTAGATATTTCCATGTTCATACAGATAGCGGTGTAGATATTTCCATGTTGATACAGATAGCGGTGTAGATATTTCCATGTTCATACAGATAGCGGTGTAGATATTTCCATGTTCATACAGATAGCGGTGTAGGTATTTCCATGTTCATACTGATAGCGGTGTAGATATTTCCATGTTCATACAGATAGCGGTGTAGGTATTTCCATGTTCATACTGATATCGGTATAGATATTTCCATGTTCATACAGATGGCGGTGTAGATATTTACATGTTCATACAGATGGCGGTGTAGATATTTCCATGATCATACGGATGGCAGTGTAGATTTTCCATGTTCATACAAGTGGCGGTGTAGATATTTCTATGTTTATACAAATAGCAGTGTAGTTATTTCCATGTTTATAGAGATAGCAGTGTAGATATTTCCATTGATATACAGATAGCTGTGTAGATATTTGCATGTTCATACAGATAGCGGTGTAGATATTTCCAGGTTCATACAGATAGCGGTGTAGATATTTCCATGGTCATACAGTTAGCGGTGTAGATATTTCCATGTTCATACAGATGGCGGTGTAGATATTTACATGTTCATACAGATGGCGGTGTAAATATTTCCATTTTCGTACAGATGGCGTAGTAGATATTTCCATGTTCTTAGAGATGGCGGTGTAGATATTTCCATGTTTACAGATAACGGTATAGATATTTCCATGTTTATACAGATGTTGCTGTAGATATTTCCATGTTTATAGAGATGGTAGTCTAGATATTTTCATGTTTAGAGAGATACTGGTGTAGTTATTTCCAAGTTTATAGAGACAGCGTTGTAGATATTTCCATGTTTTACAGATAGCGATGTAGATATTTCCATGTTTATAGAGATGGTGGTGTAGATAATTCCAATTTTATACAGATAGCAGTGTAGATATTTCCAAGTTCATACAGATAGCGGTCTAGATATTTCCATGTTCATAAAGATTGCGGTGTAGATATTTCCATGTTCATACAGATAGCGGTGTAGATATTTCCATGTTCATACAAATAGCGGTGTAGATTTTTCCATGTTCATACAGATGGCGGTATAGATATTTACATGTTCATACAGATGGCGGTGTAGATATTTCCATGTTTGTACGGATGGCAGTGTAGATATTTCCATGTTCATACAGGTGGCGGTGTAGATATTTCCATGTTTATACAGATAGCAGTGTAGTTATTTCCATGTTTATAGAGATAGCAGTGTAGATATTTCCATTGATATACAGATAGCTGTGTAGATATTTGCATGTTCATACAGATAGCGGTGTAGATATTTCCATGTTCATACAGATAGCGGTGTAGATATTTCCATGTTCATACAGATAGCGGTGTACATATTTCCATGTTCATACAGATAATGGTGTAGATATTTCCATGTTCATACAGATAGCGGTGTAGATATTTCCATGTTCATACAGTTATCTGTGTAGATATTTCCATGTTCATACAGACGGCAGTGTAGATATTTACATGTTCATACAGATGGCGGTGTAGATATTTCCATGTTCGTACAGATGGCGGTGTATATATTTCCATGTTCGTACAGATGGCGGTGTAGATATTTCCACGTTCATAGAGATGGCCGTGTAGATATTTCCATGTTTATGCAGATAGCGGTATAGATATTTCCATGTTTATACAGATAGCAGAGTAGATATTTCCATGTTTATAGAGATGGCGGTCTAGATATTTCTATGTTTATAGAGATAGTGGTGTAGTTTTTTCCAAGTTTATAGAGACAGCGTTGTAGATATTTCCATGTTTATACAGATAGCGGTGAAGATATTTCCATGTTTATACAGATAGCGGTGTAGATATTTCCATGTTTATACAGATAGCAGTGTAGGTATTTCCATGTTTATAGAGATAGTGGTGTAGATAATTCCAATTTTATACAGATAGCAGTGTAGATATTTCCAAGTTCATACAGATAGCGGTGTAGATATTTCCACGTTTATTGGGATGGCGGTGTAGATATTTTCATGTTTACACAGATGGCGGTGTAGATATTTCCATGTTTACACAGATAGCGGTGTAGACATTTCCATGTTTACACAGATAGCGGTGTGGATATTTCCATGTTTATGCAGATAGCGTTGTAGATATTTCCATATTTATACAGATAGCGGTGCGGATATTTCCATGTTTATGCAGATAGTTGGGCAGATATTTCCATGTTTATACGGATAGCGGTGTGTATATTTCCATCTTAATACAGATTGTGGTGTAGATATGTCCATATTCGTACAGATTGCGTTGTAGATATTTCCATGTTCATACAGATGGCGGTGTAGTTATTTCGAAGTTTATAGAGATAGCGCTGTAGTTATTTCCATATTTATAGAGAAATCTCTGTAGATATTTCCATGTATATGCAGAGAGCTCTGTAGATATTTCCATGTTCATGCAGATAGCAGTGTAGATATTTCCATGTTCATCCAGATGCCGGTGTAGATATAACCATGTTAATACAGACGGCGGTGAAGATATTTCCATGTTCCTACAGATGGCAGTGTAGATATTTCCATGTTCATACAAATGGCGGTGTAGATATTTCCATGTTCATAGAGATGGCGGTGTAGATATTTCCATGCTCATACAAATGGCGGTGTAGATATTTCCATGTTCATAGAGATGTCGGTGTAGATATTTCCATGTTTATACAGATAGCAGTGTAGTTATTTCCAGGGTTATAGAGATAGCAGTGTAGATATTTCCATTGATATACAGATAGCTGTGTAGATATTTGCATGTTCATACAGATAGCGGTGTAGATATTTCCATGTTCATACAGATGGCAGTGTAGATATTTACATGTTCATAGAGATGGCGGTGTAGATATTTCCATGTTCGTACAGATGGCGGTGTAGATATTTCCATGTTCATAGAGATGGCTGTGTAGATATTTCCATGTTTATGCAGATAGCGGTATAGATATTTCCATGTTTATACAGATGGCGGTGTAGATATTTCCATGTTTACACAGATAGCGGTTTAGACATTTCCATGTTTACACAGATAGCGGTGTGGATATTTCCAAGATTATGCAGATAGCGTTGTAGATATTTCCATGTTTTTACAGATAGCGGTGTAGATATTTCCATGTTTATACAGATAGTTGGGCAGATATTTCCATGTTTATACAGATAGCGGTGTAGATATTTCCATCTTAATACAGATGGCGGTGTAGATATGTCCATGTTCGAACAGATTGCGGTGTAGATATTTCCATGTTCATACAGATGGTGGTGTAGATATTTTGAAGTTTATAGAGATAGCATTGTAGTTATTTCCATATTTATAGAGAAATCTGTGTAGATATTTCCATGTATATGCAGATATCTCTGTAGATATTTCCATGTTCATGCAGATAGCAGTGTAGACATTTCCATGTTCATCCAGATGCTGGTGTAGATATATCCATGTTCATACACATGGCGGTGAAGATATTTCCATGTTCATACAGATGGCGGTGTAGATATTTCCATGTTCATACAGATGGCGGTGTAGATATTTCCATGTTCATAGAGATGGCGGTGTAGATATTTCCAGGTTTATACAGATAGCAGTGTAGTTATTTCCATGTTTATAGAGATATTAGTGTAGATATTTCCATTGATATACAGATAGTTGTGTAGATATTTCCATGTTTATAGAGATAGCAGTGTAGATATTTCCATTGATATACAGATAGCTGTGTAGATATTTCCATGTTCATACAGATAGCGGTGTAGATATTTCCATGTTGATACAGATAGCGGTGTAGATATTTCCATGTTCATACAGATAGCGGTGTAGATATTTCCTTGTTCATACAGATAGCGGTGTAGGTATTTCCATGTTCATACTGATAGCGGTGTAGATATTTCCATGTTCATACAGATAGCGGTGTAGATATTTCCATGTTCATACTGATATCGGTATAGATATTTCCATGTTCATACAGATGGCGGTGTAGATATTTACATGTTCATACAGATGGCGGTGTAGATATTTCCATGATCATACGGATGGCAGTGTAGATTTTCCATGTTCATACAAGTGGCGGTGTAGATATTTCTATGTTTATACAAATAGCAGTGTAGTTATTTCCATGTTTATAGAGATAGCAGTGTAGATATTTCCATTGATATACAGATAGCTGTGTAGATATTTGCATGTTCATACAGATAGCGGTGTAGATATTTCCAGGTTCATACAGATAGCGGTGTAGATATTTCCATGGTCATACAGTTAGCGGTGTAGATATTTCCATGTTCATACAGATGGCGGTGTAGATATTTACATGTTCATACAGATGGCGGTGTAAATATTTCCATTTTCGTACAGATGGCGTAGTAGATATTTCCATGTTCTTAGAGATGGCGGTGTAGATATTTCCATGTTTACAGATAACGGTATAGATATTTCCATGTTTATACAGATGTTGCTGTAGATATTTCCATGTTTATAGAGATGGTAGTCTAGATATTTTCATGTTTAGAGAGATACTGGTGTAGTTATTTCCAAGTTTATAGAGACAGCGTTGTAGATATTTCCATGTTTTACAGATAGCGGTGTAGATATTTCCATGTTTATAGAGATGGTGGTGTAGATAATTCCAATTTTATACAGATAGCAGTGTAGATATTTCCAAGTTCATACAGATAGCGGTCTAGATATTTCCATGTTCATAAAGATTGCGGTGTAGATATTTCCATGTTCATACAGATAGCGGTGTAGATATTTCCATGTTCATACAAATAGCGGTGTAGATTTTTCCATGTTCATACAGATGGCGGTATAGATATTTACATGTTCATACAGATGGCGGTGTAGATATTTCCATGTTTGTACGGATGGCAGTGTAGATATTTCCATGTTCATACAGGTGGCGGTGTAGATATTTCCATGTTTATACAGATAGCAGTGTAGTTATTTCCATGTTTATAGAGATAGCAGTGTAGATATTTCCATTGATATACAGATAGCTGTGTAGATATTTGCATGTTCATACAGATAGCGGTGTAGATATTTCCATGTTCATACAGATAGCGGTGTAGATATTTCCATGTTCATACAGATAGCGGTGTAGATATTTCCATGTTCATACAGATAATGGTGTAGATATTTCCATGTTCATACAGATAGCGGTGTAGATATTTCCATGTTCATACAGTTATCTGTGTAGATATTTCCATGTTCATACAGACGGCAGTGTAGATATTTACATGTTCATACAGATGGCGGTGTAGATATTTCCATGTTCGTACAGATGGCGGTGTATATATTTCCATGTTCGTACAGATGGCGGTGTAGATATTTCCACGTTCATAGAGATGGCCGTGTAGATATTTCCATGTTTATGCAGATAGCGGTATAGATATTTCCATGTTTATACAGATAGCAGAGTAGATATTTCCATGTTTATAGAGATGGCGGTCTAGATATTTCTATGTTTATAGAGATAGTGGTGTAGTTTTTTCCAAGTTTATAGAGACAGCGTTGTAGATATTTCCATGTTTATACAGATAGCGGTGAAGATATTTCCATGTTTATACAGATAGCGGTGTAGATATTTCCATGTTTATACAGATAGCAGTGTAGGTATTTCCATGTTTATAGAGATAGTGGTGTAGATAATTCCAATTTTATACAGATAGCAGTGTAGATATTTCCAAGTTCATACAGATAGCGGTGTAGATATTTCCACGTTTATTGGGATGGCGGTGTAGATATTTTCATGTTTACACAGATGGCGGTGTAGATATTTCCATGTTTACACAGATAGCGGTGTAGACATTTCCATGTTTACACAGATAGCGGTGTGGATATTTCCATGTTTATGCAGATAGCGTTGTAGATATTTCCATATTTATACAGATAGCGGTGCGGATATTTCCATGTTTATGCAGATAGTTGGGCAGATATTTCCATGTTTATACGGATAGCGGTGTGTATATTTCCATCTTAATACAGATTGTGGTGTAGATATGTCCATATTCGTACAGATTGCGTTGTAGATATTTCCATGTTCATACAGATGGCGGTGTAGTTATTTCGAAGTTTATAGAGATAGCGCTGTAGTTATTTCCATATTTATAGAGAAATCTCTGTAGATATTTCCATGTATATGCAGAGAGCTCTGTAGATATTTCCATGTTCATGCAGATAGCAGTGTAGATATTTCCATGTTCATCCAGATGCCGGTGTAGATATAACCATGTTAATACAGACGGCGGTGAAGATATTTCCATGTTCCTACAGATGGCAGTGTAGATATTTCCATGTTCATACAAATGGCGGTGTAGATATTTCCATGTTCATAGAGATGGCGGTGTAGATATTTCCATGCTCATACAAATGGCGGTGTAGATATTTCCATGTTCATAGAGATGTCGGTGTAGATATTTCCATGTTTATACAGATAGCAGTGTAGTTATTTCCAGGGTTATAGAGATAGCAGTGTAGATATTTCCATTGATATACAGATAGCTGTGTAGATATTTGCATGTTCATACAGATAGCGGTGTAGATATTTCCATGTTCATACAGATGGCAGTGTAGATATTTACATGTTCATAGAGATGGCGGTGTAGATATTTCCATGTTCGTACAGATGGCGGTGTAGATATTTCCATGTTCATAGAGATGGCCGTGTAGATATTTCCATGTTTATGCAGATAGCGGTATAGATATTTCCATGTTTATACAGATGGCGGTGTAGATATTTCCATGTTTACACAGATAGCGGTTTAGACATTTCCATGTTTACACAGATAGCGGTGTGGATATTTCCAAGATTATGCAGATAGCGTTGTAGATATTTCCATGTTTTTACAGATAGCGGTGTAGATATTTCCATGTTTATACAGATAGTTGGGCAGATATTTCCATGTTTATACAGATAGCGGTGTAGATATTTCCATCTTAATACAGATGGCGGTGTAGATATGTCCATGTTCGAACAGATTGCGGTGTAGATATTTCCATGTTCATACAGATGGCGGTGTAGATATTTTGAAGTTTATAGAGATAGCATTGTAGTTATTTCCATATTTATAGAGAAATCTGTGTAGATATTTCCATGTATATGCAGATATCTCTGTAGATATTTCCATGTTCATGCAGATAGCAGTGTAGACATTTCCATGTTCATCCAGATGCTGGTGTAGATATATCCATGTTCATACACATGGCGGTGAAGATATTTCCATGTTCATACAGATGGCGGTGTAGATATTTCCATGTTCATTCAGATGGCGGTGTAGATATTTCCATGTTCATAGAGATGGCGGTGTAGATATTTCCAGGTTTATACAGATAGCAGTGTAGTTATTTCCATGTTTATAGAGATATTAGTGTAGATATTTCCATTGATATACAGATAGTTGTGTAGATATTTCCATGTTTATAGAGATAGCAGTGTAGATATTTCCATTGATATACAGATAGCTGTGTAGATATTTGCATGTTCATACAGATAGCGGTGTAGATATTTCCAGGTTCATACAGATAGCGGTGTAGATATTTCCATGGTCATACAGTTAGCGGTGTAGATATTTCCATGTTCATACAGATGGCGGTGTAGATATTTAAATGTTCATACAGATGGCGGTGTAAATATTTCCATGTTCGTACAGATGGCGTAGTAGATATTTCCATGTTCTTAGAGATGGCGGTGTAGATATTTCCATGTTTACAGATAACGGTATAGATATTTCCATGTTTATACAGATGTTGCTGTAGATATTTCCATGTTTATAGAGATGGTAGTCTAGATATTTTCATGTTTAGAGAGATACTGGTGTAGTTATTTCCAAGTTTATAGAGACAGCGTTGTAGATATTTTCATGTTTTACAGATAGCGGTGTAGATATTTCCATGTTTATAGAGATGGTGGTGTAGATAATTCCAATTTTATACAGATAGCAGTGTAGATATTTCCAAGTTCATACAGATAGCGGTCTAGATATTTCCATGTTCATAAAGATTGCAGTGTAGATATTTCCATGTTCATACAGATAGCGGTGTAGATATTTCCATGTTCATACAAATAGCGGTGTTGATTTTTCCATGTTCATACATATGGCGGTATAGATATTCACATGTTCATACAGATGGCGCTGTAGATATTTCCATGTTTGTACGGATGGCAGTGTAGATATTTCCATGTTCATACAGGTGGCGGTGTAGATATTTCCATGTTTATACAGATAGCAGTGTAGTTATTTCCATGTTTATAGAGATAGCTGTGTAGATATTTCCATTGATATACAGATAGCTGTGTAGATATTTGCATGTTCATACAGATAGCGGTGTAGATATTTCCATGTTCATACAGATAGCGGTGTAGATATTTCCATGTTCATACAGATAGCGGTGTAGATATTTCCATGTTCATACAGATAATGGTGTAGATATTTCCATGTTCATACAGATAGCGGTGTAGATATTTCCATGTTCATACAGTTATCTGTGTAGATATTTCCATGTTCATACAGACGGCAGTGTAGATATTTACATGTTCATACAGATGGCGGTGTAGATATTTCCATGTTCGTACAGATGGCGGTGTATATATTTCCATGTTCGTACAGATGGCGGTGTAGATATTTCCACGTTCATAGAGATGGCCGTGTAGATATTTCCATGTTTATGCAGATAGCGGTATAGATATTTCCATGTTTATACAGATAGCAGAGTAGATATTTCCATGTTTATAGAGATGGCGGTCTAGATATTTCTATGTTTATAGAGATAGTGGTGTAGTTTTTTCCAAGTTTATAGAGACAGCGTTGTAGATATTTCCATGTTTATACATATAGCGGTGAAGATATTTCCATGTTTATACAGATAGCGGTGTAGATATTTCCATGTTTATACAGATAGCAGTGTAGGTATTTCCATGTTTATAGAGATAGTGGTGTAGATAATTCCAATTTTATACAGATAGCAGTGTAGATATTTCCAAGTTCATACAGATAGCGGTGTAGATATTTCCACGTTTATTGGGATGGCGGTGTAGATATTTTCATGTTTACACAGATGGCGGTGTAGATATTTCCATGTTTACACAGATAGCGGTGTAGACATTTCCATGTTTACACAGATAGCGGTGTGGATATTTCCATGTTTATGCAGATAGCGTTGTAGATATTTCCATATTTATACAGATAGCGGTGCGGATATTTCCATGTTTATGCAGATAGTTGGGCAGATATTTCCATGTTTATACGGATAGCGGTGTGTATATTTCCATCTTAATACAGATTGCGGTGTAGATATGTCCATATTCGTACAGATTGCGTTGTAGATATTTCCATGTTCATACAGATGGCGGTGTAGTTATTTCGAAGTTTATAGAGATAGCGCTGTAGTTATTTCCATATTTATAGAGAAATCTCTGTAGATATTTCCATGTATATGCAGAGAGCTCTGTAGATATTTCCATGTTCATGCAGATAGCAGTGTAGATATTTCCATGTTCATCCAGATGCCGGTGTAGATATAACCATGTTAATACAGACGGCGGTGAAGATATTTCCATGTTCCTACAGATGGCAGTGTAGATATTTCCATGTTCATACAAATGGTGGTGTAGATATTTCCAGTTTCACAGAGATGGCGGTGTATATATTTCCATGTTCCTACAAATGGCGGTGTAGATATTTCCATGTTCATAGAGATGGCGGTGTAGATATTTCCACGATTATACAGATAGCAGTGTAGTTATTTCCATGTTTATAGAAATAGCAGTGTAGTTATTTACATTGATATACAGATAGCTGTGTAGATATTTGCATGTTCATACAGATAGCGGTGTAGATATTTCCATGTTCATACAGATAGCGGTGTAGTTATTTCCATGTTCATACAGATAACGGTGTAGATATTTCCATGTTCATACAGTTAGCGGTGTAGATATTTCCATGTTCATATATATGGCAGTGTAGATATTTACATGTTCATACAGATGGCGGTGTAGATATTTACTTGTTCATACAGATGGCGGTGTAGATATTTCCATGTTCATACAGGTGGCGGTGTAGATATTTCCATGTTTTTACAGATAGCGGTGTAGTTATTTCCATGTTTATAGAGATAGCTGTGTAGATATTTCCGTTGATATACAGATAGCTTTGTAGATATTTACATGTTCATACAGATAGCGGTGTAGATATTTCCATGTTTATAGAGATGTCGGTGTAGATATTTCCATGTTTATACAGATAGCAGTGTAGTTATTTCCAGGGTTATAGAGATAGCAGTGTAGATATTTCCATTGATATACAGATAGCTGTGTAGATATTTACATGTTCATACAGATGGCGGTGTAGATATTTCCATGTTTTTACAGATGGCGGTGTAGATATTTCCATGTTCATATCGATGGCCGTGTAGATATTTACATGTTTATGCAGATAGCGGTATAGATATTTCCATGTTTATAAAAATGGCAGTGTAGATATTTCCATGTTTACACAGATAGCGGTTTAGACATTTCCATGTTTACACAGATAGCGGTGTGGATATTTCCAAGTTTATGCAGGTAGCCGTGTAGATATTTCCATGTTTTTACAGATAGCGGTGTAGATATTTCCATGTTTATACAGATAGTTGGGCAGATATTTCCATGTTTATACAGATAGCGGTGTAGATATTTCCATCTTAATACAGATGGCGGTGTAGATATGTCCATGTTCGAACAGATTGCGGTGTAGATATTTCCATGTTCATACAGATGGCGGTGTAGATATTTTGAAGTTTATAGAGATAGCGTTGTAGTTATTTCCATATTTATAGAGAAATCTGTGTAGATATTTCCATGTATATGCAGATAGCTCTGTAGATATTTCCATGTTCATGCAGATAGCAGTGTAGATATTTCCATGTTCATCCAGATGCTGGTGTTGATATATCCATGTTCATGCACAAGGCGGTGAAGATATTTCCATGTTCATACAGATGGCGGTGTAGATATTTCCATGTTCATACAAATGGCGGTGTAGATATGTCCATGTTCGTACAGATGACGGTGTAGATATTTCCATGTTCATACAGATGGCGGTGTAGATATTTCAAAGTTTATAGAGATAGCGCTGTAGTTATTTCCATATTTATAGAGAAATCTGTGTTGATATTTCCATGTATATGCAGATAGAGGTGTAGATATTTCTATGTTCATGCAGATAGCGGTGTAGATATTTCCATGTTCATCCAGATGCCGGTGTAGATATATCCATGTTCATACAGAAGGCGGTGATGATATTTCCAAGTTCATACAGATGGCTGTGTAGATATTTCCATGTTCATACAAATGGCGGTGTAGATATTTCCATGTTCATAGACATGGCGGTGTAGATATTTCCATGTTCATACAAATGGCTGTGTAGATATTTCCATGTTTTTACAGATAGCAGTGTAGTTATTTCCATGTTTATAGAGATAGCAGTGTAGATATTTCCATTGATATACAGATAGCTGTGTAGATATTTTCATGTTCATACAGATAGCGGTGTAGATATTTCCATGTTCATACAGACAGTGGTGTAGATATTTCCATGTTCATACAGATAGCGGTGTAGATATTTCCATGTTCATACTGATAGCGGTGTAGATATTTCCAAGTTTATAGAGATAGCGGTGTGTATATTTACATGTTCATACTGATGGCAGTGTAGATATTTCCATGATCATACGGATGGCAGTGTAGATTTTCCATGTTCATACAGGTGGCGGTGTAGATATTTCCATGTTTATACAGATAGCAGTGTAGTTATTTCCATGTTTATAGAGATAGCAGTGTAGATATTTCCATTGATATACAGATAGCTGTGTAGATATTTGCATGTTCATACAGATAGTGGTGTAGATATTTCCATGTTCATACAGATAGCGGTGTAGATATTTCCATGGTCATACAGTTAGCGGTGTAGATATTTCCATGTTCATACAGATGGCGGTGTAGATATTTACATGTTCATACAGATGGCGGTGTAAATATTTCCATGTTCGTACAGATGGCGTAGTAGATATTTCCATGTTCTTAGAGATGGCGGTGTAGATATTTCCATGTTTACAGATAACGGTATAGATATTTCCATGTTTATACAGATGGTGCTGTAGATATTTCCATGTTTATAGAGATGGTAGTCTAGATATTTTCATGTTTAGAGAGATACTGGTGTAGTTATTTCCAAGTTTATAGAGACAGCGTTGTAGATATTTCCATGTTTTACAGATAGCGGTGTAGATATTTCCATGTTTATAGAGATGGTGGTGTAGATATTTCCATGTTCATACAGATAGCGGTCTAGATATTTCCATGTTCATAAAGATTGCGGTGTAGATATTTCCATGTTCATACAGATAGCGGTGTAGATATTTCCATGTTCATACAAATAGCGGTGTAGATTTTTCCATGTTCATACAGATGGCGGTATAGATATTTACATGTTCATACGGATGGCGGTGTAGATATTTCCATGTTTGTACGGATGGCAGTGTAGATATTTCCATGTTCATAAAGGTGGCGGTGTAGATATTTCCATGTTTATACAGATAGCAGTGTAGTTATTTCCATGTTTATAGAGATAGCAGTGTAGATATTTCCATTGATATACAGATAGCTGTGTAGATATTTGCATGTTCATACAGATAGCGGTGTAGATATTTCCATGTTCATACAGATAGCGGTGTAGATATTTCCATGTTCATACAGATAGCAGTGTAGATATTTCCATGTTAATACAGATAACGGTGTAGATATTTCCAGGTTCATACAGATAGCGGTGTAGATATTTCCATGTTCATACAGTTATCTGTGTAGATATTTCCATGTTCATACAGACGGCTGTGTAGATATTTACATGTTCATACAAATGGCGGTGTAGATATTTCCATGTTCGTACAGATGGCGGTGTAGATATTTCCACGTTCATAGAGATGGCCGTGTAGATATTTCCATGTTTATGCAGATAGCGGTATAGATATTTCCATGTTTATACAGATAGCAGAGTAGATATTTCCATGTTTATAGAGATGGCGGTCTAGATATTTCTATGTTTATAGAGATAGTGGTGTAGTTTTTTCCAAGTTTATAGAGACAGCGTTGTAGATATTTCCATGTTTATACAGATAGCGGTGAAGATATTTCCATGTTTATACAGATAGCGGTGTAGATATTTCCATGTTTATACAGATAGCAGTGTAGGTATTTCCATGTTTATGGAGATAGTGGTGTAGATAATTCCAATTTTATACAGATAGCAGTGTAGATATTTCCAAGTTCATACAGATAGCGGTGTAGATATTTCCACGTTTATTGGGATGGCGGTGTAGATATTTTCATGTTTACACAGATGGCGGTGTAGATATTTCCATGTTTACACAGATAGCGGTGTAGACATTTCCATGTTTACACAGATAGCGGTGTGGATATTTCCATGTTTATGCAGATAGCGTTGTAGATATTTCCATATTTATACAGATAGCGGTGCGGATATTTCCATGTTTATGCAGATAGTTGGGCAGATATTTCCATGTTTATACGGATAGCGGTGTGTATATTTCCATCTTAATACAGATTGCGGTGTAGATATGTCCATATTCGTACAGATTGCGTTGTAGATATTTCCATGTTCATACAGATGGCGGTGTAGTTATTTCGAAGTTTATAGAGATAGCGCTGTAGTTATTTCCATATTTATAGAGAAATCTCTGTAGATATTTCCATGTATATGCAGAGAGCTCTGTAGATCTTTCCATGTTCATGCAGATAGCAGTGTAGATATTTCCATGTTCATCCAGATGCCGGTGTAGATATAACCATGTTAATACAGATGGCGGTGAAGATATTTCCATGATCCTACAGATGGCAGTGTAGATATTTCCATGTTCATACAAATGGCGGTGTAGATATTTCCATGTTCATAGAGATGGCGGTGAAGATATTTCAATGCTCATACAAATGGCGGTGTAGATATTTCCATGTTCATAGAGATGTCGGTGTAGATATTTCCATGTTTATACAGATAGCAGTGTAGTTATTTCCAGGGTTATAGAGATAGCAGTGTAGATATTTCCATTGATATACAGATAGCTGTGTAGATATTTGCATGTTCATACAGATAGCGGTGTAGATATTTCCATGTTCATACAGATGGCAGTGTAGATATTTACATGTTCATAGAGATGGCGGTGTAAATATTTCCATGTTCGTACAGATGGCGGTGTAGATATTTCCATGTTCATAGAGATGGCCGTGTAGATATTTCCATGTTTATGCAGATAGCGGTATAGATATTTCCATGTTTATTCAGATGGCGGTGTAGATATTTCCATGTTTACACAGATAGCGGTATAGACATTTCCATGTTTACACAGATAGCAGTGTGGATATTTCCAAGTTTATGCAGATAGCGTTGTAGATATTTCCATGTGATTACAGATAGCGGTGTAGATATTTCCATGTTTATACAGATAGTTGGGCAGGTATTTCCATGTTTATACAGATAGCGGTGTAGATATTTCCATCTTAATACAGATGGCGGTGTAGATATGTCCATGTTCGAACAGATTGCGGTGTAGATATTTCCATGTTCATACTGATTGCAGTGTAGATATTTCCATGTTCATAGTGATGGCGGTGTAGATATTTCCATGTTTATGCAGATAGCGGTATAGATATTTCCATGTTTATACTGATGGTGGTGTAGTTATTTCCATGTTTATAGAGACGGCGGTCTAGATATTTCCATGTTTATACCGATAGCGGTGAAGACATTTCCATGTTTATACAGATAGCGGTGTAGATAATTAAATGTTTATACAGATAGCAGTGTAGATATTTCCATGTTTATAGAGATAGTGTTGTAGATAATTCCAATTTTATACAGATAGCAGTGTAGATATTTCCAAGTTCATACAGATAGCAGTGTAGATATTTCGAAGTTTATAGAGATAGCGCTGTAGTTATTTCCATATTTATAGAGAAATCTGTGTAGATATTTCCATGTATATGCAGATAGCTCTGTAGATATTTCCATGTTCATGCAGATAGCGGTGTAGATATGTCCATGTTCATCCAGATGCCGGTGTAGATAAATCCATGTTCATACAGATAGCGGTGTAGATATATCCATGTTAATACAGATGGCGGTGAAGTTACTTCCATGTTCATACAGATGGCAGTGTAGATATTTCCATGTTCATAGAGATGGCAGTGTAGATATTTCCATGTTCATACAAATGGCGGTGTAGATATTTCCATGTTTATAGAGATAGTGTTGTAGATAATTCCAATTTTATACAGATAGCAGTGTAGATATTTCCATGTTCATACAGATAGCGGTGTAGATATTTACATGTTCATACAGATGGCGGTGTAGATATTTCCATGTTCATACGGATGGCAGTGTAGATATTTCCATGTTCACACAGGTGGCGGTGTAGATATTTCCGTGTTTATATAGATATCAGTGTAGTTATTTCCATGTTTATAGAGATAGCAGTGTAGATATTTCCATTGATATACAGATAGCTGTGTAGATATTTGCATGTCCATACAGATAGTCGTGTAGATATTTCCATGTTCATACAGATAGCGGTGTAGATAATTCCATGTTCATACAGATGGCGGTGTAGATAATTCCATGTTCATACAAATGGCGGTGTAGATATTTCCATGTTCAAAGAGATGGCGGTGTAGATATTTCCATGCTCATACACATGGCGGTGTAGATGTTTCCATGTTCAAAGAGATGGCGGTGTAGATATTTCCATGTATACACAGATAGCAGTGTAGTTATTTCCATGTTTATAGGGATAGCAGTGTAGGTATTTCCATTGATATACAGATAGCTGTGTAGATATTTGCATGTTCATACAGATAGCGGTGTAGATATTTCCATGTTCATACAGATGGCGCTGTAGATAATTGCATGTTTATAGAGATGGCGTTGTAGATATTTTCATGTTTACACACATGGCGGTGTAGATATTTCCATGTTTACACAGAAAGAGGTGTAGACATTTCCATGTTTACACAGATAGCGGCGTGGATATTTCCATGTTTATGCAGATAGCGGTGTAGATATTTACATGTTTATACAGATAGCGGTGCGGATATTTCCATGTTTATACAGATAGTTGGGCAGATATTTCCATGTTTATACAGATAGCAGTGTAGATATTTCCATCTTAATACAGATGGCTGTGTAGATATTTCCATGTTCTTACAGATGGCTGTGTAGATATTTCCATGTTCATACAGATGGCGGTGTAGATATTTCGAAGTTTATACAGATAGTGGTGTAGTTATTTCCATGTTTATAGATAGAGCGGTGTAGATATTTTCATGTTTATACAGATAGCGGTGTAGATATTTCCATCTTAATACAGATGGCGGTGTAGATATCTCCATGTTCGTACAGATGGCGGTGTAGATATTCCCATGTTCATACAGATGGCAGTGTAGATATTTCGAAGTTTATAGAGATAGCGCTGTAGTTACTTCCATATTTATAGAGAACTCTGTGTAGATATTTCCATGAATATGCAGATAGCTGTGTAGATATTTCCATGTTCATGCAGATGGCTGTGTAGATATTTCCATGTTCATCCAGATGCCGGTGTAGATATTTCCAGGTTCACCCAGATGCCGGTGTAGATATTTCCACGTTTATAGAGATGGCGGTGTAGATATTTTCATGTTTACCCAGATGGCGGTGTAGATATTTCCATGTTCATACAGATGGCGGCATAGATATTTCCACGTTTATAGAGATGGCGGTGTAGATATTTTCATGTTTACACAGGTGGCGGTGTAGATATTTCCATGTTTACACTGATAGCGATGTAGACATTTCCATGTTTACACAGATAGCGGTGTGGATATTTCCATGTTTATGCAGATAGCGGTGTAGATATTTCCATGTTTATACAGAAAGCGGTGCGGTTATTTCCATGTTTATACAGATAGTGGTGCACATATTTCCATCTTTATACAGATATCGGTGCAGCTATTTCCATCTTAATACAGATGGCGGTGTAGATATGTAAATGTTCGTACAGGTGGCGGTGTAGATATTTCCATGTTCATACAGATGGCGGTGTAGATATTTTGAAGTTTACAGAGATAGCGCTGTAGTTATTTCCATATTTATAGAGAAATCTGTGTAGATATACCCATGTATATGCAGATAGCTGTGTAGATATTTCCATGTTCATGCAGATGGCAGTGTAGATATTTCCATGTTCATCCAGATGCCGGTGTAGTTATATCCATGTTCATACAGATAACGGTGAAGATATTTCCAAGTTCATACAGATGGCGGTTTAGATATTTCCATGTTCATACATATGGCGGTGTAGATATTTCCATGTTCATAGAGATGGCGGTGTAGATATTTCCATGTTCATACAAATGGCGGTGTAGACATTTCCATGTTCATAGAGATGGCGGTGTAGATATTTCCATGTTTATACAGATAGCAGCGTAGTTATTTCCATGTTTATAGAGATAGCAGTGTAGATATTTCCATTGATATACAGATAGCTGTGTAGGTATTTGCATGTTCATACAGATAGAGGTGTAGATATTTCCATGTTGATACAGATAGCGGTGTAGATATTTCCATGTTCATACAGATAGCGGTGTAGATATTTCCATGTTCATACAGATAGCGGTGAAGTTATATCCATGTTCATACAGTTAGCGGTGTAGATATTTCCATGTTCATACAGATGGCGTTGTAGATATTTACATGTTCCTACAGATGGCGGTGTAGATAATTCCATGTTCGTACAGATGGCGGTGTTGATATTTCCATGTTCATAGAGATGGCGGTTTAGATATTTCTATGTTTATGCAGATAGCGGTATAGATATTTCCATGTTTATACAGATAGTGGTGTAGATATTTCCATGTATATAGAGATGGCGGTCTAGATATTTCCATGTTTTTAGAGATAGTGGTGTAGTTATTTCCAATTATATAGAGACAGCGTTGTAGATATTTCCATGTTTATACAGAAAGCGGTGAAGGTATTTCCATGTTTATACAGATAGCGGTGCAGATATTTAAATGTTTATACAGATAGCGGTGTAGATATTTCCATGTTTATAGAGATAGTGGTGTGGATAATTCCAATTTTATACAGATAGCAGTGTAGATATTTCCAAGTTCATACAGATAGCGGTGTAGATATTTCTGCGTTTATAGAGATGGCGGTGTAGATATTTCCATGTTCATACAGACGGCGCTGTAGATATTTCCATGTTTATAGAGATGGTGGTGTAGATATTTTCATGTTTACACAGATGGCAGTGTAGATATTTCCATGTTTACACAGAAAGCGGTGTAGACATTTCCATGTTTACACAGACAGCGGTGTGGATATTTCCATGTTTATGCAGATAGCGGTGTAGATATTTCCATGTTTATACAGATAGCGGTGCGGATATTTCCATGTTTATACAGATACTTGGGCAGATATTTCCATGTTTATACAGATAGTGGTGTATATATTTCCATCTTAATACAGATGTCGGTGTAGATATCTCCATGTTCATACAGAGGTTGGTGTAGATATTTCCATTTTCATACAGATGGCAGTGTAGATATTTCGAAGTTTATAGAGATAGCGCTGTAGTTATTTCCATATTTATAGAGAAATATGTGTGGATATTTCCATGTATATGCAGATAGCTGTGTAGATACTTCCATGTTCATGCAGATAGCGGTGTAGATATTTCCATGTTCATCCAGATGCCGGTGTAGATATTTCCATGTTCATGCAGATGGCGGTGTACATATATCCATGTTCATGCAGATGGCGGTGAAGGTATTTCCATGTCCATACAGATGGCGGTGTAGATATTTCCATGTTCATACAAATGGCGGTGTAGATATTTCCTTGTTCATACAGATGGCGGTGTAGATATTTCCAAGTCTATAGAGATGGCGGTGTAGATATTTCCATATTTATAGAGAAATCTGTGTAGATATTTCCATGTATATGCAGATAGCTATGTAGATATTTCCATGTTCATGCAGATAGCGGTGTAGATATTTCCATGTTCATCCAGATGCCAGTGTAGATATACCCGTGTTCATACAGATGGCGGTGAAGATATTTCCATGTTCATACAGATGGCCTTGTAGATATTTCCAAGTTCATACAAATGGCGGTGTAGATATTTCCAGGTTCACAGAGATGGCGGTGTAGATATTTCCATGTTCCTACAAATGGCGGTGTAGACATTTCCATGTTCATAGAGATGGCGGTGTAGATATTTCCATGTTTATACAGATAGCAGTGTAGTTATTTCCATGTTTATAGAGATAGCAGTGTAGATATTTCCATTGATATACAGATAGCTGTGTAGATATTTGCATGTTTATACAGATAGCGGTGTAGTTATTTCCATGTTCATACAGATAACGGTGTAGATATTTCCATGTTCATACAGTTAGCAGTGTAGATATTTCCATGTTCATATACATGGCGGTGTAGGTATTTACATGTTCATACAGATGGCGGTGTAGATATTTCCTTGTTCGTACAGATGGCGGTGTAGATATTTCCACATTCATACAGGTGGCGGTGTAGATATTTCCATGTTTTTACAGATAGCGGTGAAGTTATTTCCACGTTTATAGAGATAGCAGTGTAGATATTTCCGTTGATATACAGATAGCTTTGTAGATATTTGCATGTTCATACAGATAGCGGTGTAGATATTTCCATGTTCATACAGATAGCGGTGTAGATATTTCCATGTTCATACAGATAGCGGTGTAGATATTTCCATGTTCATACAGATAACGGTGAAGGTATTTCCATGTTCATACAGATAGCGGTGTAGATATTTCCATGTACATACAGTTAGCGTTGTAGGTGTTTCCATGTTCATACAGATGGCGGTGTAGATATTTACATGTTCATACAGATGGCGGTGTATATATTTACATGTTCGTACAGATGGCGGTATAGATATTTCCATGTTCATTGAGATGGTGGCATAGCTATTTCCATGTTTATACAGATAGCGGTATAGATATTTCCATGTTTATTCAGATGGTGGTGTAGATATTTCCATGTTTATAGAGATTGCGGTCTAGATATTTCCATGTTTATAGAGATAGTGGTGTAGTTGTTTCCAAGTTTATAGAGATGGCGTTGTAGATATTTCCATGTTTATACAGATAGCGGTGAAGATATTTCCATGTTTATACAGATAGCGGTGTAGATATTTCCATGTTTATACAGATAGCGGTGTAGATATTTCTATCTTAATACAGATGGAGGTGTAGATATGTCCATATTCATACAGATGGCGGTGTAGATATTTCGAAGTTTATAGAGATAGCGCTGTAGTTATTTCCATATTTATAGAGAAATCTGTGTAGATATTTCCATGTATGTGCAGATAGCTGAGTAGATATTTCCATGCTCATGCAGATAGCAGTGTAGATATTTCCATGTTCATCCAGATGCCGGTGGAGATATATCCATGTTCATACAGATGGCGGTGAAGATATTTTCATGTTCATACAGATGGCGGTGTAGATAATTCCATGTTCATACAAATGGGGGTGTAGATATTTCCATGTTCATAGAAATGGCGGTGTAGATATTTCCATGCTCATACAAAAGGCAGTGTAGATATTTCCATGTTCATAGAGATGGCGGTGTAGATATTTCCATGTTTATACAGATAGCTGTGTAGTTATTTCCATGGTTATAGAGATAGCAGTGTAGATATTTCCATTGATATACAGATAGCTGTGTAGATATTTGCATGTACATACAGATAGCTGTGTAGATATTTGCATGTTCATAAAGATAGCGGTGTAGATATTTGCATGTTCATAAAGATAGCGGTGTAGATATTTCCATGTTCATACAGATAGCGGTGTAGATATTTACATGTTCATACAGATGGCGGTGTAGATATTTCCATGTTCATACGGATGGCAGTGTAGATATTTCCATGTTCACACAGGTGGCGGTGTGGATATTTCCATGTTTATACAGATATCAGTGTAGTTATTTCCATGTTTATAGAGATAGCAGTGTAGATATTTCCATTGATATACAGATAGCTGTGTAGATATTTGCATGTCCATACAGATAGCGGTGTAGATATTTCCATGTTCATACAGATAGCGGTGTAGATAATTCCATGTTCATACAGATGGCGGTGTAGATAATTCCATGTTCATACAAATGGCGGTGTAGATATTTCCATGTTCAAAGAGATGGCGGTGTAGATATTTCCATGCTCATACACATGGCGGTGTAGATATTTCCTTGTTCAAAGAGATGGCGGTGTAGATATTTCCATGTTTACACAGACAGCAGTGTAGTTATTTCCATAGTTATAGAGATAGCAGTGTAGTTATTTCCATTGATATACAGATAGCTGTGTATTTATTTGCATGTTCATACAGATAGCTGTTTAGATATTTTGATGTTCATAAAGATAGCGGTGTAGATATTTCCATGTTCATACAGATGGCGGTGTAGATATTTACATGTTCGTAGGGATGGCAGTGTAGATATTTCCATGTTCATACAGGTGGCGGTGTAGATATTTCCATGTTTATACAGATAGCAGTGTAGCTATTTCCATGTTTATAGAGATAGCAGTGTAGATATTTCCTTTGATATTCAGATAGCTGTGTAGATATTTGCATGTTCATACAGATAGCGGTGTAGATATTTCCATGTTCATATAGATAGCGGTGTAGATATTTCCATGTTCATACAGATAGCGGTGTAGATATTTAAATGTTCATACAGATAACGGTGTAGATATTTCCATGTTCAAACAGATAGCGGTGTAGATATTTCCATGTTCATACAGTTAGCGGTGTAGATATTTCCATGTTCGTACAGATAGCGGTGTAGATATTTCCATGTTCATACAGTTAGCGGTGTAGATATTTCCATGTTCGTACAGATGGCGTTGTAGATATTTCCATGTTCATAGAGATGGCGGTGTAGATATTTCCATGTTTATGCAGATTGCGGTATAGATATTTCCATGTTTATACTGATGGTGGTGTAGTTATTTCCATGTTTATAGAGACGGCTGTCTAGATATTTCCATGTTTATACCGATAGAGATGAAGACATTTCCATGTTTATACAGATAGCGGTGTAGATAATTAAATGTTTATACAGATAGCGGTGTAGATATTTCCATGTTTATAGAGATAGTGTTGTAGATAATTCCAATTTTATACAGATAGCAGTGTAGATATTTCCAAGTTCATACAGATAGCAGTGTAGATATTTCGAAGTTTATAGAGATAGCGCTGTAGTTATTTCCATATTTATAGAGAAATCTGTGTAGATATTTCCATGTATATGCAGATAGCTGTGTAGATATTTCCATGTTCATGCAGATAGCGGTGTAGATATGTCCATGTTCATCCAGATGCCGGTGTAGATATATCCATGTTCATACAGATAGCGGTGTAGATATATCCATGTTCATACAGATGGCGGTGAAGTTATTTCCATGTTCATACAGATGGCAGTGTAGATATTTCCATGTTCATAGAGATGGCAGTGTAGATATTTCCATGTACATACAAATGGCGGTGTAGATATTTCCATGTTTATAGAGATAGTGTTGTAGATAATTCCAATTTTATACAGATAGCAGTGTAGATATTTCCAAGTTCATACAGATAGCAGTGTAGATATTTCGAAGTTTATAGAGATAGCGCTGTAGTTATTTCCATATTTATAGAGAAATCTGTGTAGATATTTCCATGTATATGCAGATAGCCGTGTAGATATTTCCATGTTCTTGCAGATAGGAGTGTAGATATATCCATGTTCATAGAGATGGCGGTGTAGATATTTCCATGCTCATACAAATGGCGGTGTAGATATTTCCATGTTCATAGAGATGGCGGTGTAGATATTTCCATGTTCATAAAGATAGCGGTGTAGATATTTGCATGTTCATACAGATAGCGGTGTAGATATTTCCATGTTCATACAGATAGCGGTGTAGATATTTCCATGTTCATACAGATAGCGGTGTAGATATTTCCATGTTCATACAGTTAGCGGTGTAGATATTTCCAAGTTCATACAGATGGCGGTGTAGATATTTACATGTTCATACAGATGGCGTTGTAGGTATTTCCATGTTCGTACGGATGGCATTGTAGATATTTCCATGTTCATACAGGTGGCGGTGTAGATATTTCCATGTTTATACAGATAGCAGTGTAGTTATTTCCATGTTTATAGAGATAGCAGTGTAGATATTTCCATTGATATACAGATAGCTGTGTAGATATTTGCATGTTCATACAGATAGCTGTTTAGATATTTCGATGTTCATAAAGATAGCGGTGTAGATATTTCCATGTTCATAAAGATAGCAGTGTAGATATTTCCATGTTCATACTGTTAGCAGTGTAGATATTTCCATGTTCATACAGATAGCGGTGTAGATATTTCCATGTTCATAAAGTTAGCGGTGTAGATATTTCCATGTTCATACAGATGGCGGTGTAGATATTTACATGTTCATACAGATGGCGGTGTAGATATTTCCATGGTCGTAGGGATGGCAGTGTAGATATTTCCATGTTCATACAGGTGGCGGTGTAGATATTTCCATGTTTATACAGATAGCAGTGTAGTTATTTCCATGTTTATAGAGATAGCAGTGTAGATATTTCCTTTGATATAGAGATAGCTGTGTAGATATTTGCATGTTCATACAGATAGCGGTGTAGATATTTCCATGTTCATACAGATAGCGGTGTAGATATTTCCATGTTCATACAGATAGCAGTGAATATATTTCCATGTTCATACAGATAACGGTGTAGATATTTCCATGTTCAAACAGATAGCGGTGTAGATATTTCCATGTTCATACAGTTAGTGGTGTAGATAATTCCATGTTCATACAGATAGCGGTGTAGATATTTCCATGTTCATACAGTTAGCGGTGTAGATATTTCCATGTTCGTACAGATGGCGGTGTAGATATTTCCATGTTCATAGAGATGGCGGTGTAGATATTTCCATGTTTATGCAGATAGCGGTATAGATATTTCCATGTTTATACTGATGGTGGTGTAGTTATTTCCATGTTTATAGAGACGGCGGTCTAGATATTTCCATGTTTATAGAGATAGTGGTGTAGTTATTTCCAAGTTTATAGAGACATCGTTGTAGATATTTCCATGTTTATACCGATAGCGGTGAAGATATTTCCATGTTTATACAGATAGCGGTGTAGATAATTAAATGTTTATACAGATAGCGGTGTAGATACTTCCATGTTTATAGAGATAGTGTTGAAGATAATTCCAATTTTATACTGATAGCAGTTTAGATATTTCCAAGTTCATACACATAGCAGTGTAGATATTTCGAAGTTTACAGAGATAGCGCTGTAGTTATTTCCATATTTATAGAGAAATCTGTGTAGATATTTCCATGTATATGCAGATAGCTGTGTAGATATTTCCATGTTCATGCAGATAGCGGCGTAGCTATGTCCATGTTCATCCAGATGCCGGTGTAGATATATCCATGTTCATACAGATAGCGCTGTAGATATATCCGTGTTCATACAGATGGCGGTGAAGTTATTTCCATGTTCATACAGATGGCAGTGTAGATATTTCCATGTTCATAGAGATGGCAGTGTAGATATTTCCATGTTCATACAAATGGCGGTGTAGATATTTCCATGTTTATAGAGATAGTGTTGTAGATAATTCCAATTTTATACAGATAGCCGTGTAGATATTTCCAAGTTCATACAGATAGCAGTGTAGATATTTCGAAGTTTATAGAGATAGCGCTGTAGTTATTTCCATATTTATAGAGAAATCTGTGTAGATATTTCCATGTATATGCAGTTAGCTGTGTAGATATTTCCATGTTCTTGCAGATAGCAGTGTAGATATTTCCAAGTTCATCCAGATGCCGGTGTAGATATATCCATGTTCATACAGATGGCGGTGAAGATATTTCCATGTTCATACAGATGGCGGTGTAGATATTTCCATGCTCATACAAATGGCGGTGTAGATATTTCCATGTTCATAGAGATGGCGGTGTAGATATTTCCATGTTCATAGAGATAGCGGTGTAGATATTTCCATGTTCATACAGATAGCGGTGTAGATATTTCCATGTTCATACAGATAGCGGTGTAGATATTTCCATGTTCATACAGATAGCGGTGAAGTTATATCCATGTTCATACAGTTAGCAGTGTAGATATTTCCATGTTCATACAGATGGCGGTGTAGATATTTACATGTTCCTACAGATGGCGGTGTAGATAATTCCATGTTCGTACAGATGGCGGTGTTGATATTTCCATGTTCATAGAGATGGCGGTGTAGATATTTCTATGTTTATGCAGATAGCGGTATAGATATTTCCATGTTTATACAGATGGTGGTGTAGATATTTCCATGTTTATAGAGATGGCGGTCTAGATATTTCCATGTTTATAGAGATAGTGGTGTAGTTATTTCCAAGTATATAGAGACAGCGTTGTAGATATTTCCATGTTTATACAGATAGCGGTGAAGATATTTCCATGTTTATACAGATAGCGGTGCAGATATTTAAATGTTTATACAGATAGCGGTGTAGATATTTCCATGTTTATAGAGATAGTGGTGTGGATAATTCCAATTTTATACAGATAGCAGTGTAGATATTTCCAAGTTCATACAGATAGCGGTGTAGATATTTCCACGTTTATAGAGATGGCGGTGTAGATATTTCCATGTTCATACAGACGGCGCTGTAGATATTTCCATGTTTATAGAGATGGCGGTGTAGATATTTTCATGTTTACACAGATGGCAGTGTAGATATTTCCATGTTTACACAGAAAGCGGTGTAGACATTTCCATGTTTACACAGACAGCGGTGTGGATATTTCCATGTTTATGCAGATAGCGGTGTAGATATTTCCATGTTTATACAGATAGCGGTGCGGATATTTCCATGTTTATACAGATACCTGGGCAGATATTTCCATGTTTATACAGATAGTGGTGTATATATTTCCATCTTAATACAGACGTCGGTGTAGATATCTCCATGTTCATACAGAGGTTGGTGTAGATATTTCCATTTTCATACAGATGGCAGTGTAGATATTTCGAAGTTTATAGAGTTAGCGCTGTAGTTATTTCCATATTTATAGAGAAATATTTGTGGATATTTCCATGTATATGCAGATAGCTGTGTGGATACTTCCATGTTCATGCAGATAGCGGTGTAGATATTTCCATGTTCATCCAGATGCCGGTGTAGATATTTCCATGTTCATGCAGATGGCGGTGTAGATATATCCATGTTCATTCAGATGGCGGTGAAGTTATTTCCATGTCCATACAGATGGCGGTGTAGATATTTCCATGTTCATACAAATGGCGGTGTAGATATTTCCATGTTCATACAGATGGCGGTGTAGATATTTCCAAGTCTATAGAGATGGCGGTGTAGATATTTCCATATTTATAGAGAAATCTGTGTAGATATTTCCATGTATATGCAGATAGCTATGTAGATATTTCCATGTTCATGCAGATAGCGGTGTAGATATTTCCATGTTCATCCAGATGCCAGTGTAGATATACCCGTGTTCATACAGATGGCGGTGAAGATATTTCCATGTTCATACAGATGGCCTTGTAGATATTTCCAAGTTCATACAAATGGCGGTGTAGATATTTCCAGGTTCACAGAGACGGCGGTGTGGATATTTCCATGTTCCTACAAATGGCGGTGTAGATATTTCCATGTTCATAGAGATGGCGGTGTAGATATTTCCATGTTTATACAGATAGCAGTGTAGTTATTTCAATGTTTATAGAGATAGCAGTGTAGATATTTCCATTGATATACAGATAGCTGTGTAGATATTTGCATGTTCATACAGATAGCGGTGTAGTTATTTCCATGTTCATACAGATAACGGTGTAGATATTTCCATGTTCGTACAGTTAGCGGTGTAGATATTTCCATGTTCATATATATGGCGGTGTAGGTATTTACATGTTCATACAGATGGCGCTGTAGATATTTCCTTGTTTGTACAGATGGCGGTGTAGATATTTCCACATTCATACTGGTGGCGGTGTAGATATTTCCATGTTTTTACAGATAGCGGTGTAGTTATTTCCATGTTTATAGAGATAGCAGTGTAGATATTTCCGTTGATATACAGATAGCTTTGTAGATATTTGCATGTTCATACAGATAGCGGTGTAGATATTTCCATGTTCATACAGATAGCGGTGTAGATATTTCCATGTTCATACAGATAGCGGTGTAGATATTTCCATGTTCATACAGATAACGGTGAAGGTATTTCCATGTTCATACAGATAGCGGTGTAGATATTTCCATGTTCATACAGTTAGCGGTGTAGATGTTTCCATGTTCATACAGATGGCGGTGTAGATATTTACATGTTCATACAGATGGCGGTGTATATATTTACGTATTCGTACAGATGGCGGTGTAGATATTTCCATGTTCATTGAGATGGTGGCGTAGATATTTCCATGTTTATACAGATAGCGGTATAGATATTTCCATGTTTATACAGATGGTGGTGTAGATATTTCCATATTTATTGAGATTGCGGTCTAGATATTTCCATGTTTATAGAGATAGTGGTGTAGTTGTTTCCAAGTTTATAGAGATGGCTTTGTAGATATTTCCATGTTTATACAGATAGCGGTGAAGATATTTCCATGTTTATACAGATAGCGGTGGAGATATTTGCATGTTTATACAGATAGCGGTGTAGATATTTCCATGTTTATAGAGATAATGTTGTAGATAATTCCAATTTTATACAGATAGCAGTGTAGATATTTCCAAGTTCATACAGATAGCGGTGTAGATAATTCCACGTTTATAGAGATGGCGGTGTAGATATTTCCATGTTCATACAGATGGCGGTGTAGATATTTCCATGTTTATAGAGATGGCGGTGTAGATATTTTCATGTTTACACAGATGGCGGTGTAGATATTTCCATGTTTACACAGATAGCGGTGTAGACATTTCCATGTTTACACAGATAGCGGTGTGGATATTTCCATGTTTACGCAGATAGAGGTGTAGATATTTCCATGTTTATACAGATAGCGGTGTGGATATTTCCATGTTTATACCGATAGTTGGGCAGATATTTCCACGTTTATAGAGATGGCGGTCTAGATATTTCCATCTTAATACAGATGGCGGTGTAGATATGTCCATGTTCATACAGATGGCGGTGTAGATATTTCGAAGTTTATAGAGATAGCGCTTAAGTTATTTCCATGTTTATAGAGAAATCTGTGTAGATATTTCCATGTATATGCAGATAGCTGTGTAGATACTTCCATGTTCATGCAGATAGCGGTGTAGATATTTCCATGTTCATCCAGAGGCCGGTGTAGATATATCCATGTTCATGCAGATGGCGGTGAAGGTATTTCCATGTCCATACAGATGGCGGTGTAGATATTTCCATGTTCATACAAATGGCGGTGTAGATATTTCCATGTTCATACAGTTGGCGGTGTAGATATTTCCAAGTCTATAGAGATGGCGGTGTAGATATCTTCATATTTACACAGATGGCGGTGTAGATATTTCCATGTATACACAGATAGCAGTGTAGACATTTCCATGTTTGCACAGATAGCGGTGTGGATATTTCCATGTTTATGCAGATAGCGGTGTAGATATTTCCATGTTTTTACAGATAGCGGTGTAGTTATTTCCATGTTTATACAGATAGCGGTGTAGATATTTCCATGTTCATACAGTTAGTGGTGTAGATATTTCCATGTACATACGGATGGTGGTGTAGATATTTACATGTTCATACAGATGGCGGTGTAGATATTTCCATGTTCGTACTGATGGCGGTGTAGATATTTCCATGTTCATACAGGTGGCGTTGTAGATATTTCCATGTTTTTACAGATAGCAGTGTAGTTATTTCCATGTTTATAGAGATAGCATTATGGATATTTCCACTGATATACAGATAGCTTTGTAGATATTTGCATGTTCATACAGATAGCGGTGTAGATATTTCCATGTTCATACAGATAGCGGTGTAGATATTTCCATGTTCATACACATAGCGGTGTAGATATTTCCATGTTCATACAGATAACGGTGTAGATATTTCCATGTTCATACAGATAGCGGTGTAGATATTTCCATGTTCATACAGTTAGCGGTGTAGATGTTTCCATGTTCATACTGATGGCGGTGTAGATATTTACATGTTCGTACAGATGGCGGTGAATATATTTCCATGTTCGTACAGATGGCGGTGTAGATATTTCCATGTTCATAGAGATGGTGGCGTAGATATTTCCATGTTTATGCAGATAGTGATATAGATATTTCCATGTTTATACAGATGGTGGTGTAGATATTTCCATGTTTATAGAGTTGGCGGTCTAGATATTTCCATGTTTATACAGATAGCGGTGTAGATATTTCCATCTTAATACAGATGGTGCTGTAGATAAGTCCATGTTCATACAGATGGCAGTGTAGATATTTCGAAGTTTATAGAGATAGCGCTGTAGTTATTTCCATATTTATAAAGAAATCTGTGTAGTTATTTCCATGTATATGCAGATAGCTCTGTAGATATTTCCATGTTCTTGCAGATAGCAGTGTAGTTATTTCCATGTTCATCCAGATGCCGGTGTAGTTACATCCATGTTCATACAGATGGCGGTGAAGATATTTCCATGTTCATACAGATGGCGGTGTAGATATTTCCATGTTCATACAAATGGCGGTGTAGATATCTCCATGTTCATAGAGATGGCGGTGTAGATATTTCCATGCTCATACAAATGGCGGTGTAGATATTTCCATGTTCATAGAGATGGCGGTGTAGATATTTCCATGTTCATAAACATAGCGGTGTAGATATTTCCATGTTCATACAGATAGCGGTGTAGATATTTCCATGTTCATCCAGATGCCGTTGTATATATATCCATGTTCATACAGATGGCGCTGAAGATATATCCATGTTCATACAGCTGGCGGTGTAGATATTTCCATGTTCATACAAATGGCGGTGTAGATATTTCCATGTTCATAGAGACGGCGGTGAAGATATTTCCATGTTCATACAAATGGCGGTGTAGATATTTCCATGTTCATACAGATGGCGGTGTAGATATTTCCATGTTTATAAAGATGGCGGTGTAGATATTTTCATGTTTACACAGATGGCGGTGTAGATATTTCCGTTGATATACAGATAGCTTTGTAGATATTTGCATGTTCATACAGATAGCTGTGTAGATATTTCCATGTTCATAAAGATAGCGGTGTAGATATTTCCATGTTCATACAGATAGCGGTGTATATATTTCCATGTTCATGCAGATAGCGGTGTAGATATTTCCATGTTCATACAGATGGCATTGTAGATATTTCCATGTTTAAACAGATGGCGGTGTAGATATATTCATGTTCATACAGATGGCGGTGTCGGTATTTCCATGTTTATAGAGATGGCGGTGTAGATACTTCCATGTTTATAGAGATGGCACTGTAGATATTTTCATTTGCATACAGATAGCGGTGTATATATTTCCATGTTTATAGAGATAGCAGTATAGATATTTCCATGTTTATACTCATAGCGGTGTAGATATTTACATGTTTATAGAGATAGCGGTGTAGATATTTCCATTTTTATGCAGATGGCGGTGTAGATATTTCCATGTTTATACAGATGGCAGTGTAGATATTTCCATGTTTATGCAGATGGCGGTGTAGATATTTCCATGTTTATAGAGGTGGCGGTTTAGATATTTCCTTGTTCGTACAGATAGCGGTGTAGGTATTTCCATGTTTATAGAGATAGCGGTGCAGATATTTCCATGTTTATACAGATAGCGGTGTAGATATTTCCATGTTTATACAGATAGCAGTGTAGATATTTCCATGTTCATACAGATAGGGTGTAGGTATTTCCACCTTTTAGAGATGGCGGTGTAGATATTTCCATGTTGGTACTGATGGCAGCGTAGATATTTCCATGTTCATGGAGATGGCTGTGTAGATATTTCCATGTTTATACTGATGGCGGTGTAGATATTTCCATGTTTATACAGATAGCGGTTTAGATATTTCCATGTTTATACAGATAGCGGTGTAGATATTTCCATGTTCATACAGATAGCAGTGTAGATATTTCCATGTTTATACAGATAGTGGTGTAGATATTTTCATCTTAATACAGATGGCGGTGCAGATATTTCCATGTTTATACAGATAGCGGTTTAGATATTTCCATGCTTATACAGATAGCGGTTTAGATATTTCCATGTTTATACAGATAGCGGTGTAGATATTTCCATGTTCATACAGATAGCAGTGTAGATATTTCCATGTTTATACAGATAGTGGTGTAGATATTTTCATCTTAATACAGATGGCGGTGCAGATATTTCCATGTTTATACAGATAGCGGTTTAGATATTTCCATGCTTATACAGATAGCGGTGTAGATATTTCCATGTTTATACAGATAGCGGTGTAGATATTTCCATGCTTATACAGATAGCGGTGTAGATATTTCCATGTTTATACAGATGGCGGTGTAGATATTTCCATGTTCTTACAGATGGCGGTGCAGACATTTCCATGTTCGTACAGATGGCGGTGCAGATATTTCCATGTTTATAGAGATAGCGGTGTAGTTATTTCCGTGTTTATAAAGATAGCTGTGTAGATATTTCCATGTATACACAGGTAACTGTGTAGATATTTCCATGTTCATACAGATATCGCTGTAGATATTTCCATGTTCATAGAGATAGCGGTGTAGATATTTCCATGTTCATACAGATAGCGGTGTAGTTATTTCCATGTTCCTACAGATGGCGGTGAAGATATTACCATGTTCATAGAGATGGCGGTGTAGATATTTCCATTTTCATATGGACGGCGTTGTAGATATTTCCATGTTCATACAGATGGCGGTGTAGATATTTCCATGTTGATAGAGATGGCGGTGTAGATATTTTCACGTTTATGCAGAGGGCTGTTTAGATATTTCCAAGTTTACAGAGATAGCGGTGTAGATATTCCCATGTTGATACACACAGCGTTGTAGGGATTTCCAAGTTCATAGAGATAGCGGTGTAGATATTTCCATGTTTATTGACATAGCGTTGTAGATATTTCCATGTTTATATGGATAGCTGTATAGATATTTCCCTGTTTCTACAGATGGCGGTGTAGATATTTCCATGTTTATAGAGATGGGTGTCTAGATATTTCCATGTTTATAGAGATAGTGTTGAAGTTATTTCCAAGTTTATAGGGAAAGCGTTGTAGATACTTCCATGTTTAGACAGATAGTTGTGAAGAACTTTCCATGTTTACACAGATAGTGGTGTAGACCTTTCCATGTTTACACAGATAGCATTGTAGGTATTTACATGTATATAGAGATAGCGGTGTAGTTATTTCCATGTTTATACAGATAGCGGTGAAGGTATTTCCATGTTTACACAGATAGCGGTGTGGATGTTTCCATGATTATAGAGGTAGCGGTGCAGATATTTTCATGTTTATGCAGATAGTGGTGTAGATATTTCCATGTTTATACAGATGGCAGTGTAGATATTTCCACGTTTATAGAGATGGCGGTGTAGATATTTCCATGTTTATACAGAGGGAGGTTTAGATATTTCCATGATTACACAGATAGCGGTGTAGATATTTCCATTTTGATACACATAGCGGGGTACATATTTCCAAGTTTATAGAGATAGATGTGTAGATATTTCCATTTTGATACACATAGCGGGGTAGATATTTCCAAGTTCATAGAGATAGTTGTGTAGATATTTCCATCCTTGTAGAGATAGTGTTGTAGATATTTGCATGTTTATACAGATAGCGGTATAGAAACTTCCATGTTTATACAGATGGCGGTGTAGATATTTCCATGTTTATAGAGATGGCGGTCTAGATATTTCCATGTTTATAGAGATAGTGGTGTTGTTATTTCCAAGTTTATGGAGATAGCGGTGTAGCTATTTCCATGTTTATACAGATAGCGGTGTAGATATTTCTATGTTTATAGAGATAGCAGTGTAGATATTTCCATTTTTATACAGATAGCAATGTAGATATCTCCATGTTCATACAGATAGCGGTGTTGATGCTTCCATGTTGATCGAGATGGCGATGTACATATTTCCAAGTTCATGCAGATAGCGGTGGAGATATTTCCATGTTCATACAGATGGCGTTGTAGATATTTCCAGGTTCATACAGATGGCGATGTAGATACGTCCATGTTCATAGAGATGGCGGTGTTGATATTTCCATGTTCATACAGATGGCGGTGTAGATATTTCCTTATTTATAGAGATGGCGGTATAGATATTTCCATGTTTATACCGAATGCGGTGTAGATATTTCCATGTTTATAGAGATGGCAGTGTAGATATTTCCATGTTCACGCAGACTGCGGTGTAGATATTTCTATGTTCATACAGACGGCGGTGTAGATATTCCCACGTTCATACGGATGGCGGTTTAGGTATTTCCATGTTAATACAGATGATAGTGTAGATATTTCCATGTTTATGGAGATGGCGGTGTAGATATTTCCATGTTTATACAGAGGGAGATTTAGATATTTCCATGTTTACAGAGATAGCGGTGTAGATATTTCCATGTTTAAACAGATAGCGGTGTAGATATTTCCATGTTTATACAGATAGCGGTGTCGATATTTCATTGTTTATAGAGATGGCGGTCTAGGAATTTCCTCGCTTATACAGATAGCGGTGTAGATATTTCCATGTTTATAGAGATAGCAGTGTAGATATTTCCATTTTTTTTCAGATAGCAATGTAGATATTTCCATGTTCATGCAGATTGCAGTGTAGATATTTCCAAGTTCATACAGATAGTGGTGTAGATATTTCCGAGTTCATACAGGTAGCGGTGTAGATATTTCCACCTTTATACGGATAGCGGTGTAGATATTTCCATGTTTATACAGACAGCGTTGTAGATATTTCCATGTTTATAGAGGTGGCGGTTTAGATATTTTCTTGTTTGTACAGATAGCGGTGTAGGTATTTCCATGTTTATAGAGATAGCGGTGCAGATATTTCCATGTTCATACAGATGGCTGTGTAGATATTTCCATGTTTATAGAGATGGCGGTGTAGATATTTCCATTTTTATACAGATGGCCGTGTAGATATTTCCATGTTTATAGAGATGGCGGTGTAGATATTTCCATGTTTATATTGATGGCGGTGTAGATTTTTCCATGTTTAGACAGATAGCGGTGTAGAAGTTTCCATGTTTACAGAGATAACGTAGATATTTACATGTTTAGAGAGATAGCGGTGTAGTTATTTCCATGTATATACAGATAGCGGTTTAGACATTTTCATCTTCATACAGATGGCGTTGAAGATATTTCCATGTTCATACAGATAGCGGTCAAGATATTCCCATGTTCATACGGATAGCGTTGTAGATATTTCCATGTTTATACAGATGGCGGTGTAGATATTTCCATGTTCATAGTGATGGCGGTGAAGATATTTCCATGTTCATAGCGAAGGCGGTGTATATTTTTCGATGTTCCTACAGATGGCTGTGTAGATATTTCCATGGTTATAGAGATGGCGGTTAGATTTTTCCATGTTTTTACAGAGGGTGGTTTAGATATTTCCACGTTTACAGAGATAGCAGTGTAGATATCTCCATGTTGATACATATAGCGGTGTAGATATTTCCAAGTTTATAGAGATAGCCGTGTAGATATTTCCATGTTTGTAGAGATAGCGTTGTAGATATTTCCATGTTTATACAGAGAGCGGTATAGATAATTCCATGTTTATACAGATGGCGGTGTAGATATTTCCATGTTTCTTGAGATGGCGGTCTAGATATTTCCATGTTTATAGAGATAGTGCTGTAGTTATTTCCAAGTTTATAGAGAGAGCTTTGCAGACATTTCCATCTTCATACAGATAGCGGTGTAGATATTTCCATGTTCATACAGATAGCGGTGTAGATATTTCCACCTTTATAGGGATGGCGGTGTAGATATTTCCATGTTCATACAGATGGCGGAGTAGGTATTTCCATGTTTATAGAGATGGTGGTGTAGATATTTCCATGTTTATGCAGAAAGTGGTGTAGATATTTCCATGTTAACACAGATAGCGGTGTAGACCTTACCATGTTTACACAGATAGCGTTGTAGTTATTTACATGTTTATAGAGTTTGCGTTGTAGTTATTTCCATGTTTATATAGATAGCGGTGAAGATATTTCCATGTTTACACAGATAGAGGTGTGGATATTTCCATGTTTATACAGATAGCGGTGTAGATATTTCCACCTTTATAGAGATAGCGGTGTAGATATTTCCATGTTCATACAGATGGCGGTGTAGATATTTCCATGTTTATAGAGATGGCGGTGTAGATATTTCCATTTTTATACAGATGGCCGTGTAGATATTTCCATGTTTATAGAGATGGCGGTGTAGATATTTCCATGTTTAGACAGATAGCGGTGTAGACGTTTAAATGTTTACAGAGATAACGTTGTAGATATTTACATGTTTAGAGAGATAGCGGTGTAGAAATTTTCACCTTTATAGAGATGGCTGTGTAGATATTTCCATGTTCATACAGATGGCAGTGTAGATATTTCCATGTTTATAGAGATGGAGGTGTAGATACTTCCATGTTTATACAGATGGCGGTGAAGCTATTTCCATGTTTATAGAGATGGCGTGTAGATATTTCCATGTTTATACAGATAGCGGTGTAGATATTTCCATATGTATAGAGATAGCTGTGTAGTTATTTCCATGTTTATAGAGATAGCTGTGTAGATATTTCCATGTATATACAGATAGCTGTGTAGATATTTCCATGTTCATACAGATAGCGGTGTGGATATTTACATGTTTATAGAGATAGCGGTGCAGATATTTCCATGTTCATACAGATAGCGGTGTTGATATTTCCGCGTTCATACAGATGGCAGTGTAGAGATTTCCATGTTCATACAGGTGGCAGTGTAGATATTTCCATGTTCCTACAAATGGCGGTGTAGATATTTCCATGTTTATAGAGATGGCGGTGTTGATATTTCCATGTTCACATGGAATGCGGTGTAGATATTTCTATGTTCATACAGATGGCGGTGTAGATATTTCAATGTTCATATGGATGGCGGTGTAGGTATTTCCATGTTCATACAGATGGCGGTGTAGATATTTCCATGTTTATAGTGATGGCGGTTTAGCTATTTCCATGTTTATACAGAGGGAGATTTAGATATTTCCAGGTTTACAGAGATAGAGGTGTAGATATTTACATCTTGGTACACATAGCGGTGTAGATACTTCCAAGTTTATAGAGATAGCAGCGTAGATATTTCCATGTTTACACAGATAGCGTTGTAGATGTTTCCATGTTTATACAGATAGCGTTGTAGATATTTCCGTGTTTATACAGATAGCGCTGTAGATATTTCCATGTTTATAGAGATGGCAGTCTAGGAATTTCCTTGTTTATACAGATAGCGGTGTAGATATTTTTATGTTTATACAGATAGTAGTGTACATATTTCCATTTTTATACAGATAGCAATGTATATATTTCCATGTTCATAAAGATATCGGTGTTGATGTTTCCATGTTGATCGAGATGGCGATGTACATATTTCCAAGTTCATGCAGATAGCGGTGGAGATATTTCCATGTTCATACAGATGGCGTTGTAGATATTTCCAGGTTCATACAGATGGCGATGTAGATGCGTCCATGTTCATAGAGATGGCGTTGTTGATATTTCCATGTTCATACGGATGGCAGTGTACATATTTCCATGCTCATAGAGGTAGCGGTGTAGACATTTCCATATTCTTACAGATAGCACTGTAGGTATTTCCATGTTCATAGAGATCGCAGTGTAGATATTTCCATGTTCATACAGAAGGCGATATGGATTTTTCCATGTTCATACAGACGGCGGTGAAGATATTTCCATGTTTATACAGATGTCGGTGTAGATAATTCCATGTTTATACAGATGGTGGTGTAGATATATTCATGTTCATACAGATGGCGGTGTCGGTATTTCCATGTTTATAGAGATGGCGGTGTAGATAATTCCATGTTTATAGAGATGGCACTGTAGATATTTTCATGTGCATACAGATAGCGGTGTATATATTTCCATATTTATAGAGATAGCAGTATAGATATTTCCTTGTTTATACTCATAGCGGTGTAGATATTTCCATGTTTATAGAGATAGCGGTGTAGATATTTCCATGTTTATGCAGATGGCGGTGTAGATATTTCCAGTTTAAACAGATGGCGGTGTAGATATTTCCATGTTTATGCAGATGGCGGTGTAGATATTTCCATGTTTATACAGATGTCAGTGTAGATATTTCCATGTTTACACAGATGGCAGTGTAGATATTTCCATGTTTACACAGATAGCGTTGTAGCTATTGTCTTGTTTATGGAGATAGTGGTGTATATATTTCCATGTTTATAGAGATGGCAGTGTAGATATTTCCATGTTCATACAGATTGCGTTGTAGATATTTCTATGTTCATGCAGATGGCGGTGTAGATATTTCCATCTTCATACGGATGGCGGTTTAGGTATTTCCATGTTAATACAGATGGCAGTGTAGATATTTCCATGTTTATAGAGGTGGCGGTGTAGATATTTCCATGTTTATACAGAGGGAGATTTAGATATTTCCATGTTTACAGAGATAGCGGTGTAGATATTTCTATATTTATACAGATAGTGGTGTAGATATTTAAATGTTTATACAGATAGCGGTGTCGATATTTCATTGTTTATAGAGATGGCGGTCTAGGAATTTCCTTGTTTATACAGATAGCGGTGTAGATATTTCCATGTTTATAGAGATAGCAGTGTAGATATTTCCATTTTTATACAGATAGCAATGTAGATATTACCATGTTCATGCAGATAGCAGTGTAGATATTTCCAAGTTCATAGAGATAGCGGTGTAGATATTTCCATGTTCATACAGATAGCGGTGTGGATATTTCCAAGTATATAGAGATAGTGGTGTAGATATTTCCATTTTTATACAGACAGGAGTGTAGATATTTCCACGTACATAGATATAGCGGTGTAGATATTTCCACCTTTATAGAGATGGCGGTGTAGATATTTCCATGGTTATACAGATAGCGGTGTAGATATTTCAATCTTAAAACAGATGGCGGTGTAGATATTTCTATGTTCATAGAGATGGCGGTGCAGATATTTCTATGTTCATACAGAAGGCGTTGTAGATATTTACATGTTTATAGAGATAGCGGTGTAGTTATTTCCATGTTTATACAGATAGCGGTGAAGATATTTCCATTTTTACACAGATAGCGGTTTCGATATTTCCATGTTTATACAGATAGCGGTGTGGATATTTCCATGTTTATACAGATAGGGGTGTAGATATTTCCATGTATATACAGATAGCGGTGTGGATATTTCCATGTTTATACAGATAGCGGTGTAGGTATTTCCCTGTTTTACAGAGAGCACTGTATACATTTCCAAGTTTAATCAGATAGCGGTGTAGATATTTCCATGTTTATAGAGACAGCGGTGTTGTTATTTCCATGTTTATACAGAAAGTGGTGTAGATTTTTCCATGTATATACAGATAGCGGTGTAGATATTTCCAACTTTATACAGATGGCAGTGTCGATATTTCCATGTTTATAGACATGGCGGTGAAGCAATTTCCTTGTTTATACAGATAGCGGTGTAGATATTTCCATGTTTATAGAGATGGCGGTGTAGATATTTCCATGTTCATACAGATAGCGCTGCAGATATTTCCATGTTCATAGAGATAGCGGTGTAGATATTTCCATGATCGTACAGATGGCGGTGTAGATATTTCCATGTTTACAGAGATAGCGGTGTTGATATTTCCATGTTGATACACATAGCGGTGTACATATTTCCAAGTTTGTAGAGATAGCTGTGCAGATATTTCCATGTTTATAGAGATAGCGCTGTAGATATTTCCATGTTTATACAGATAGCGGTGTAGATATTTCCATGTTTATACAGATGGCAGTGTAGATATTTCCATGTTCATACAGGTGGCAGTGCAGATATTTCCATGTTCATACAGATGGCGGTGTAGATATTTCCATGTTTACAGAGATAGTGGTGTAGTTATTTCCATGTTTATAGAGACAGCGGTGTAGATATTTCCATGTATATACAGATAGCTGTGTAGATATTTCCATGTTCATACCGATAGCAGTGTAGGTATTTCCATGTTAATACTGATAGCGGTGTAGATATTTCCATGTTCATACAGATGGCAGGGTAGATATTTCCATGTTCATAAAGATGGCGGTGTAGATATTTCCATGTTCTTCCAGATGGCGGTGTAGATATTTCCATGTTCATCCAGATGACGGTGAAGATATTTGCATGTTCATACAGATGGCGGTGTAGGTATTTCCATGTTTATACAGATAGCGGTGTACATATTTCCATGTTTATACAGATAGCGGTGTGGATATTTCCATGTTTATAGAGATAGCGGTGAAGATTTGTCCATGTTTATACAGATAGCTTTGTAGATATTTCCATGTTCATACAGATAGCGGTGTAGATATTTCCATGTTTATACGGATAGCGGTGTAGATATTTCCAGTTTTAAACAGATAGGTATGTAGATATTTCCATGTTTATAGAGATGGCGGTTTACATATTTCCTTGTTCATACAGATAGCGGTGTAGATATTTCCATGTTTATAGAGATTGCGATGTAGATATTTCCATGTTTATACAGATAGCAGTGTAGATATTTCCATGTTCGTACAGATAGCGGTGTAGATATTTCCACCTTTATAGAGATGGTGGCATAGATATTTCCATGTTGATACAGATGGCAGTGTAGATATTTCCATGTTCATAGAGACGGCGGTGTAGATATTTCCATGTTTATACAGATGGCGGTGTAGATATTTCCATGTTCATTGATACGGCGGTGTAGATATTTCCATGTTCATACGGATGGCGGTGAAGGTATTTCCATGATCATAGAGAAGCGGGATAGATATTTCCATGTTTACACGGATAGCGGTGTAGATATTTTCGTGTTCATTCAGATGGCGGTGAAGATGTTTCCATATTTAAACAGATGGCGGTGTAGATATTTCCATGTTCATACAGATGGCGGTGTAGGTATTTCCATGATCATACAGATCACGGTGTAGATATTTCCATGTTTTTAGAGATAGCGGTGTTGTTCTTTCCATGTTTATAGAGATGGCATTGTAGATATTTCCATCTTCATACAGACAGCAGTGTAGATATTTCCATGTTTATAGAGATGGCGGTCTAGATATTTATATGTTTATAGAGATAGCGGTGTATATATTTCTAAGTTTATGGAGATAGCGGTGTAGATATTTCCATGTTTATACAGATAGCGGTGTAGATATTTCCATGTTTATGGAGATGGCGGTTTAGATATTTCCTTGTTCATACAGATAGCGGTGTAGATATTTACATGTTTATACAGATAGCGGTGTAGATAATTCCACATTTACAGAGACGGTGGTGTAGATATTTCCATGTTCATAGAAATGGGGGTGTAGATATTTCCATGTTCCTACAAATGGCGGTGTAGATATTTCCATGTTCATAGAGATGGCAGTGTAGATATTTCCATGTTTATACAGATAGCAGTGTAGTTATTTCCATGTTTATAGAGATAGCAATGTAGATATTTCCATTGATATACAGATAGCTGTGTAGATATTTGCATGTTCATACAGATAGCGGTGTAGATATTTCCATGTTCATACAGATAGCGGTGTAGATATTTCCATGTTCATACAGATAGCGGTGTAGTTATTTCCATGTTCATACAGATAACGGTGTAGATATTTCCATGTTCATACAGTTAGCGGTGTAGATATTTCCATGTTCATGCGGATGGCAGTGTAGATATTTACATGTTCATACAGATGGCGGTGTAGATATTTCCATGTTCGTACAGATGGCGGTGTAGATATTTCCATGTTCATACAGGTGGCAGTGTAGATATTTCCATGTTTTTACAGATAGCAGTGTAGTTATTTCCTTGTTTATAGAGATAGCAGTGTAGATATTTTCGTTGATATACAGATAGCTTTGTACATATTTGCATGTTCATAGAGATAGCGGTGTAGATATTACCATGTTCATACAGATAGCGGTGTAGATATTTCCATGTTCATACACATAGCGGTGTAGATATTTCCATGTTCATACAGATAACGTTGTAGTTATTTCCATGTTCATACAGATAGCGGTGTAGTTATTTCCATGTTCATTCAGTTAGCGGTGTAGATGTTTCCATGTTCATACTGATGGCGGTATAGATATTTACATGTTCTTTCAGATGGCGGTGTATATATTTCCCAGTTCGTACAGATGGCGGTGTAGCTATTTCCATGTTCATAGAGATGGTGGCGTAGCTATTTCCATGTTTATGCAGATAGCGGTATAGATATTGCCATGTTTATACAGATGGTGGTGTAGATATTTCCATGTTTATAGACATGGCGGTCTAGATATTTCCATGTCTATAGAGATAGTGGTGTAGTTATTTCCAAGTTTATAGAGATGGCGTTGAAGATATTTCCATGTTTATACAGATACCGGTGAAGATATTTCCATGTTTATACAGATAGCTGTGCAGATATTTCCATGTTTATACAGATAGCGGTGTAGATATTTCCATGTTTATAGAGATAGTGGTGCAGATAATTCCAATTTTATACAGATAGCAGTGTAGATATTTCCAAGTTCATACAGATAGCGGTGTAGATATTTCCAAGTTTATAGAGATGGCGGTGTAGATATTTCCATGTTCATACAGAAAGCGGTGTAGATATTTCCATGTTTATAGAGATGGCGGTGTAGATATTTTCATGTTTACACAGATGGCGGTGTAGATATTTCCATGTTTACACAGATAGCGGTGTAGACTTTTCCATGTTTAAACAGATAGCGGTGTGGATATTTCCATGTTTATGCAGATAGCGGTGTAGACATTTCCATGTTTATACAGATAGCGGTGTGGATATTTCCATGTTTATACAGATAGTTGGGCAGATATTTCCATGTTTATACAGATAGCGGTGTATATATTTCCATCTTAATACAGATGGCGGTGTAGATATGTCCATGTTCATACAGATGGCAGTGTAGATATTTCGAAGTTTATAGAGATAGCGCTGTAGTTATTTCCATATTTATAGAGAAATCTGTGTAGATATTTCCATGTATATGCAGATAGCTCTGTAGATATTTCCATGTTCTTGCAGATAGCAGTGTAGATATTTCCATGTTCATCCAGATGCCGGTGTAGATATATCCATGTTCATAGAGATGGCGGTGAAGATATTTCCATGTTCATACAAATGGCAGTGTAGATATTTCCATGTTCATAGAGATGGCGGTGTAGATATTTCCATGCTCATACAAATGGCGGTGTAGAAATTTCCATGTTCATAGAGATGGCGGTGTAGATATTTCCATGTTTATACAGATAGCAGTGTAGTTATTTCCATGGTTATAGAGATAGCAGTGTAGATATTTCCATTCATAAACAGATAGCTGTGTAGATATTTGCATGTTCATACAGATAGCTGTGTAGATATTTCCATGTTCATAAAGATAGCGGTGTAGATATTTCCATGTTCATACACATAGCGGTGTAGATATTTCCATGTTCATACAGATAGCGGTGTAGATATTTCCATGTTCATACAGATAGCGGTGTAGATATTTCCATGTTCATACAGTTAGCGGTGTAGATATTTCCATGTTCATACAGATGGCGGTGTAGATATTTCCATGTTCATAGAGATGGTGGTGTAGATATTTCCATGTTCATACAGTTAGCGGTGTAGATATTTCCATGTTCATACGGATTGTGGTGTAGATATTTACATGTTCATACAGATGGCGGTGTAGTTATTTCCATGTTCGTACAGATGGCGCTGCAGATATTTCCATGTTCATAGAGATAGCGGTGTAGATATTTCCATGATCGTACAGATGGCGGTGTAGATATTTCCATGTTTACAGAGATAGCGGTGTTGATATTTCCATGTTGATACACATAGCGGTGTACATATTTCCAAGTTTATAGAGATAGCTGTGCAGATATTTCCATGTTTATAGAGATAGCGCTGTAGATATTTCCATGTTTATACAGATAGCGGTGTAGATATTTCCATGTTTATACAGATGGCAGTGTAGATATTTCCATGTTCATACAGGTGGCAGTGCAGATATTTCCATGTTCATACAGATGGCGGTGTAGATATTTCCATGTTTACAGAGATAGTGGTGTAGTTATTTCCATGTTTATAGAGACAGCGGTGTAGATATTTCCATGTATATACAGATAGCTGTGTAGATATTTCCATGTTCATACCGATAGCAGTGTAGGTATTTCCATGTTAATTCTGATAGCGGTGTAGATATTTCCATGTTCATACAGTTAGCGGTGTAGATATTTCCATGTTCATACGGATTGTGGTGTAGATATTTACATGTTCATACAGATAGCGGTGTAGTTATTTCCATGTTCGTACAGATGGCGCTGCAGATATTTCCATGTTCATAGAGATAGCGGTGTAGATATTTCCATGATCGTACAGATGGCGGTGTAGATATTTCCATGTTTACAGAGATAGCGGTGTTGATATTTCCATGTTGATACACATAGCGGTGTACATATTTCCAAGTTTATAGAGATAGCTGTGCAGATATTTCCATGTTTATAGAGATAGCGCTGTAGATATTTCCATGTTTATACAGATAGCGGTGTAGATATTTCCATGTTTATACAGATGGCAGTGTAGATATTTCCATGTTCATACAGGTGGCAGTGCAGATATTTCCATGTTCATACAGATGGCGGTGTAGATATTTCCATGTTTACAGAGATAGTGGTGTAGTTATTTCCATGTTTATAGAGACAGCGGTGTAGATATTTCCATGTATATACAGATAGCTGTGTAGATATTTCCATGTTCATACCGATAGCAGTGTAGGTATTTCCATGTTAATTCTGATAGCGGTGTAGATATTTCCATGTTCATACAGATGGCAGGGTAGATATTTACATGTTCATAAAGATGGAGGTGTAGATATTTCCATGTTCTTCCAGATGGCGGTGTAGATATTTCCATGTTCATCCAGATGACGGTGAAGATATTTGCATGTTCATACAGATGGCGGTGTAGGTATTTCCATGTTTATACAGATAGCGGTGTACATATTTCCATGTTTATACAGATAGCGGTGTGGATATTTCCATGTTTATAGAGATAGCGGTGAAGATTTGTCCATGTTTATACAGATAGCTTTGTAGATATTTCCATGTTCATACAGATAGCGGTGTAGATATTTCCATGTTTATACGGATAGCGGTGTAGATATTTCCAGTTTTAAACAGATAGGTATGTAGATATTTCCATGTTTATAGAGATGGCGGTTTACATATTTCCTTGTTCATACAGATAGCGGTGTAGATATTTCCATGTTTATAGAGATTGCGATGTAGATATTTCCATGTTTATACAGATAGCAGTGTAGATATTTCCATGTTCGTACAGATAGCGGTGTAGATATTTCCACCTTTATAGAGATGGTGGCATAGATATTTCCATGTTGATACAGATGGCAGTGTAGATATTTCCATGTTCATAGAGACGGCGGTGTAGATATTTCCATGTTTATACAGATGGCGGTGTAGATATTTCCATGTTCATTGAGATGGCGGTGTAGATATTTCCATGTTCATACGGATGGCGGTGAAGGTATTTCCATGATCATAGAGAAGCGGGATAGATATTTCCACGTTTACACGGATAGCGGTGTAGATATTTTCGTGTTCATTCAGATGGCGGTGAAGATGTTTCCATATTTAAACAGATGGCGGTGTAGATATTTCCATGTTCATACAGATGGCGGTGTAGGAATTTCCATGTTCATACAGATCACGGTGTAGATATTTCCATGTTTTTAGAGATAGCGGTGTTGTTATTTCCATGTTTATTGAGATGGCATTGTAGATATTTCCATCTTCATACAGACAGCAGTGTAGATATTTCCATGTTTATAGAGATGGCGGTCTAGATATTTATATGTTTATAGAGATAGCGGTGTATATATTTCTAAGTTTATGGAGATAGCGGTGTAGATATTTCCATGTTTATACAGATAGCGGTGTAGATATTTCCATGTTTATGGAGATGGCGGTTTAGATATTTCCTTGTTCATACAGATAGCGGTGTAGATATTTACATGTTTATACAGATAGCTGTGTAGATAATTCCACATTTACAGAGACGGTGGTGTAGATATTTCCATGTTCATAGAAATGGCGGTGTAGATATTTCCATGTTCCTACAAATGGCGGTGTAGATATTTCCATGTTCATAGAGATGGCGGTGTAGATATTTCCATGTTTATACAGATAGCAGTGTAGTTATTTCCATGTTTATAGAGATAGCAATGTAGATATTTCCATTGATATACAGATAGCTGTGTAGATATTTGCATGTTCATACAGATAGCGGTGTAGATATTTCCATGTTCATACAGATAGCGGTGTAGATATTTCCATGTTCATACAGATAGCGGTGTAGTTATTTCCATGTTCATACAGATAACGGTGTAGATATTTCCATGTTCATACAGTTAGCGGTGTAGATATTTCCATGTTCATGCGGATGGCAGTGTAGATATTTACATGTTCATACAGATGGCGGTGTAGATATTTCCATGTTCGTACAGATGGCGGTGTAGATATTTCCATGTTCATACAGGTGGCGGTGTAGATATTTCCATGTTTTTACTGATAGCAGTGTAGTTATTTCCTTGTTTATAGAGATAGCAGTGTAGATATTTCCGTTGATATACAGATAGCTTTGTACATATTTGCATGTTCATAGAGATAGCGGTGTAGATATTACCATGTTCATACAGATAGCGGTGTAGATATTTCCATGTTCATACACATAGTGGTGTAGATATTTCCATGTTCATACAGATAACGTTGTAGTTATTTCCATGTTCATACAGATAGCGTTGTAGTTATTTCCATGTTCATTCAGTTAGCGGTGTAGATGTTTCCATGTTCATACTGATGGCGGTCTAGATATTTACATGTTCTTTCAGATGGCGGTGTATATATTTCCCAGTTCGTACAGATGGCGGTGTAGCTATTTCCATGTTCATAGAGATGGTGGCGTAGCTATTTCCATGTTTATGCAGATAGCGGTATAGATATTTCCATGTTTATACAGATGGTGGTGTAGATATTTCCATGTTTATAGACATGGCGGTCTAGATATTTCCATGTCTATAGAGATAGTGTTGTAGTTATTTCCAAGTTTATAGAGATGGCGTTGAAGATATTTCCATGTTTATACAGATACCGGTGAAGATATTTCCATGTTTATACAGATAGCTGTGCAGATATTTCCATGTTTATACAGATAGCGGTGTAGATATTTCCATGTTTATAGAGATAGTGGTGCAGATAATTCCAATTTTATACAGATAGCAGTGTAGATATTTCCAAGTTCATACAGATAGCGGTGTAGATATTTCCAAGTTTATAGAGATGGTGGTGTAGATATTTCCATGTTCATACAGAAGGCGGTGTAGATATTTCCATGTTTATAGAGATGGCGGTGTAGATATTTTCATGTTTACACAGATGGCGGTGTAGATATTTCCATGTTTACACAGATAGCGGTGTAGACATTTCCATGTTTAAACAGATAGCGGTGTGGATATTTCCATGTTTATGCAGATAGCGGTGTAGACATTTCCATGTTTATACAGATAGCGGTGTGGATATTTCCATGTTTATACAGATAGTTGGGCAGATATTTCCATGTTTATACAGATAGCGGTGTATATATTTCCATCTTAATACAGATGGCGGTGTAGATATGTCCATGTTCATACAGATGGCAGTGTAGATATTTCGAAGTTTATAGAGATAGCGCTGTAGTTATTTCCATATTTATAGAGAAATCTGTGTAGATATTTCCATGTATATGCAGATAGCTCTGTAGATATTTCCATGTTCTTGCAGATAGCAGTGTAGATATTTCCATGTTCATCCAGATGCCGGTGTAGATATATCCATGTTCATAGAGATGGCGGTGAAGATATTTCCATGTTCATACAAATGGCAGTGTAGATATTTCCATGTTCATAGAGATGGCGGTGTAGATATTTCCATGCTCATACAAATGGCGGTGTAGATATTTCCATGTTCATAGAGATGGCGGTGTAGATATTTCCATGTTTATACAGATAGCAGTGTAGTTATTTCCATGGTTATAGAGATAGCAGTGTAGATATTTCCATTCATAAACAGATAGCTGTGTAGATATTTGCATGTTCATACAGATAGCTGTGTAGATATTTCCATGTTCATAAAGATAGCGGTGTAGATATTTCCATGTTCATACAGATAGCGGTGTAGATATTTCCATGTTCATACAGATAGCGGTGTAGATATTTCCATGTTCATACAGATAGCGGTGTAGATATTTCCATGTTCATACAGTTAGCGGTGTAGATATTTCCATGTTCATACAGATGGCGGTGTAGATATTTCCATGTTCATAGAGATGGCGGTGTAGATATTTCCATGTTCATACAGTTAGCGGTGTAGATATTTCCATGTTCACACGGATTGTGGTGTAGATATTTACATGTTCATACAGATGGCAGTGTACATATTTCGAAGTTTATAGAGATAGCGCTGTAGTTATTTCCATATTTATAGAGAAATCTGTGTAGATATTTCCATGTATATGCAGATAGCTATGTAGATATTTCCATGTTCATGCAGATAGCGGTGTAGATATTTCCATGTTCATCCAGATGCCGGTGTAGATATACCCATGTTCATACAGATGGCGGTGAAGATATTTCCATGTTCATACAGATGGTGGTGTAGATATTTCCAAGTTCATACAAATGGCGGTGTATATATTTCCATGTTCATAGAGATGGCGGTGTAGATATTTCCATGTTTATACAGATAGCAGTGTAGTTATTTCTATGTTTATAGAGATAGCAGTGTAGATATTTCCATTGATATACAGATAGCTGTGTAGATATTTGCATGTTCATACAGATAGCGGTGTAGATATTTCCATGTTCATACAGATAGAGGTGTAGATATTTCCTTGTTCATACAGATAACGGTGTAGATATTTCCATGTTCATACAGTTAGCGGTGTAGATATTTCCATGTTCATACGGATGGCGGTGTAGATATTTACCTGTTCATACAGATGGCGGTGTAGATATTTCCATGTTCGTACAGATGGCGGTGTAGATATTTCCATGTTCATACAGGTGGCGGTGTAGATATTTCCATGTTTTTAAAGATAGCAGTGTGGTTATTTCCATGTTAATAGAGATAGCAGTGTAGATATTTCCGTTGATATACAGATAGCTTTGTAGATATTTCCATGTTCATACAGATAGCGGTGTAGATATTTCCATGTTCATACAGATAGCGGTGTAGATATTTCCATGTTCATACACATAGCGGTGTAGATATTTCCATGTACATACAGATAACGGTGTAGATATTTCCATGTTCATAGAGATGGTGGCGTAGATATTTCCATGTATATACAGATAGCGGTATAGATATTTCCATGTTTATACAGATGGTGGTGTAGATATTTCCATGTTTATAGAGATGGCGGTCTAGATATTTCCATGTTTATAGAGATAGTGTTGTAGTTGTTTCCAAGTTTATAGAGATGGCGTTGTAAATATTTCAATGTTTATACAGATAGCGGTGAAGATAGTTCCATGTTTATACAGATTGCAGTGTAGATATTTCCATGTTTTTACAGATAGCGGTGTAGATATTTCCATGTTTATAGAGATAGTGGTGTAGATAATTCCAATTTTATACAGAAAGCAGTGTAGATATTTCCAAGTTCATACAGATAGCGGTGTAGATGTTTCCACGTTTATAGAGATGGCGGTGTAGATATTTCCATGTTTATAGAGATGGCGGTGTAGATATTTCCATGTTTATACAGATAGCGGTATAGATATTTCCATGTTTACAGACATAGTGGTGTAGATATTTCCAATTTTATACAGACAGCTGTGTAGATATTTCCAAGTTCATACAGAGAGTGGTGTAGATATTTCCACGTTTATAGAGATGGCGGTGTAGATATTTCCATGTTCATACAGATGGCGGTGAAGATATTTCCATGTCTATAGAGATGGCGGTGTAGATATTTTCATGTTTACACAGATGGCGGTGTAGATATTTCCATGTTTACACAGATAGCGGTGTAGACATTTCCATGTTTAAACAGATAGCGGTGTGGATATTTCCATGTTTATGCAGATAGCGGTGCAGACTTTTCCATGTTTATACAGATAGCGGTGTGGATATTTCCATGTTTATACAGATAGTTGGGCAGATATTTCCATGTTCATACAGATAGCGGTGTAGATATTTCCATGTTCATACAGTTAGCTGTGTAGATATTTCCATGTTCATACAGATGGCGGTGTAGATATTTACATGTTCATACAGATGGCGTTGTAGATATTTCCATGTTCATACAGTTAGCGGTGTAGATATTTCCATGTTCATACGGATTGTGGTGTAGATATTTACATGTTCATACAGATGGCGGTGTAGTTATTTCCATGTTCGTACAGATGGCGGTGTAGATATTTCCATGTTCATTGAGATGGCGGCATAGATATTTCCATGTTTATGCTGATAGCCGTATAGATATTTCCATGTTTATACAGATTGTGGTGTAGATATTTCCATGTTTATAGAGACGGCGTTCTAGATATTTCCATGTTTATAGAGATAGTGGTGTAGTTATTTCCAAGTTTATAGAGACGGCATGGTAGATATTTCCATGTTTATACAGATAGCGGTGAAGCTATTTCCATGTTTATACCGATAGCGGTGTAGATATTTCCATGTTTATGCAGATAGCGGTGTAGATATTTCCATGTTTATAGAGATAGTGGTGTAGATAATTCCAATTTTATACAGATCGCAGTGTAGATATTTCCAAGTTCATACAGACAGCAGTGTAGATATTTCCACGCTTATAGGAATGGCGGTGTAGATATTACCATGTTCATATAGATGGCGGTGTAGATATTTCCATGTTTATAGAGATGGCGGTGAAGATATTTTCATGTTTACACAGATGGCGGTGTAGATATTTTCATGTTTACACAGATAGCGGTGTAGACATTTCCATGTTTACACAGACAGCGGTTTGGATATTTCCATGTTTATGCAGATAGCGGTGTAGATATTTCCATGTTTATACAGATAGCTGTGCTGGTATTTCCATGTTTATACAGATAGTTGGGCAGATATTTCCATGTTTATACAGATAGCGGTGTAGATATTTCCATCTTAATACAGATGGCGGTGCAGATATGTCCATGTTCGTACAGATGGCGGTGTAGATATTTCCATGTTCATACAGATAGCGGTGTAGATAATTCCATGTTCATACAGATATCGGTGTAGTTATTTCCATGTTCATACAGATAGTGGTGTAGATATTTCCATGTTCATACAGTTAGCGGTGTAGATATTTCCATGTTCATATGGATTGTGGTGTAGATATATATATGTTCGTACAGAAGGCGGTGTAGTTATTTCCATGTTCGTACAGAAGGCGGTGTAGATATTTCCATGTTCATTGAGATGGCGGTGTAGATATTTCCATGTTTATGCAGATAGCGGTATAGATATTTCCATGTTTATACAGATTGTGGTGTAGATATTTCCATATTTATAGAGACGGCTGTCTAGATATTTCCATGTTTATAGAGATAGTGGTGTAGATATTTCCAAGTTTATAGAGACGGCGTGGTAGATTTTTCCATGATTATACAGATAGCGGTGAAGATATTTCCATGTTTATACAGGTAGCGTTGTAGATATTTCCATGTTTATACAGATAGCGGTGTAGATATTTCCATGTTTATAGAGATAGTGGTGTAGATAATTCCAATTTTATACAGATAGCAGTGTAGGTATTTCCAAGTTCATACAGACAGCGGTGTAGATATTTCCATGTTTATAGAGATGGCTGTGTAGATATTTTCATGTTTACACAGATGGCGGTGTAGATATTTTCATGTTTACACAGATAGCGGTGTAGACATTTCCATGTTTACACAGATAGCGGTTTGGATATTTCCATGTTTATGCAGATAGCGGTGTAGATATTTCCATGTTTATTCAGATAGCGGTGCTGGTATTTCCATGTTTATACAGATAGTTGGGCAGATATTTCCATGTTTATACAGATAGCGGAGTAGATATTTCCATCTTAATACAGATGGTGGTGCAGATATGTCCATGTTCGTACAGATGGCGGTGTAGATATTTCCATGTTCATACAGATGGCGGTGTAGATATTTCGAAGTTTATAGAGATAGCGCTGTAGTTATTTCCATATTTATAGAGAAATCTGTGTAGATATTTCCATGTATATGCAGATAGCTGTGTAGATATTTCCATGTTCATGCAAATAGCGGTGTAGATATTTCCACGTTCATCCAGATGCCGGTGTACATATATCCACGTTCATACAGATGGCGGTGAAGATATTTCCATGTTCATACAAATGGCGGTGTAGATATTTCCATGTTCATACAAATGGCGGTGTAGAAATTTCCATGTTCATAGAGATGGCGGTGTACATATTTCCATGCTCATACAAATCGCGGTGTAGATATTTCCATTTTCATAGAGATGGCGGTGTAGATATTTCCATGTTTATACAGATGGCATTGTAGTCATTTCCATGGTTATAGAGATAGCAGTGTAGATATTTCCATTGATATACAGATAGCTGTGTAGATATTTGCATGTTCATACAGATAGCTGGGTAGATATTTCCATGTTCATACAGATATCGGTGTAGATATTTCCATGTTCATACCGATAACGGTGTAGATATTTCCATGTTCATACAGATAGCGGTGTAGATATTTCCATGTTCATACAGATGGCGGTGTAGATATTTACATGTTCATACAGATGGCGGTGTAAATATTTCCATTTTCGTACAGATGGCGGTGTAGATATTTCCATGTTCATACAGATGGTGACGTAGATATTTCCATGTTTATCCAGATAGCGGTATAGATATTTCCATGTTCACACAGAAAGCGGTGTAGACATTTCCATGTTTACACAGACAGCGGTGTGGATATTTCCATGTTTATGCAGATAGCGGTGTAGATATTCCCATGTTTATACAGATAGCGGTGCAGATATTTCCATGTTTATACAGATAGTTGGGCAGATATTTCCATGTTTATACAGATAGTGGTGTATATATTTAAATCTTAATACAGATGTCGGTGTAGATATCTCCATGTTCATACAGATGGCAGTGTAGATATTTCGAAGTTTATAGAGATAGCGCTGTAGTTATTTCCATATTTATAGAGAAATCTGTGTAGATATTTCCATGTATATGCAGATAGCTATGTAGATATTTCCATGTTCATGCAGATAGCGGTGTAGATATTTCCATGTTCATCCAGATGCCGGTGTAGATATACCCATGTTCATACAGATGGCGGTGAAGATATTTCCATGTTCATATAGATGGTGGTGTAGATATTTCCAAGTTCATACAAATGGCGGTGTATATATTTCCATGTTCATAGAGATGGCGGTGTAGATATTTCCATGTTTATACAGATAGCAGTGTAGTTATTTCTATGTTTATAGAGATAGCAGTGTAGATATTTCCATTGATATACAGATAGCTGTGTAGATATTTGCATGTTCATACAGATAGCGGTGTAGATATTTCCATGTTCATACAGATAGCGGTGTAGATATTTCCTTGTTCATACAGATAGCGGTGTAGTTATTTCCATGTTCATACAGATAACGGTGTAGATATTTCCATGTTCATACTGTTAGCGGTGTAGATATTTCCATGTTCATACGGATGGCGGTGTAGATATTTACCTGTTCATACAGATGGCCGTGTAGATATTTCCATGTTCGTACAGATGGCGGTGTAGATATTTCCATGTTCATACAGGTGGCGGTGTAGATATTTCCATGTTTTTAAAGATAGCAGTGTAGTTATTTCCATGTTTATAGAGATAGCAGTGTAGATATTTCCGTTGATATACAGATAGCTTTGTAGATATTTGCATGTTCATACAGATAGCGGTGTAGATATTTCCATGTTCATACAGATAGTGGTGTAGATATTTCCATGTTCATACACATAGCGGTGTAGATATTTCCATGTTCATACAGATAACGGTGTAGATATTTCCATGTTCATAGAGATGGTGGCGTAGATATTTCCATGTTTATACAGATAGCGGTATAGATATTTCCATGTTTATACAGATGGTGGTGTAGATATTTCCATGTTTATAGAGATGGCGGTCTAGATATTTCCATGTTTATAGAGATAGTGTTGTAGTTATTTCCAAGTTTATAGAGATGGCGTTGTAGATATTTCAATGTTTATACAGATAGCGGTGAAGATATTTCCATGTTTATACAGATTGCGGTGTAGATATTTCCATGTTTATACAGATAGCGGTGTAGATATTTCCATGTTTATAGAGATAGTGGTGTAGATAATTCCAATTTTATACAGATAGCAGTGTAGATATTTCCAAGTTCATACAGATAGCGGTGTAGATGTTTCCACGTTTAGAGTGATGGCGGTGTAGATATTTCCATGTTTATAGAGATGGCGGTGTAGATATTTCCATGTTTCTACAGATAGCGGTGTAGATATTTCCATGTTTATAGACATAGTGGTGTAGATATTTCCAATTTTATACAGACAGCAGTGTAGATATTTCCAAGTTCATAGAGAGATTGGTGTAGATATTTCCACGTTTATAGAGATGGCGGTGTAGATATTTCCATGTTCATACAGATGGCGGTGTAGATATTTCCATGTCTGTAGAGATGGCGGTGTAGATATTTTCATATTTACACAGATGGCGGTGTAGATATTTTCATGTATACACAGATAGCGGTGTAGGGATTTCCGTGTATACACACATAGCAGTGTGGATATTTCCATGTTTATGCAGATAGCGGTGTAGATATTTCCATGTTTATACAGATAGCGGTGCGGATATTTCCATGTTTGTACACATAGTTGGGCAGATATTTCCATGTTTATACAGATAGCGGTGTAGATATTTCCATCTTAATACAGACGGCGGTGTAGATATGTCCATGTTTATACAGATGGCGGTGTAGATATTTCGAAGTTTATAGAGATATCGCTGTAGTTATTTCCATATTTATAGAGAAATCTGTGTAGATATTTCCATGTACGTGCAGATAGCTGAGTAGATATTTCCATGTTCATGCAGATAGCAGTGTTGATATTTCCATGTTCATCCAGATGCCGGTGTAGATATATCCATGTTCATACAGATAGCGGTGTAGATATTTCCCTGTTCATACGGATGGCAGTGTAGATATTTCCATGTTCATACAGGTGGCGGTGTAGATATTTCCATGTTTATACAGATAGCAGTGTAGTTATTTCTATGTTTATAGAGATAGCAGTGTAGATATTTCCATTGATATACAGATAGCTGTGTAGATATTTGCATGTTCATACAGATAGCGGTGTAGATATTTCCATGTTCATACAGATAGCGGTGTAGATATTTCCTTGTTCATACAGATAGCGGTGTAGTTATTTCCATGTTCATACAGATAACGGTGTAGATATTTCCATGTTCATACTGTTAGCGGTGTAGATATTTCCATGTTCATACGGATGGCGGTGTAGATATTTACCTGTTCATACAGATCGAGGTGTAGATATTTCCATGTTCGTACAGATGGCGGTGTAGATATTTCCATGTTCATACAGGTGGCGGTGTAGATATTTCCATGTTTTTAAAAAGATAGCAGTGTAGTTATTTCCATGTTTATAGAGATAGCAGTGTAGATATTTCCGTTGATATACAGATAGCTTTGTAGATATTCGCATGTTCATACAGATAGCGGTGTAGATATTTCCATGTTCATACAGATAGCGGTGTAGATATTTCCATGTTCATACACATAGCGGTGTAGATATTTCCATGTTCATACAGATAACGGTGTAGATATTTCCATGTTCATAGAGATGGTGGCGTAGATATTTCCATGTTTATACAGATAGCGGTATAGATATTTCCATGTTTATACAGATGGTGGTGTAGATATTTCCATGTTTATAGAGATGGCGGTCTAGATATTTCCATGTTTATAGAGATAGTGTTGTAGTTATTTCCAAGTTTATAGAGATGGCGTTGTAGATATTTCAATGTTTATACAGATAGCGGTGAAGATATTTCCATGTTTATACAGACTGCGGTGTAGATATTTCCATGTTTATACAGATAGCGGTGTAGATATTTCCATGTTTATAGAGATAGTGGTGTAGATAATTCCAATTTTATACAGATAGCAGTGTAGATATTTCCAAGTTCATACAGATAGCGGTGTAGATGTTTCCACGTTTAGAATGATGGCGGTGTAGATATTTCCATGTTTATAGAGATGGCGGTGTAGATATTTCCATGTTTCTACAGATAGCGGTGTAAATATTTCCATGTTTATAGACATAGTGGTGTAGATATTTCCAATTTTATACAGACAGCAGTGTAGATATTTCCCAGTTCATAGAGAGAGTGGTGTAGATATTTCCATGTTCATACAGATGGCGGTGTAGATAATTCCATGTTCATACAAATGGCGGTGTAGATATTTCCATGTTCAAAGAGATGGCGGTGTAGATATTTCCATGTTTATACAGATAGCAGTGTAGTTATTTCCATGGTTATAGAGATAGCAGTGTAGATATTTCCATTGATATACACATAGCAGTGTAGATATTTGCATGTTCATACAGATAGCTGTGTAGATATTTCGATGTTCATAAAGATAGCTGTGTAGATATTTCCATGTTCATACAGATAGCGGTGTAGATATTTCCATGTTCATACAGATAGCGGTGTAGATATTTCCATGTTCATAAAGATAGCTGTGTAGATATTTCCATGTTCATACAGATAGCGGTGTAGATATTTCCAAGTTCGTACAGATAGCAGTGTAGATATTTCCACGTTTATACAGATGGCGGTGTAGATATTTCCATGTTCATACAGATGGCACTGTAGATATTTCCAGGGTTATATGGATGGCTGTGTAGATATTTTCATGTTTACACAGATGGCGGTGTAGATATTTCCATGTTTACACAGAAAGCGTTGTAGACATTTCCATATTTACACAGATAGCGGTGTGGATATTTCCATATTTATACAGATGGTGGTGTAGATATTTCCATGTTCATACAGATAGCGGTGTTGATATTTCCATGTTCATACAGTTAGCGGAGTAGATGTTTCCATGTTCATACAGATGGCGGTGTAGATATTTTCAAGTTCATACAGATGGCGGTGTATATATTTCCATGTTCGTACAGATGGCGATGTAGGTATTTCCATGTTCATAGAGATGGTGGCGTAGATATTTCCATGTTTATGCGGATAGCGATATAGATATTTCCATGTTTATACAGATGGTGGTGTAGATATTTCCATGTTTATAGAGATGGCGGTCTAGATATTTCCATGTTTATAGAGATAGTGGTGTAGTTATTTCCATGTTTATACAGATAGCGGTGTAGATATTTCCATGTTTATAGAGAGAGTGTTGTAGATAATTCCAATTTTGTACAGATAGCAGTGTAGATATTTCCAGGTTCATACAGATAGCGGTGTAGATGTTTCCACGTTTATAGAGATGGCGGTGTAGATATTTCCATGTTCATACAGATGGCGGTGTAGATATTTCCATGTTTTTATAGATGGCGGTGTAGATATTTTCATGTTTACACAGATGGTGGTGTAGATATTTCCATGTTTTCACAGATAGCGGTGTAGGCATTTCCATGTTTACACAGATAGCGGTGTGGATATTTCCCGGTTTATGCAGATAGCGGTGTAGATATTTCCATGTTCATACAGATAGCGGTGTGGATATTTCCATGTTTATACAAATAGTTGGGCAGATATTTCCATGTTTATACAGATAGCGGTGTAGATATTTCCATCTTAATACAGATGGCGGTGTAGATATGTCCATGTTCATACAGATGGCGGTGAAGACATTTCGAAGTTTATAGAGATAGCGCTTTAGTTATTTCCATATTTATAGAGAAATCTGTGTAGATATTTCCATCTATATGCAGATAGCTGTGTAGATACTTCCATGTTCATGCAGATAGCGGTGTAGATATTTCCATGTTCATCCAGATGCTGGTGTAGATCTATCCAAGTTCATGCAGATGGCGGTGAAGATATTTCCATGTTCATACAGATGGCGGTGTAGATATTTCCGTGTTCATACAAACGGCGGTGTAGATATTTCCATGTTCATAGAGATGGCGGTGTAGATATTTCCATGTTCATACAAATGGTCGTGTAGATATTTCCATGTTCATAGAGATGGCGGTGTAGGTATTTCCATGTTTATACAGATAGCAGTGTAGTTATTTCCATGTTTATTGAGATAGCAGCGTAGATATTTCCACTGATATACAGATAGCTGTGTAGATATTTGCATGTTCATACAGGTAGCGGTGTAGTTATTTCCATGTTCATACAGATAGCAGTGTAGATATTTCCATGTTCATACAGACAGCGGTGAAGATATTTCCATGTTCATACAGATAGCGGTGTAGATATTTCCATGTTCATACAGTTAGCGGTGGAGATATTTCCACGTTTATAGAGATGGCGGTGTAGGTATTTGCATGTTCATACAGATGGCGGTGTAGATATTTCGATGTTTATAGAGATGGCGGTGTAGATATTTTCATGTTTACACAGATGGCGGTGTAGATATTTTCATGTTTACACTGATAGCGCTGTAGACATTTCCATGTTTACACAGATAGCTGTGTGGATATTTCCATGTTTATGCAGATAGCGGTGTAGATATTTCCATGGTTATACAGATAGCGGTGCGGGTATTTCCATGTTTATACAGATTGTTGGGCAGATATTTCCAAGTTTATAAAGAAAGCGGTTTAGATATTTCCATCTTAATACAGGTGGCGGTGTAGATATGTCCATGTTCGTACAGATGGTGGTGTAGATATTTCCATGTTCATACAGATGGCAGTGTAGATATTTCGAAGTTTATAGAGATAGCGCTGTAGTTATTTCCATATTTATAGTGAAATCTGTGTAGATATTGGCATGTATATGCAGATAGCTGTGTAGATATTTCCATGTTCATGCAGATAGCGGTGTAGATATTTCCATGTTCATCCAGATTCCGGTGTAGATATATCCATGTTCATACAGATGGCGGTGAAGATATTTCCATATTCATACAAATGGCGGTGTAGATATTTCCATGTTCATACAAATGGCGGTGTAGATATTTCCACGTTCATACAAATGGCGGTGTAGATATTTCCACGCTCATACAAATGGCGGTGTAGATATTTCCATGTTCATAGAGATGGCGGTGTAGATATTTCCATGTTTATACAGATAGATGTGTAGTTATTTCCATGGTTATAGAGATAGCAGTGTAGATATTTCCATTGATATACAGATAGCTGTGTAGATATTTGCATGTTCATAGAGATAGCTGTGTAAATATTTCCGTGTTCATACAGATAGCTTTGTAGATATTTCCATGTTCATACAGATAGCGGTGTAGATATTTCCATGTTCCTACAGATAGCGGTGTACATATTTCCATCTTCATACAGATAACGGTGTAGATATTTCCATGTTCACACAGATAGCGGTGTAGGTATTTCCATGTTCATACAGTTAGTGGTGTAGATATTTCCATGTTCATACAGATGGCGGTTTAGATATTTACATGTTCATACAGATGGCGGTGTAGATATTTCCATGTTCGTACAGATGGCGTTGTAGATATTTCCATCTTCATAGAGATGGCGGTGTAGATATTTCCATGTTTATGCAGATAGCGGTATTGATATTTCCATGTTTATACAGATGGTGGTGTAGATACTTCCATGTTTATAGAGATGGCAGTCTAGATATTTCCATGTTTATAGAGATAGTCGTGTACTTATTTCCAAGTTTATAGAGACGGCGTTGTAGATATTTCCATGTTTATAGTGATAGCGGTGAAGATATTTCCATGTTTATACAGATAGCGGTGTAGATTTTTCCATGTTTATACAGATTGCGGTGTAGGAATTTCCATGTTTATAGAGATAGTGGTGTAGATAATTCCAATTTTATACAGATAGCAGTGTAGATATTTCCAAGTTTATACAGATAGCGGTGTAGATATTTCCACGTTTATAGAGATGGCGGTGTAGATATTTCCATGTTCATACAGATGGCGGTGTAGATATTTCCATGTTTATAGAGACGGCGGTGTAGATATTTTCATGTTTACAAAGATGGCGGTATAGATATTTCCATGTTTACACTGATAGCGGTGTAGATATTTCCATGTTTACACAGATGGCGGTGTGGATATTTCCATGTTTATGCAGATAGCGGTGTAGATATTTCCATGTTTATACAGATAGCGGTGCGGTTATTTCCATATTTATACAGATAATGGTGCAGATATTTCCATGTTCATGCAGATAGCGGTGAAGATATTTCCATGTTCATACAGATGGCGGTGTAGATATTTCCATCTTCATACAAATGGCGGTGTAGATATCTCCATGTTCATAGAGATGGCGGTGTAGATATTTCCATGTTGATACAAATGGCGGTGTCGATATTTCCATCTTCATAGAGATGGAGGTGTAGGTATTTCCATGTTTATATAGATAGTAGTGTAGTTATTTCCATGTTTATAGAGATATCAGTGTAGATATTTCCAATGATATACAGATAGCTGTGTAGATATTTGCATGTTCATACAGATAGCGGTGTAGATATTTCCATGTTGATACAGATAGCGGTGTAGATATTTCCATGTTCATACAGATAGCGGTGTAGATATTTCCATCTTCATACAGATAACGGTGTAGATATTTCCATGTTCATACAGATAGCGGTGTAGATATTTCCATGTTCATACACTTAGCTGTGTAGATATTTCCGTGTTCATACAGATGGCAGTGTAGATATTTACATGTTCATGCAGATGGCGGTGTAGATATTTCCATGTTAGTACGGATGGCAGTGTAGATATTTCCATGTTCATACAGGTGGCGGTGTAGATATTTCCATGTTCATACAGATAGCGGTGTAGGTATTTCCATGTTTATAGAGATAGTGGTGTAGATAATTCCAATTTTATACAGATAGCAGTGTAGATATTTCCATGTTCATACAGATAGCGGTTTAGATATTTCCACGTTTATAGGGATGGCGGTGTAGATATTTCCATGTTCATACAGATGGCAGTGTAGATATTTCCATGTTCATACAGGTGGTGGTGTAGATATTTCCATGTTTATACAGATAGCAGTGTAGTTATTTCCATGTTTATAGAGATAGCAGTGTAGATATTTCCGTTGATATACAGATAGCTTTGTAGATATTTGCATGTTCATATAGATAGCGGTGTAGATATTTCCATGTTCATACAGATAGCGGTGTACATATTTCCATGTTTATAGAGATGGCGGGGTAGATATTTTCATGTTTACACAGATGGCGGTGTAGATATTTCCATGTTTACACAGATAGCAGTGTGGATATTTCCATGTTTATGCAGATATCGGTGTAATTATTTCCATGTTTATACAGATAGTGGTGCGGATATTTCCATGTTTGTACAGATAGTGGTGCAGATATTTCCATGTTTGTACAGAGAGCGGTGTAGATATTTACACCTTAATACAGATGGCTTTGTAGATATCTCCATGTTCGTACAGATGGCGGTGTGGATATTTCCATGTTCATACAGATGGCGGTGTAGATATTTCGAAGTTTATAGAGATAGCGCTGTAGTTATTTCCATATTTATAGAGAAATCTGTGTAGATATTTCCATGTATATGCAGATAGCTGTGTAGATTCTTCCATGTTCATGTAGATAGCGGTGTAGATATTTCCGTGTTCATCCAGATGCCGGTGTAGCTATATCCATGTTCATACAGATGGCGGTGAACATATTTCCATGTTCATACAGATGGCGGTGTAGATATATCCATGTTCATACAAATGGCGGTGTAGATATTTCCATGTTCATAGAGATGGCGGTGTAGATATGTCCATGTTCATACAAATGGCGGTGTAGATATTTCCATGTTCATAGAGATGGCGGTGTAGATATTTCCAAGTTTATACAGATAGCAGTGTAGTTATTTCCACGTTTATAGAGATAGCAGCGTAGATATTTCCATTGATATACAGATAGCTGTGTAGATATTTGCATGTTCATACAGATAGCGGTGTAGATATTTCCATGTTCATACAGATAGCGGTGTAGATATTTCCATGTTCATACAGATAGCGGTGTAGATATTTCCATGTTCATAGAGATAGCGGTGTAGATATTTCCATGTTCATACAGTTAGCGGTGTAGATATTTCCATGTTCATGCAGATGGCGTTGAAGATATTTACATGTTCATACAGATGGCGGTGTAGATATTTCCATGTTCGTATGGATGGCAGTGTAGATATTTCCATGTTCATACAGGTGGCGGTGTAGATATTTCCATGTTTTTACAGATAGCAGTGTAGTTATTTCCATGTTTATAGAGATAGCATTGTAGATATTTCCGTTGATATACAGATAGCTTTGTAGATACTTGCATGTTCATACAGATAGTGGTGTAGATATTTCCATGTTCATACAGATAGCGGTGTAGATACTTCCATGTTCATACACATAGCGGTGTAGATATTTCCATGTTCATTCAGATAACGGTGTAGATATTTCCATGTCATTCAGATCGCGGTGTAGATATTTCCATGTTCATAAAGTTAGCGGTGTAGATATTTCCATGTTCATGCCGATGGCGGTGTAGAAATTTACATGTTCATGCAGATGGCGGTGTAGATATTTCCATGTTCGTACAGATGGCGGTGTAGATATTTCCACATTTATAGAGATGGCGGTGTAGATATTTCCATGTTCATAGAGATGGCGTTGTAGATATTTCCATGTTTATAGAGATGGCGGTGTAGATATTTTCATATTTACACAGATGGCGGTGTAGATATTTCCAGGCATACACAGATAGCGGTATAGACATTTCCATGTTTAAACAGATAGCGGTGTGGATATTTCCATGTTTATGCAGATCGCGGTGTAGATATTTCCATGTTTATACAGATAGCGGTGCGGATATTTCCATGTTTGTACAGATAGTTGGGCAGATATTTCCATGTTTATACAGATAGCGGTGTAGACACTTCCATCTTAATACAGATGGCGGTGTAGATATGTCCAAGTTCATACAGATGGCAGTGTAGACATTTCGAGGTTTATAGAGATAGCGCAGTTGTTATTTCCATATTTATAGAGAAATCTGTGTAGATATTTCCATGTATATGCAGATAGCTGTGTAGATATTTCCATGTTCATGCAGATAGCGGTGTAGATATTTCCATGTCCATCCAGATGCCGGTGTAGATATATCCATGTTCGTACAGATGGCGGTGAAGATATTTCCATGTTCATAAAGATGGTGGTGTAGATATTTCCATGTTCATACAAATGGCGGTGTAGATATTTCCATGTTCATAGAGATGGTGTTGTAGATATTTCCATGCTCATACAAATTGCGGTGTAGATATTTCCATGTTCATAGAGATGGCGGTGTAGGTATTTCCATGTTTATACAGATAGCAGGGTAGTTATTTCCATGCTTATAGAGATAACAGTGTAGATATTTCCACTGATATACAGATAGCTGTGTAGATATTTGCATGTTCATACAGATAGCGGTGTAGATATTTCCATGTTCATACAGATAGCGGTGAAGATATTTCCATGTTCATACAGTTAGCGGTGTAGAGATTTCCATGTTCATACAGATGGTGGTGTAGATATTTACATGTTCATACAGGTGGCGTTGTAGATATTTCCATGTTCATATGGATGGCAGTGTAGATATTTCCATGTTCATGCAGGTGGCGGTGTAGATATTTCCATGTTTATACAGATAGCAGTGTAGTTATTTCCATGTTTATAGAGATAGCAGTGTAGATATTTCCATTGATATACAGATAGCTGTGTAGATATTTGCATGTACATAGAGATAGCGGTGTAGATATTTCCATGTTCATACAGATAGCGATGTAGATATTTCCATGTTCATACAGATAACGGTGTAGATATTTCCATGTTCATACAGATAGCTGTGTAAATATTTCCAAGTTTATATAGATAGCGGTGTAGATATTTCCATGTTTATAGAGATAGCAGTGTAGATATTTCCAGTGATATACAGATAGCGGTGTAGATATTTCCATGTTCATACAGATAGCGGTGTAGATATTTCCATGTTCATACAGATAGCGGTGTAGATATTTCCATGTTCATACAGAGAGCGGTGTAGATATTTCCACGTTTATACAGATGGCAGTGTAGTTATTTCCATGTTTATAGAGATGGCGGTGTAGACATTTCCATGTTTATAGAGATAGTGGTGTAGTTATTTCCAAGTTTATAGAGAGATCGGTGTAGATATTTCCATGTTTATACTGATAGCGGTGTAGATATTTACATGTTTATAGAGATGGCGGTCTAGATATATTCTTGTTTATACAGATAGCGGTTTAGATTTTTCCATGTTTATGGAGATAGCGGTGTAGATATTTCCAATTTTATACACATAGCTGTGTGGATATTTCCATGTTCATACAGATAGCGGTGTAGACATTTCCATGTTTACACAGATAGCGTTGTAGATATTTACATGTTTATAGAGATAGCAGTGTAGTTATTTCCATGTTTATGCACATAGTGGTGTAGATATTTCCATGTTTACACAGATAGCGGTGTGGATATTTCCAAGTTTATACAGATAGATGTGTAGATATTTCCATGTTTATACAGATTGCGGTGTAGATATTTCCATGTTTATACAGATGGCGGTGTAGATATTTCCATGTTCCTACAGATGGCGGTGCAGATATTTCCATGTTCATACAGATGGTGATTTAGATATTTCCATGTTTATAGAGATAGCGTTATATTTATTTCCATGTTTATAGAGATAGTGCTGTAGATATTTCCATGTATATACAGATAGCTGTGTGGATATTTCCATGTTCCCACAGATAGCGGGGTAGATATTTGCATGTTCATACAGATAGCGGTGTAGATATTTCCATGTTCATACAGATAGCGGTGTAGATATTTCCATGTTCATACAGATAGCGGTGTAGATAATTCCACTTTCATAGTGATGGCGGTTTAGATATTTCTATGTTCATACAGAGGGCAGTGTAGATATTTCCATGTTTATAGAGACGGCGGTGTAGGTATTTCCATGTTTATACAAATGGCTTTGTAGATATTTCCATGTTTATAGAGATGGCGGTGTAGATATTTCCATGTTTATGCAGATAGTGGTGTAGGTATTTACATGTTTATAGATATGGCGGCATGGATATTTCCATGTTTATACAGAAAGCGGTGTAGATGTTTCCATGTTTACAAAGATACAGGTGAAGACTTCTCCATGTTTACACAGATAGCGTAGATCTTTACATGTTTATAGAGATAGCGGTGTAGCCATTTCCATGTTTACATAGGTAGTGGTGAAGATATTTCCATGTTTACACACATAGCGGTGTGGATATTTCCATGATTATACAGATAGCGGTGCAGATATTTCCATGTTTATACAGATATCGGTGCAGGTATTTCCATGTTTATAAAGATAGCAGTGTAGATATTTCCATGTTTATACAGGTAGCGGTGTAGATACTTCCAAGTTTATACACATAGCGGTGTAGGTATTTCCATGTTTATACAGATAGCGGTGTAGATATTTCCATCTTAGTACAGATGGCGGTGTAGATATTTCCGTGTTCCTACAGATGGCGGTGTAGATATTTCCATGTTCATACAGATGGCGGTGTAGATATTTCCAAGATTATAGAGATAGCGGTGTAGTTATTTCCATGTTTATAGAGAATGCTCTGTAGATATTTCCCTGTATTTGCAGATAGCTGTGTAGTTATTTCCATGTTCATACAGATAGCGGTGTACATATTTCCCTGTTCATCCAGATGGCGGTGTAGATATATCCATGTTCATACAGATGGCGGTGAAGGTATTTCCATGTTCATACAGATGGCGGTGTAGATATGTCCATGTTCATAGAGATGGCTGTGTAGATTTTTCCTTGTTCATAGAGATGGCAGTGTAGATATTTATTTGTTCATACGGGTGGCAGTGCAGATATTTCCATGTTCCTACAGGTGGAGGTGTAGATATTTCCATGTTTATAGAGATGGTGGTGTAGATATTTCCATGTTTATACAGAGGTCGGTTTAGATATTTCCATGTTTACACAAATAGCGGTGTACATATTTCCATGTTGATACACATAGCGGTGTAGAGATTTCCAAGTTTTTAGAGATAGCAGTGTAGATATTTCCATGTTTATGGAGATAGCGATGTAGACATTTCCATGTTTATGCAGATAGCGGTATAGATATTTCCATGTTTATACAGATGGCGGTGTAGATATTTCCATGTTTATAGAGATGGCGGTCTAGATATTTCCATGTTTATAGAGATAGTGGTGTAGTTTTTTCCAAGTTTATAGAGATAGCGTTGTAGATATTTCCATGTTTATACAGACAGCGGTGAAGATATTTCCATGTTTATACGGATAGCGGGGTAGATAGTTCCACATTTATTCAGATAGCGGTGTAGATATTTACATGTTTATAGAGATGGCGGCCTAGATATTTTCTTATTTATACAGATAGCGGTGTAGATATTTCCTTGTTTATGGAGATAGCGGTGTAGATAATTCCAATTTTATACAGATGGCAGTGTAGATATTTCCATGTTCATACAGATAGCGGTGTAGACATTTCCAAGTTTATACAGATAGTAGTGTAGGTATTTCCATGTTTATACTGATAGCGGTATAGATATTTCCATCTCATTACAGATGCCGGTGTAGATATTTCCATGTTCGTACGGATGGCGGTGTAGATATTTCCATGTTTATACAAATAGCAGTGTTGTTATTTCCATGTTTATAGAGATAGCAGTGTAGATATTTCCATTGATATACAGATAGGTGTGTAGATATTTGCATGTTCATACAGTTAGCGGTGTAGATATTTCCATGTTCATACGGATGGCGGTGTAGATATTTACATGTTCATACAGGTGGCGGTGTAGATATTTCCATGTTCGTACGGATGGCAGTGTAGATATTTCCATGTTCATAGAGATGGCGGTGTAGATATTTCTATGTTTATGCGGATAGCGGTATAGATATTTCCATGTTTATACAGATGGTGGTGTAGATATTTCCATGTTTATAGAGATGGCGGTCTAGATATTTCCATGTTTATAGAGATAGTGGTGAAATTATTTCCAAGTTTATACAGACAGCATTGTAGATATTTCCATGTTTATACAGATAGCGGTGAAGATATTTCCATGTTTATACAGATAGCGGTGTAGATATTTCCATGTTTATACAGATAACAGTGTAGATATTTCCAGGTTCGTACGGATGGCAGTGTAGATATTTCCATGTTTATACAGATGGCATTGTAGTCATTTCCATGGTTATAGAGATAGCAGTGTAGATATTTCCATTGATATACAGATAGCTGTGTAGATATTTGCATGTTCATACAGATAGACGTGTTGATATTTCCGTGTTCATAGAGATAGTGGTGTTGATATTTCCATGTTCATACAGATAGCGGTGTAGATATTTCCATGTTCATACAGATAACGGTGTAGATATTTCCATGTTCATAGAGATAGCGGTGTAGATATTTCCATGTTCATACAGATGGCGGTGAAGATATTTACATGTTCATACAGATGGCGGTGTAAATATTTCCATGTTCGTACAGATGGCGGTGTAGATATTTCCATGTTCATAGAGATGGTGACGTAGATATTTCCATGTTAATGCAGATAGCGGTATAGATATTTCCATGTTTACACAGAAAGCGGTGTAGACATTTCCATGTTTACACAGACAGCGGTGTGGATATTTCCATGTTTATGCAGATAGCAGTGTAGATATTTCCATGTTTATACAGATAGCGGTGCGGATATTTCCATGTCTATACAGATAGTTGGGCAGATATTTCCATGTTTATACAGATAGTGGTGTATATATTTAAATCTTAATACAGATGTCGGTGTAGATATCTCCATGTTCGTACAGATGGCGGTGTAGATATTTCCATGTTCATGCAGATGGCGTTGTAGATATTTACATGTTCAAACAGATGGCGGTGTAGATATTTCCATGTTCGTATGGATGGCAGTGTAGATATTTCCATGTTCATACAGGTGGCGGTGTAGATATTTCCATGTTTTTACAGATAGCAGTGTAGTTATTTCCATGTTTATAGAGATAGCATTGTAGATATTTCCGTTGATATACAGATAGCTTTGTAGATACTTGCATGTTCATACAGATAGTGGTGTAGATATTTCCATGTTCATACAGATAGCGGTGTAGATACTTCCATGTTCATACACATAGCGGTGTAGATATTTCCTTGTTCATTCAGATAACGGTGTAGATATTTCCATGTCATTCAGATCGCGGTGTAGATATTTCCATGTTCATACAGTTAGCGGTGTAGATATTTCCATGTTCATGCCGATGGCGGTGTAGAAATTTACATGTTCATGCAGATGGCGGTGTAGATATTTCCATGTTCGTACAGATGGCGGTGTAGATATTTCCACATTTATAGAGATGGCGGTGTAGATATTTCCATGTTCATAGAGATGGCGTTGTAGATATTTCCATGTTTATAGAGATGGCGGTGTAGATATTTTCATATTTACACAGATGGCGGTGTAGATATTTCCAGGCATACACAGATAGCGGTGTAGACATTTCCATGTTTACACAGATAGCGGTGTGGATATTTCCATGTTTATGCAGATCGCGGTGTAGATATTTCCATGTTTATACAGATAGCGGTGCGGATATTTCCATGTTTGTACAGATAGTTGGGCAGATATTTCCATGTTTATACAGATAGCGGTGTAGACATTTCCATCTTAATACAGATGGCGGTGTAGATATGTCCAAGTTCATACAGATGGCGGTGTAGACATTTCGAAGTTTATAGAGATACCGCAGTTGTTATTTCCATATTTATAGAGAAATCTGTGTAGATATTTCCATGTATATGCAGATAGCTGTGTAGATATTTCCATGTTCATGCAGATAGCGGTGTAGATATTTCCATGTCCATCCAGATGCCGGTGTAGATATATCCATGTTCGTACAGATGGCGGTGAAGATATTTCCATGTTCATAAAGATGGCGGTGTAGATATTTCCATGTTCATACAAATGGCGATGTAGATATTTCCATGTTCATAGAGATGGTGTTGTAGATATTTCCATGCTCATACAAATTGCGGTGTAGATATTTCCATGTTCATAGAGAATGCGGTGTAGGTATTTCCATGTTTATACAGATAGCAGGGTAGTTATTTCCGTGGTTATAGAGATAACAGTGTAGATATTTCCACTGATATACAGATAGCTGTGTAGATATTTGCATGTTCATACAGATAGCTGTGTAGATATTTCCATGTTCATACAGATAGCGGTGAAGATATTTCCATGTTCATACAGTTAGCGGTGTAGAGATTTCCATGTTCATACAGATGGTGGTGTAGATATTTACATGTTCATACAGGTGGCGTTGTAGATATTTCCATGTTCATATGGATGGCAGTGTAGATATTTCCATGTTCATGCAGGTGGCGGTGTAGATATTTCCATGTTTATACAGATAGCAGTGTAGTTATTTCCATGTTTATAGAGATAGCAATGTAGATATTTCCATTGATATACAGATAGCTGTGTAGATATTTGCATGTACATAGAGATAGCGGTGTAGATATTTCCATGTTCATACAGATAGCGATGTAGATATTTCCATGTTCATACAGATAGCTGTGTAAATATTTCCAAGTTTATATAGATAGCGGTGTAGATATTTCCATGTTTATAGAGATAGCAGTGTAGATATTTCCAGTGATATACAGATAGCGGTGTAGATATTTCCATGTTCATACAGATAGCGGTGTAGATATTTCCATGTTCATACAGATAGCGGTGTAGATATTTCCATGTTCATACAGATAACGGTGTAGATATTTCCATGTTCATACAGATAACGGTGTAGATATTTCCAGGTTCATACAGATAGCAGTGTTGATATTTCCATGTTCATACAGATACCGGGGTAGATATTTCCATGTTCATACAGATAGCGGTGTAGATATTTCCATGTTCATACAGAGAGCGGTGTAGATATTTCCACGTTTATACAGATGGCAGTGTAGTTATTTCCATGTTTATAGAGATGGCGGTGTAGACATTTCCATGTTTATAGAGATAGTGGTGTAGTTATTTCCAAGTTTATAGAGAGATCGGTGTAGATATTTCCATGTTTATACTGATAGCGGTGTAGATATTTACATGTTTATAGAGATGGCGGTCTAGATATATTCTTGTTTATACAGATAGCGGTTTAGATATTTCCATGTTTATGGAGATAGCGGTGTAGATATTTCCAATTTTATACACATAGCTGTGTGGATATTTCCATGTTCATACAGATAGTGGTGTAGACATTTCCATGTTTACACAGATAGCGTTGTAGATATTTACATGTTTATAGATATAGCAGTGTAGTTATTTCCATGTTTATACACATAGTGGTGTAGATATTTCCATGTTTACACAGATAGCGGTGTGGCTATTTCCAAGTTTATACAGATAGATGTGTAGATATTTCCATGTTTATACAGATTGCGGTGTAGATATTTCCATGTTTATACAGATGGCGGTGTAGATATTTCCATGTTCATACAGATGGCGGTGAAGATATTTCCATGTTCATAAAGATGGTGGTGTAGATATTTCCATGTTCATACAAATGGCGGTGTAGATATTTCCATGTTCATAGAGATGGTGTTGTAGATATTTCCATGCTCATACAAATTGCGGTGTAGATATTTCCATGTTCATAGAGATGGCGGTGTAGGTATTTCCATGTTTATACAGATAGCAGGGTAGTTATTTCCATGCTTATAGAGATAACAGTGTAGATATTTCCACTGATATACAGATAGCTGTGTAGATATTTGCATGTTCATACAGATAGCGGTGTAGATATTTCCATGTTCATACAGATAGCGGTGAAGATATTTCCATGTTCATACAGTTAGCGGTGTAGAGATTTCCATGTTCATACAGATGGTGGTGTAGATATTTACATGTTCATACAGGTGGCGTTGTAGATATTTCCATGTTCATATGGATGGCAGTGTAGATATTTCCATGTTCATGCAGGTGGCGGTGTAGATATTTCCATGTTTATACAGATAGCAGTGTAGTTATTTCCATGTTTATAGAGATAGCAGTGTAGATATTTCCATTGATATACAGATAGCTGTGTAGATATTTGCATGTACATAGAGATAGCGGTGTAGATATTTCCATGTTCATACAGATAGCGATGTAGATATTTCCATGTTCATACAGATAACGGTGTAGATATTTCCATGTTCATACAGATAGCTGTGTAAATATTTCCAAGTTTATATAGATAGCGGTGTAGATATTTCCATGTTTATAGAGATAGCAGTGTAGATATTTCCAGTGATATACAGATAGCGGTGTAGATATTTCCATGTTCATACAGATAGCGGTGTAGATATTTCCATGTTCATACAGATAGCGGTGTAGATATTTCCATGTTCATACAGAGAGCGGTGTAGATATTTCCACGTTTATACAGATGGCAGTGTAGTTATTTCCATGTTTATAGAGATGGCGGTGTAGACATTTCCATGTTTATAGAGATAGTGGTGTAGTTATTTCCAAGTTTATAGAGAGATCGGTGTAGATATTTCCATGTTTATACTGATAGCGGTGTAGATATTTACATGTTTATAGAGATGGCGGTCTAGATATATTCTTGTTTATACAGATAGCGGTTTAGATTTTTCCATGTTTATGGAGATAGCGGTGTAGATATTTCCAATTTTATACACATAGCTGTGTGGATATTTCCATGTTCATACAGATAGCGGTGTAGACATTTCCATGTTTACACAGATAGCGTTGTAGATATTTACATGTTTATAGAGATAGCAGTGTAGTTATTTCCATGTTTATGCACATAGTGGTGTAGATATTTCCATGTTTACACAGATAGCGGTGTGGATATTTCCAAGTTTATACAGATAGATGTGTAGATATTTCCATGTTTATACAGATTGCGGTGTAGATATTTCCATGTTTATACAGATGGCGGTGTAGATATTTCCATGTTCCTACAGATGGCGGTGCAGATATTTCCATGTTCATACAGATGGTGATTTAGATATTTCCATGTTTATAGAGATAGCGTTATATTTATTTCCATGTTTATAGAGATAGTGCTGTAGATATTTCCATGTATATACAGATAGCTGTGTGGATATTTCCATGTTCCCACAGATAGCGGGGTAGATATTTGCATGTTCATACAGATAGCGGTGTAGATATTTCCATGTTCATACAGATAGCGGTGTAGATATTTCCATGTTCATACAGATAGCGGTGTAGATAATTCCACTTTCATAGTGATGGCGGTTTAGATATTTCTATGTTCATACAGAGGGCAGTGTAGATATTTCCATGTTTATAGAGACGGCGGTGTAGGTATTTCCATGTTTATACAAATGGCTTTGTAGATATTTCCATGTTTATAGAGATGGCGGTGTAGATATTTCCATGTTTATGCAGATAGTGGTGTAGGTATTTACATGTTTATAGATATGGCGGCATGGATATTTCCATGTTTATACAGAAAGCGGTGTAGATGTTTCCATGTTTACAAAGATACAGGTGAAGACTTCTCCATGTTTACACAGATAGCGTAGATCTTTACATGTTTATAGAGATAGCGGTGTAGCCATTTCCATGTTTACATAGGTAGTGGTGAAGATATTTCCATGTTTACACACATAGCGGTGTGGATATTTCCATGATTATACAGATAGCGGTGCAGATATTTCCATGTTTATACAGATATCGGTGCAGGTATTTCCATGTTTATAAAGATAGCAGTGTAGATATTTCCATGTTTATACAGGTAGCGGTGTAGATACTTCCAAGTTTATACACATAGCGGTGTAGGTATTTCCATGTTTATACAGATAGCGGTGTAGATATTTCCATCTTAGTACAGATGGCGGTGTAGATATTTCCGTGTTCCTACAGATGGCGGTGTAGATATTTCCATGTTCATACAGATGGCGGTGTAGATATTTCCAAGATTATAGAGATAGCGGTGTAGTTATTTCCATGTTTATAGAGAATGCTCTGTAGATATTTCCCTGTATTTGCAGATAGCTGTGTAGTTATTTCCATGTTCATACAGATAGCGGTGTACATATTTCCCTGTTCATCCAGATGGCGGTGTAGATATATCCATGTTCATACAGATGGCGGTGAAGGTATTTCCATGTTCATACAGATGGCGGTGTAGATATGTCCATGTTCATAGAGATGGCTGTGTAGATTTTTCCTTGTTCATAGAGATGGCAGTGTAGATATTTATTTGTTCATACGGGTGGCAGTGCAGATATTTCCATGTTCCTACAGGTGGAGGTGTAGATATTTCCATGTTTATAGAGATGGTGGTGTAGATATTTCCATGTTTATACAGAGGTCGGTTTAGATATTTCCATGTTTACACAAATAGCGGTGTACATATTTCCATGTTGATACACATAGCGGTGTAGAGATTTCCAAGTTTTTAGAGATAGCAGTGTAGATATTTCCATGTTTATGGAGATAGCGATGTAGACATTTCCATGTTTATGCAGATAGCGGTATAGATATTTCCATGTTTATACAGATGGCGGTGTAGATATTTCCATGTTTATAGAGATGGCGGTCTAGATATTTCCATGTTTATAGAGATAGTGGTGTAGTTTTTTCCAAGTTTATAGAGATAGCGTTGTAGATATTTCCATGTTTATACAGACAGCGGTGAAGATATTTCCATGTTTATACGGATAGCGGGGTAGATAGTTCCACATTTATTCAGATAGCGGTGTAGATATTTACATGTTTATAGAGATGGCGGCCTAGATATTTTCTTATTTATACAGATAGCGGTGTAGATATTTCCTTGTTTATGGAGATAGCGGTGTAGATAATTCCAATTTTATACAGATGGCAGTGTAGATATTTCCATGTTCATACAGATAGCGGTGTAGACATTTCCAAGTTTATACAGATAGTAGTGTAGGTATTTCCATGTTTATACTGATAGCGGTATAGATATTTCCATCTCATTACAGATGCCGGTGTAGATATTTCCATGTTCGTACGGATGGCGGTGTAGATATTTCCATGTTTATACAAATAGCAGTGTTGTTATTTCCATGTTTATAGAGATAGCAGTGTAGATATTTCCATTGATATACAGATAGGTGTGTAGATATTTGCATGTTCATACAGTTAGCGGTGTAGATATTTCCATGTTCATACGGATGGCGGTGTAGATATTTACATGTTCATACAGGTGGCGGTGTAGATATTTCCATGTTCGTACGGATGGCAGTGTAGATATTTCCATGTTCATAGAGATGGCGGTGTAGATATTTCTATGTTTATGCGGATAGCGGTATAGATATTTCCATGTTTATACAGATGGTGGTGTAGATATTTCCATGTTTATAGAGATGGCGGTCTAGATATTTCCATGTTTATAGAGATAGTGGTGAAATTATTTCCAAGTTTATACAGACAGCATTGTAGATATTTCCATGTTTATACAGATAGCGGTGAAGATATTTCCATGTTTATACAGATAGCGGTGTAGATATTTCCATGTTTATACAGATAACAGTGTAGATATTTCCAGGTTCGTACGGATGGCAGTGTAGATATTTCCATGTTTATACAGATGGCATTGTAGTCATTTCCATGGTTATAGAGATAGCAGTGTAGATATTTCCATTGATATACAGATAGCTGTGTAGATATTTGCATGTTCATACAGATAGACGTGTTGATATTTCCGTGTTCATAGAGATAGTGGTGTTGATATTTCCATGTTCATACAGATAGCGGTGTAGATATTTCCATGTTCATACAGATAACGGTGTAGATATTTCCATGTTCATAGAGATAGCGGTGTAGATATTTCCATGTTCATACAGATGGCGGTGAAGATATTTACATGTTCATACAGATGGCGGTGTAAATATTTCCATGTTCGTACAGATGGCGGTGTAGATATTTCCATGTTCATAGAGATGGTGACGTAGATATTTCCATGTTAATGCAGATAGCGGTATAGATATTTCCATGTTTACACAGAAAGCGGTGTAGACATTTCCATGTTTACACAGACAGCGGTGTGGATATTTCCATGTTTATGCAGATAGCAGTGTAGATATTTCCATGTTTATACAGATAGCGGTGCGGATATTTCCATGTCTATACAGATAGTTGGGCAGATATTTCCATGTTTATACAGATAGTGGTGTATATATTTAAATCTTAATACAGATGTCGGTGTAGATATCTCCATGTTCGTACAGATGGCGGTGTAGATATTTCCATGTTCATGCAGATGGCGTTGTAGATATTTACATGTTCATACAGATGGCGGTGTAGATATTTCCATGTTCGTATGGATGGCAGTGTAGATATTTCCATGTTCATACAGGTGGCGGTGTAGATATTTCCATGTTTTTACAGATAGCAGTGTAGTTATTTCCATGTTTATAGAGATAGCATTGTAGATATTTCCGTTGATATACAGATAGCTTTGTAGATACTTGCATGTTCATACAGATAGTGGTGTAGATATTTCCATGTTCATACAGATAGCGGTGTAGATACTTCCATGTTCATACACATAGCGGTGTAGATATTTCCTTGTTCATTCAGATAACGGTGTAGATATTTCCATGTCATTCAGATCGCGGTGTAGATATTTCCATGTTCATACAGTTAGCGGTGTAGATATTTCCATGTTCATGCCGATGGCGGTGTAGAAATTTACATGTTCATGCAGATGGCGGTGTAGATATTTCCATGTTCGTACAGATGGCGGTGTAGATATTTCCACATTTATAGAGATGGCGGTGTAGATATTTCCATGTTCATAGAGATGGCGTTGTAGATATTTCCATGTTTATAGAGATGGCGGTGTAGATATTTTCATATTTACACAGATGGCGGTGTAGATATTTCCAGGCATACACAGATAGCGGTGTAGACATTTCCATGTTTACACAGATAGCGGTGTGGATATTTCCATGTTTATGCAGATCGCGGTGTAGATATTTCCATGTTTATACAGATAGCGGTGCGGATATTTCCATGTTTGTACAGATAGTTGGGCAGATATTTCCATGTTTATACAGATAGCGGTGTAGACATTTCCATCTTAATACAGATGGCGGTGTAGATATGTCCAAGTTCATACAGATGGCGGTGTAGACATTTCGAAGTTTATAGAGATACCGCAGTTGTTATTTCCATATTTATAGAGAAATCTGTGTAGATATTTCCATGTATATGCAGATAGCTGTGTAGATATTTCCATGTTCATGCAGATAGCGGTGTAGATATTTCCATGTCCATCCAGATGCCGGTGTAGATATATCCATGTTCGTACAGATGGCGGTGAAGATATTTCCATGTTCATAAAGATGGCGGTGTAGATATTTCCATGTTCATACAAATGGCGATGTAGATATTTCCATGTTCATAGAGATGGTGTTGTAGATATTTCCATGCTCATACAAATTGCGGTGTAGATATTTCCATGTTCATAGAGAATGCGGTGTAGGTATTTCCATGTTTATACAGATAGCAGGGTAGTTATTTCCGTGGTTATAGAGATAACAGTGTAGATATTTCCACTGATATACAGATAGCTGTGTAGATATTTGCATGTTCATACAGATAGCTGTGTAGATATTTCCATGTTCATACAGATAGCGGTGAAGATATTTCCATGTTCATACAGTTAGCGGTGTAGAGATTTCCATGTTCATACAGATGGTGGTGTAGATATTTACATGTTCATACAGGTGGCGTTGTAGATATTTCCATGTTCATATGGATGGCAGTGTAGATATTTCCATGTTCATGCAGGTGGCGGTGTAGATATTTCCATGTTTATACAGATAGCAGTGTAGTTATTTCCATGTTTATAGAGATAGCAGTGTAGATATTTCCATTGATATACAGATAGCTGTGTAGATATTTGCATGTACATAGAGATAGCGGTGTAGATATTTCCATGTTCATACAGATAGCGATGTAGATATTTCCATGTTCATACAGATAGCTGTGTAAATATTTCCAAGTTTATATAGATAGCGGTGTAGATATTTCCATGTTTATAGAGATAGCAGTGTAGATATTTCCAGTGATATACAGATAGCGGTGTAGATATTTCCATGTTCATACAGATAGCGGTGTAGATATTTCCATGTTCATACAGATAGCGGTGTAGATATTTCCATGTTCATACAGATAACGGTGTAGATATTTCCATGTTCATACAGATAACGGTGTAGATATTTCCAGGTTCATACAGATAGCAGTGTTGATATTTCCATGTTCATACAGATACCGGGGTAGATATTTCCATGTTCATACAGATAGCGGTGTAGATATTTCCATGTTCATACAGAGAGCGGTGTAGATATTTCCACGTTTATACAGATGGCAGTGTAGTTATTTCCATGTTTATAGAGATGGCGGTGTAGACATTTCCATGTTTATAGAGATAGTGGTGTAGTTATTTCCAAGTTTATAGAGAGATCGGTGTAGATATTTCCATGTTTATACTGATAGCGGTGTAGATATTTACATGTTTATAGAGATGGCGGTCTAGATATATTCTTGTTTATACAGATAGCGGTTTAGATATTTCCATGTTTATGGAGATAGCGGTGTAGATATTTCCAATTTTATACACATAGCTGTGTGGATATTTCCATGTTCATACAGATAGCGGTGTAGACATTTCCATGTTTACACAGATAGCGTTGTAGATATTTACATGTTTATAGATATAGCAGTGTAGTTATTTCCATGTTTATACACATAGTGGTGTAGATATTTCCATGTTTACACAGATAGCGGTGTGGCTATTTCCAAGTTTATACAGATAGATGTGTAGATATTTCCATGTTTATACAGATTGCGGTGTAGATATTTCCATGTTTATACAGATGGCGGTGTAGATATTTCCATGTTCATACAGATGGCGGTGAAGATATTTCCATGTTCATAAAGATGGTGGTGTAGATATTTCCATGTTCATACAAATGGCGGTGTAGATATTTCCATGTTCATAGAGATGGTGTTGTAGATATTTCCATGCTCATACAAATTGCGGTGTAGATATTTCCATGTTCATAGAGATGGCGGTGTAGGTATTTCCATGTTTATACAGATAGCAGGGTAGTTATTTCCATGCTTATAGAGATAACAGTGTAGATATTTCCACTGATATACAGATAGCTGTGTAGATATTTGCATGTTCATACAGATAGCGGTGTAGATATTTCCATGTTCATACAGATAGCGGTGAAGATATTTCCATGTTCATACAGTTAGCGGTGTAGAGATTTCCATGTTCATACAGATGGTGGTGTAGATATTTACATGTTCATACAGGTGGCGTTGTAGATATTTCCATGTTCATATGGATGGCAGTGTAGATATTTCCATGTTCATGCAGGTGGCGGTGTAGATATTTCCATGTTTATACAGATAGCAGTGTAGTTATTTCCATGTTTATAGAGATAGCAGTGTAGATATTTCCATTGATATACAGATAGCTGTGTAGATATTTGCATGTACATAGAGATAGCGGTGTAGATATTTCCATGTTCATACAGATAGCGATGTAGATATTTCCATGTTCATACAGATAACGGTGTAGATATTTCCATGTTCATACAGATAGCTGTGTAAATATTTCCAAGTTTATATAGATAGCGGTGTAGATATTTCCATGTTTATAGAGATAGCAGTGTAGATATTTCCAGTGATATACAGATAGCGGTGTAGATATTTCCATGTTCATACAGATAGCGGTGTAGATATTTCCATGTTCATACAGATAGCGGTGTAGATATTTCCATGTTCATACAGAGAGCGGTGTAGATATTTCCACGTTTATACAGATGGCAGTGTAGTTATTTCCATGTTTATAGAGATGGCGGTGTAGACATTTCCATGTTTATAGAGATAGTGGTGTAGTTATTTCCAAGTTTATAGAGAGATCGGTGTAGATATTTCCATGTTTATACTGATAGCGGTGTAGATATTTACATGTTTATAGAGATGGCGGTCTAGATATATTCTTGTTTATACAGATAGCGGTTTAGATTTTTCCATGTTTATGGAGATAGCGGTGTAGATATTTCCAATTTTATACACATAGCTGTGTGGATATTTCCATGTTCATACAGATAGCGGTGTAGACATTTCCATGTTTACACAGATAGCGTTGTAGATATTTACATGTTTATAGAGATAGCAGTGTAGTTATTTCCATGTTTATGCACATAGTGGTGTAGATATTTCCATGTTTACACAGATAGCGGTGTGGATATTTCCAAGTTTATACAGATAGATGTGTAGATATTTCCATGTTTATACAGATTGCGGTGTAGATATTTCCATGTTTATACAGATGGCGGTGTAGATATTTCCATGTTCCTACAGATGGCGGTGCAGATATTTCCATGTTCATACAGATGGTGATTTAGATATTTCCATGTTTATAGAGATAGCGTTATATTTATTTCCATGTTTATAGAGATAGTGCTGTAGATATTTCCATGTATATACAGGCAGTTGTGTAGATATTTCCATGTTTAAAGAGACAGTGGTGTAGATATTTTCATGTTTATACAGACAGCGGTGTAGATATTTCCATGTTTATACAGACAGCGTTGTAGATATTTCCATGTTTATACAGACAGCGGTGTAGATATTTCCATGTTTATACAGACAGCGGTGTAGATATTTCCATGTTTATACAGTCAGCCGTGTAGATATTTCCATGTTTATACAGACAGTGGGGTAGATATTTCCATGTTTATATAGACAGCGTTGTATAATATATGTATTATAAACATTTATTTATTAAATTATTTTTAACATCTTTGTATTCTTATTATCGTATTTAGTTGCTATTTCAGTACAACTAGCAGTAGAAGACTTTATACTGCTTACAAATGTTATTTCAAATGATAGTGTATCAATAAATAGTTCTATGGTCATAAAACTATAGATCCTGCCTAGTTCTATATATTTTTCCACCTTTAAGAGTCTCCTTTCAGTTTTTCCTTTTCCAGGGCAATGCCTCCATTCTTTGTGCATTCTACTTAAATGATTCTAAAACTCCCCTAGCATCCCTGAAAAAGTAATACAGAATGAGAAGAAAAAAGAAGGTTGTCTGATGTTGGATAAGCTTTTCCAAAAGTATTTTAATAACTGTGCTATTGAACACAATAAAAAATGGCAAGAGGAAAGGCAAGAGAAGCATCCCACTTTATTGATTACCCATACCCGAGGTGAAAACCAAGATGGTTTTGAGTCAAGACAGTGGAAGAACACAGACATTTTCCAGAAGTGTGGTGGCACAAAGAGTTGGAGATACTCTTTCCTCTGCATTCAAATCATACATGAGAATGACGAGAAAAATCAGGGCCATTGCTGATTGCTAATACATTGGCAAGCAGCCATGCTGTGACCCACAAAAAACCTTATGAGCATCTTTTCTATACCAAGAGATTTGGTAAGAAGAAAGTGTGATCATTTCCCTCGAGAAACATAATCTATTACAGAGAGCTCAGAAATAAATCTAAACATAAAAGACCAAATAAGTTTTGACAAAGGCACCAAGAGGACACAGTAGGGAAAAAATAGTCTCGTCAATAAATGGTGCCGGAAAATCTGGTCGTTCTCATGCGAAAGAATGAAATTGGACCTTTGTCTTACACCGTACACTTAAATGAAATCAAAATGTAAGAACTTCCTAAATTTAAGACCTGAAATCATTAAACTCCTAGAAGAGAACTTAGGGGGAAAACTCCTTGACATTAGAGTTGGCAATGGTATTTTAATATCACACCAAATGCTCTGGCTACAAAAGCAGAAATAAATAATGGGATTACCTCAAACTAAAAAGCTTCTACACAGTAAAGGAAACAGTCAGCAAAATAAAATAGCAACCTGCATATCGGGAAAAATATTTGCAAACCATATATCTGATAAGGGGTTAATATTCAAAATTTATGAAGATTTTATACAACTCAGAAATAGATAAATAGATAAAAAATGGGCAAAGGCCCTGAATAGACATTTCTCCACAGAAGACATAAAAATAATCAACTGGTATATGAACAGATATTCCACATTTCATTGTCATTAATCATCAGGGAAATACAAATCCAAAACTCTTTTAGATACCTCCTCATATCAATTAGGATAGCTATAATAAAAAAAGCGTAACACATTTTAGTAAGAGTGTGGAGAAAAGAGTACTCATACTGTTGGTGCAAATGTGAATTGTGCAGCCATTATGGAATATGGTATGGAGGTTTCTAAAAAAATTAGCAATAAAAGTACCCTATGATTTAGCAATCTCTCTTTTGGGTATATACCCAGAAAAAATGAAATTACCACTTCATAAAGCTGTCTGCACTCCCATGTTCGCTGCAGGATTATTCTTGATAGCCAAGATATGAAAACAACCTAAGTGTCTGTTGATGTACAGAGAGATAAACTGTGGTATCTAAAAAACAGTGGAATATTATTCAGCCTTAAAAAAAGAGATTCTGCCATTTTTCACATCCTAGGTGAATCTGGAGGAAATTTTGCTATGTGAAATAAGCCAAACACAAGAAGGAAAATATTGCATGATCTCAATTATGTGTGGCATCTAAAAATTATATACAGATATAGAGAATGAAACAGTGGTTACCAGAGGCAGGGGCCAAGGGAAGGAAATGGAGATATGTAGCTCAGAGGATATGATGTAACAGATATGGAGGAGAAATGTGTCTAGAGATGTAATGTACAACGTGAGGACTACAGTTAATAACACTTGAGGACTACAGTTAATAACAGATTTGAGATTTGAGATTTGATAAATGAGTAAGTTTTAGCTACTCTCGCCACAAAAAAAGAAAAAAAAGGGGCAATTATGTGAGATAATGGATAATTTGCCTCACTGTAATAACCATTTTACTATCTGTATGTATCACATAACCTTATGTTGTATATCTTTAATATACATAATAAAATTTGTTTTAAAAATTAAGAAAAGAAGCTTAGTCTATTAGGTAAGAAATGTATCAATTTAATGGTGTTGTAATGATAACTGGAATAGAGATGTAAACAAGTAGCTATTTTAACTCTAGGAAGTTGGAGAATATATTCAATAGAAAGTAGGTAAGTCCTCAGCAGCAATTTTATTTTATTTTATTATTATTATACTTTAGTAATTTCTTAAGATGTTTTCTAGTTTTCTTGCTGTGTAAGAAGAGTGTCTATTGCAAGTTCTGCCAGGGATTAACAGTTCTAGGCCTGTCTCTGATATACATTAAGACTGTTACCAAATGTACATGGTTTAGGAACCTTACCTATATAGTATTTAATCAGCAAAATAAATATAAGAGGTACTATTTTCCTCATTTTACGAACTTTCTTGTCATTTAGTTTCTTATCAGTTAGAATTCCATTGTAAACACAGTCTGCCTCCAAAACCTACATTTTTTTTTTTTTGAGACGGAGTCTGTTGCCCAGGCTGGAGTGCAGTGGTGTGATCTGGGCTCACTGCCAGCTCTGCCTCCCGGGTTCACGCCATTCTCCTGCCTCAGCCTCCCGAGTAGCTGGGACAGCAGGCACCTGCCATCACGCCTGGCTAATTATTTTTTTGTATTTTTTTAGTAGAGACGGGGTTTCACCGTGTGAGCCAGGATGGTCTCTATCTCCTGACCTCGTAATCCGTCCGCCTCAGCCTCCCAAAGTGCTGGGATTACAGGTGTGAGCCTCCGCACCCGGCCCAAAACCTACGTTCTTAACTGCAAATCGTATAGCCTTTGTATCCTTTTAAGGTCATCATTACATTGAGAATGATGTTTTTAGAAAATGTGAGAAGTTCCCTACATGAGCAGTTTAAACAATGGGAAGTTTGAAGCCAATGATCAAAACTTCACTTTTGGAGGAGAAACGATGCCCATAGTCTCTAATATGTCAAATGGTCACTTAGTAAATGCTGTCGAGAAGTTTAAGGAATGAATGTCTTTAAAAAATAATACTTAATACTTTCTCCTTAGTAATTATTTCTTTAATCACAGTACCTTTTATAATCTGAAATGTATTAAATTGCTTTTAATTCTTATAGTGCTTTTCGGGGACCTAAAAGATAATTTTTTAGACATAAAAGGAAAATAAAAGATCACTATTTGGATAAGGGACCCACCCTCATAGGGAATTGAATTAGAAAATTAGCAAACGACCTCCAGTTCTCTAAAGTCTTATTTTGAGGGGTTTTTTTTTTTTTGCCTGCTTTTTTGAAAAAACTAATTTTTATACTGTGAATCTGTTTATTCATAGAAATGCTAATTCTTCATCCCATTTTTGTGAATACTTTCATTAAAGATTCTGGCAATGAGTGGAGGTGAAGTAAAGACACAGTGAAGAATACAGAGAAGTAGGAGTCTTTTTTTTTCTTGTCTTCTTTGCAGCAAAAAGGTTTGAAGGAAGCATGCAAAATTTAGGCTGCGATTCTAATGTTGAACAAATGAGCATATCACTTCTCTTACAGAGACCTTAACTGCTTGAAAAAACAGGGGTTTCTTATAAGGAGGAAAAGGCAATGCCACCCTCAGGATTTCTATTTATGAACTTAAATCCTCCTAAAAAGGACCATTGCTATTCTTGAATTTCAAACATTTAATATTTTAATGCTATTTATTTTAATTTTTCTCACTTTCACAACCATCTTTAACACAATTTACTTTCTTTTTTACATGAGACTGATTATGACCTACTACAAACGGGTTATTAAGTTTGCTAAAAATTTAGGTCTTCAGTGCCTTGAAATATTTTCAGATTTTGTAGAAAAAAATAGCAAACATAAATGGCAACCAATTTTGGTAAATGAGAGAACAAGTTATTGGATTTGTTCAAGAACTGTTTGGGATACATAGAGGTTAGGAAGTTTTGCAGAATTTTGATAGCCTTGGATAATTTAATCGAATGTTTCCATACTTATTTATATTATGATATAAAAGTGCAGTTACTTAAAATGTAACCCAGGTGTACAGGTTTTCAAGGAGTCTCTCTCTCTCTCTGCCAGTTAAAACACCACACACTGACTATGATGTTAAATTATCTCTGATTTTTATTTATGATAACTGAAGGGCTGAAAAACCTACATAGCATGACAAATACAACATATCTCAACAAAACTTCTCTGGACCTTCAGAAACTCTAAGGGACAGGCTGCAGGGTGAATCACTGTTGGATGTAATTTTTGCCTGGACATAGCGAAATTACAGTGTATCAGAAAAGTTCAATGCCAGAGTGGATTTTAGACCTGGGATCATGTTGCCATTTATGAGGAACTAGACAAATACTCTGTATGTTTTCATTTAAGGGAATGTTTAACATGATCTGCACATCTTAGCTCTCAAGTCAAACTTGGCATCAGGACAAACCCTAAAAGAAGGCAGATGAGGAGTGAGCTCCAGAGAGCAGAGCCAGTACCTAGGTGTCTTCCCATAGTTCCAGTGTTCTGAAAAGTCCATTTCTCCTGGACGGGTTATTTGATGTTGAGGCCAATCAAAATGCTACCTCATCATTTTTGAAAGCTTATCTTTATTTTTTTTTTAGATCAAAATTGTTACTCTGAATTGTTTCTTTAGGATAGATCACAAAAAGGGAAATTTGGGGTTTGAGTTTTTTGTAGTTGTTGTTTTGTTTTGTTTTTGAAACAGGGTCTTGCTCTGTTGCCCAGGCTGGGGTGCAGTGGTGCGATCTTGGCTCACTGCAACCTCTGCTTCCCGGATTCAAGTGATTCTCCTGCCTCAGCCTCCCTAGTGGCTAGACTACAGGTGAGCACCACCGTGCCCAGCTAATTTTTGTATTTTTAGTGGAGATGGGGTTTTGCCATGTTGGCCAGGCTGGTCTCGAACTCCTGACCTCAGGTGATCCACTCGCCTTGGCCTCCCGAAGTGCTGAGATTACAGGCATGAGCTGCCATGCCTGGCCTAAATTGTCATTTAATGACATTCAACACATTTTGCCAAATGTTTCCCCAAAACATTATGCTAATTAACAATCATATCAACAAAGTAAAACTGTGGCAGTGTCCCTGTGTTTGAAGTCCATTTTGAAATTTACTTTCACTTTTCATGATTATGCAAATACTATTTATAAGTTCCTATTTTTGTGAACAAATACTTTGTTTCCTCAAGACTAAAATAAATAATGCTACTTTATGTAGTGCTTTCTTTCGTTCCAAGAGATAATGTGTATACTGGAAAATGAAGATATTATGTGTCAAATAGTATAAATGGTACATTTTCTCACACCTACATTGTATTAACAAGACATATATAAACTATTTTGTTCTGGCTGTGCTATGTAATGCAGGCAAGAAAGCCAAAATTTACTTAAGCAGCTCTGTAAGTTGTAAAGACATTTTAATATTTCCAAACAACATTTAGTGAGCACTATAATTTATTTCTGTCTAAAACCTATTTAGTCCAAAGTGCATGTACTAATTTTATGAAAAAATTCTAAACAATTTCCTATATTCTACTTTTCTGTCTACTCATGAGAAAAAAAAAAAAAACATGTAAGTCTCTACTGAGTAGTTGAATTCAATGAAACCTTTGCCAAGGTTGAACAGTACAAGGAAAAGGAGTGATTTATTATTTATTTATTTATTCAATCTTAGATGCTGATTATATATTTTCCTCAAACTAGTATATCTGCTAAATACAGAAATATGTGCATTAGACACTGGCATTTCCACAGCAGAGACGCATAATAGAGACAAAGTCATTTTATGTGTGTTGATACTTTGCAAGCCATGTATCTTATGTACTCAGTATTGACCAAGAATAATTGCATTACTCTGCACTGAGACTTATGTTTTCTTTTATTACATAAATGCATTAAGAGAAGGCTTGAATTTCCTATAGCAACTCTCTGCTCTATATGTTTTGAGATGTGTGTGTGTGTGTGCGCGTGTCAGTCTTTGAATTAGGACTACTTTTTTCAGTGTATTTTCTGAAAAATGTTTCTGAGTAGGCCTTTTTGGCTAGATCGGAGATACTTCATCTTAATTATAATATTAAAGGATTTCTATGATGTGTCTCTCTGTATAAATACAAATTACTTTTAATTTTGTAAGGTCTAGAAAAATGAGCTGCTGTTTTCTATGTTCTATCTTATATTCTTTTTCCATAGCCCTGAATACAAGGAAAAAAAGTCTGAAAATATACCTACACTTGCTAATTATTGAGTATCTTCCCCTTTTATTAAATGCATATTGGCAAATAAGTCTCTGTAGGGAAAAAAAGGCTATCTAGTTATTTTTCCTTAGTAAACTGGATTTCCATTCTCTTCTCATTGTCCTCAAGTTTAAAATCTAGACAACTATTTTCTATTCCGACAAACCCCTCTAGACAGATGTCATTGTGAAAGACCCTAATGGGAGGTTGTTTCTGGTGAAGGCTCATCATTTCTGTGGCATGAAATCAAGAAGTGGAGAAAACGTCCATTCACCCTCATTTATGGAAGTCACTGATCTCCGATAAAGAAAAGTGAAAACTATTTCTATAGTCAGGTAAAATCTGATAAATGACCCATGCTATTTTGATCAATCTTTGCTGCAGATAATCATGTTGTTAAATTAGGAGAATTCAGGATAGTAGTGAAAATAAGTGATTCTTCTTCCGCCATTGAAAATTCTATTGAGAATAAAAGTCAGGCATTTAGCAAGAAAGCCTTTTTCTGTAATTATTTAAGATTAAGTTTCAATACATTAGATTATTAATGGTGACTGTGGAGAGAGTGGATTTTTTTTTCCATGTCATACTTTGAGCTCGGCTGGGATATTATTTTTTTTGACAAGATCATTGTTCTTCTTCACTCTTAAAATTGTGTTAGAAGTATTACTGCCTTTCCTTTTCTTTTTGTTGCTTATCTGCTGAAACTATTCAGTTATTCTCTTTTCTCACATGCCACTACTCTTGTTCATTTTGTTTCCGTTTTCAGGTTAGCAATGTGTGTGATAGGTAAAAAGGGGGTGTAAAGAGCCTTCCCCACCTAACACTAAGTGTTCCAAGCATCCAAGCAATCGACGTCTCCCTGCCTTGCAGAAACACACCACTGTAGGGAGTGAAATGTACACTGCTTCTGATGCGATATAATTATCTCTTTGGGTTATACGTTTAAAGACACCTAAAAGACCACATAATAATTTAGTTAATTTATGTAGTATAAATACTCACATGCTTACTTTTAAGCACTTACTTTATAGCTGACAGTGTTTGAAGTAAATTTGCATGCACAAACTAATTTATAGCTCTGTAAAATAAGGCATAAAGAGGATTAATATTAGGGCCCTGCTTCCTAGCTTGGGAGAGACTGACCCTTATAATGAGTGAATAAATTATGTACTATTTTTAGAAGGGATATATGCTGTAGAAAAAAATGAGGCAAGGAAAGGGCAATGGGGGAAGGCAAGGGAACTTTGCAATTTCCAAGAGAGTGGTCATAGTACATCTCAGTTACAAGGTGGCATTGTAACAAAGACTTGAGAAGGTGAGGAAACAAGCTTTGAGATATCTCAAAAGAAAAGAAAGAGTGTTCTAAGCAGAAAGAAGGAACTAAGGGATTGGGACAGGAATACATCTGGTGAATTTGAACAATAGCAAGGGGACCAATGTGGCTGGACGAGGTTGATTATAGAGAACAATTATAGGATAATAAGGCTGAGGAAGAGCAGCCCACCTAGAGCAATGGTTCCCAACATTGGCTGTGTGTGAGAGACACTCAGAGTTCTTTGCAGCAACATGGATTGAGTTGGAGGCCGAATCCTAAGCAAATTAACAGAAACGGAAACCAAATACCACATGTTCTCACTCGTAAGTGGGAACTAAAACATTGAGTTCACATGGACATAAATATGGACACAATAGACAATGGACTACTGGAGGGTGGAGAGGTGGGTGGGTTTCAAAACTACCTATTGGGTACTGTGCTCACTACCTGGGTTATGGGATCTGTACTCCAAACCTCAGCATCGTGCAACATTGCCATGTAACAAATTTGCACATGTATTCACTATATCTAAAATAAAAGTCGAAATAAAAAGTCTTGAGGCAGGGCTAATTAAATCACAATCTCTAGGGTAGAATCCTGGCATTCACAGTTTTTAAATTATGTGCAGCCAAGGTTGAGGGCCATTTCAGACGAGGCCTTATGGGTGATTGTAAGGACACTAGCTTTTAAATGAGACTGGGAGCATTTTGAACAGAAGACTTGCAAGATCTGACTTGCCACAATCACTGTGTTTGCTACATTGAGAAGAGATAGAAGGGGGTTATTGATGCCCATCGTCAATGACCACCTGTAACAAGATTGGGTTTATTGATAGTTGCTAAGCAAGGAAAATAGCCTACTAGGAGAAACTGGGACATGGCTTAACAAGAGGAACTTGTTCTAGGATTTGGACTTGTGTTGGGTCATTTAGAGAAGGGCTCAAGGAAGCAAGAATTTTCTTTTGATTGCATGTTTTCAAGAAATAGGATAATTCTGTAATTGTATATCTGAACAAATTTTATTTAGGAGGTGAGAGAAATTGAACTAAAGTTATAATTGGTTAAATACAATACTCATGTCAGTCAGGAAAGGGGAATGAATATTTGAGGAGTTTCGAGTTTACACTGTGATTTTTTTTTTGTCTGTGTTCAGAAATGAATAGAGTGGCCTTCTTTTTGTGTGGTTTTATTTCTCAGTCTACGGAGTGACCTTGTTTAATGTTGTTGATATGTGCAAATATTTATGTTCAACGGAAGATCACTACAGCTCAGCTGTTATTGTAAGTTCAGGTATTAGCAACACCAAAGTCTAGACGACATCACCAGCAAACTGCCAACTGTTGGCCAGTGTCAGAAATGGAAGCAGAAAGAGCAGTTGGGGAGTATTCCAAGGACTGAATAAGGAAATGATGGTGACTTGAGCTAGGTATGGAGAGAGCAGTAGAGATGGTCAGAAGTGGGCAGATTCTGGATCTATTCTGAAGGCAGGTAGAAGTGAAAAGCTTTGATAGAAATGAATAAATAATATAAAGATAATAAAGCAAATCAAAGAAATCAAACATTGATTCTTCAAAAAGATTGGTAAAATTGACAGACCTTTAACGAAATGGACCTAGGGAGAGAGAGAAAGGGAGAGAGACAGAGAGAGGGATAGACAAAGAGAGAGAGAAGATTCAAATTACTATAATCAGAAATAAAAGTGGGGACATTACTTTCAATTCTACATAAATAAAAAAGATTATAAGATTAGAGTACCATATACAAGTACATGCCACAAAATTGGATAACTTAAGTATAATAAACAGATTCCTAGAAATGTAAAACCTACCAAGATTAAAGCACAAAGAAATAGAAAATCTGAATGGACCTACAACTAGCAAAGAGATTTGATGAGTAATAAAAGATCTGCCAACAAAGTACAGCCCTGGAACTGTCCCATTAGTGTCAGTGGTGAAGTTTGCCAAGTATGTAGAAAAGAACTAACAACAATCCTCTCAAATTTTTCCAAAAAATTGAAGACAAGGAATATTTTCTAACTTATTCAATGAGGCCAGCATTACCCTGAGACTCAAGCCAGACAAAGAGACTGCAAAAAAAAAAAAAAACTATGAACCTATATCCTTTATGATCATTTATGCAAAATCCTCAACAAAATATTAGCAAACTTATTTCAGAAGCATATTAAAAAGATTATACAACATGACCAAGTGGGATTTTTTTCCTGGAATGCAGGAATGCTTCAACCTAGGAATATCTGTCTATGTAATGCACCACATTAACAGAACAAAGGAAAGAAAAAAACACGTGGTCACCTCAATTGATGCAGAAAAAAACATTTGATACAATTCAATATTTAATTCAGGATAAAAATACTCAACAAACCAGGAATAAAAGGAAACCACCTCAACATAATAAAAGCTATGTATGAAAAACTCACAGCTACATTATACTCATTGGTGAAAGACTAAAAGCTTTTCTTCTAAGATCAGGAATAAGGAAAGGATGTCCATCCATATCCATGTTTGCCACTTCTATTCGTAGTACTAGCAAAAGCAATTAGTTTAAAACATAACAAAAAACAAAATAATAGGAATAAAGAAAATGAAATAAAAGTCATACAAATTGGAAACAAAGAATTTTTATATGTAAATATCCCTGTAAGTTCTACAAAAAACCCTGTTAGAACTAAAAAATGAATTCAACAAAATGTAAAGTTAAAATACAAAAATTGGTTGCATTTCTTTACATTAGCTATGAACCATCCAAAAAGGAAATTAAAAAACCAATTCTCTTGCAATAACATAAAAAAGAATAAAAGTCTTTAGGAATTAAGATGGTGAAAGACTTGTACAATAAAAAATAAAAAACATTTCTGAAATAAATTTTTAAAAATATAGGTAGTGAAAAGATATTCCATGTTCATAGATCAGAAGACGTAATATTCTTAAGATGCCAGTATCACTCAAAGTGATCTACAGATTCAATATAATCCCTGTTAAAATACCAGTCACATTTTTTAGCTGAAATAGAAAGTAAGTTCATATTGAATCTCAAAGAACCCCAAATAGACAAATTAATTCTGAAAAAGAGGAACAAAGTTGGAGGACACACACACCCTGATTTCAAAACATATTACAAAACTACAGTAAACAAAACAGTATGGTACTGCCAAAAAGACCAATGTATAGATCAGTGGAATAGATTACAGAGTCCAGAAATAAATCCTCACATATATGAAAAAGTGATTTTTTTATTTTGGCAAAGGTACCAACACCATTCAATTGGTAAAATCCAGTATTTTCAATACATGCTGCTGGGAAAACTAGACATCAACTTGCAAAAGTATGAAGTTGGACCCTTACCTAACTTCATATTCAAAAACTAACTCAAAATCAATCCATAAACTAAATATAAGACCTAAAACTATAAAACTCTTAGAAGAAAATATAGGACAGAAACCTTATGATGCTGTGTCTGTCAATGATTTAATGGATGACACCAAAGACACAGACAACAAAATAAAAAATAGACAAATCGGACTTTATGAGAGCTTTACAATTTTTTGCATCCTAAAACACTATCAACAGAGTAAAAAGGCAACCCCAAGAAGGGGAGAAACTTCTTGCAAACTATATATCTGATAAGGGATTGATATCCACAATATAGGAGAGAACTTCTAAAACTCAATAATAGACCAACAGCTCAATTCAAAAATAGACAAAATATTTTAATGGACATTTCTCCAAAGAAGACAAAATATTTTAATGGACATTTCTCCAATAAGCATGTGAAAAGATGTCCAGCATCACCAACATTAGGGAAATGCAAATCAAAACAATGAGATACCACCTTGCATCCATTAGATTACTACCCAAAAATAATAAAAACCCAAAACAAAACCAAACAAAAAACCAATCCAGAAGTGAACAAGTGTTGGTGAGGATGTGGAAATCAGAACTCTTGTGCACTGTTAAGGAATGTAAAATGGCATAGCTACTGTGGAAGAGGAAAGCAATTCTTCAAAAAAATTAAAAATATAATTACCATATGATTCGGCAATTCCAGTTTTGGGTATATACTCAAAATAATTAAAAGCAAGATCTCAAAGAGATATTTGCACACTCGTGTTCATAGAAACATTATTCACAATAGCTAAAACCTGAAACTAACCCAATTATTCATTGACTGATGAGTGGATCAGAAAAATGTGGTGAATGCATACAATGGAATGTTATTTAGTCATAACAAGGAAAGAAATTCTGACATACACTACAAAGTGAATAAAACTTGAGGACATGGCCAGGTGCGGTTACTCACACCTGTAATCCTAGCACTTTGGGAGGCTGAGGTAGGTGGATCACCTGAGGTCAGGAGTTTGAGACCAACATGGCCAACATGTTGGCCATCTCTACTAAAAATACAAAAATTAGCTGGGAGTGGTGGTGTGCATCTGTAATCCCAGCTACTCAGGAGGCTGAGGCAGGAGAATTGCTTGAACCTGGGAAGAGGAGGTTGTAGTGACCTGAAATCGCTCGTGCCACTGCACTCCAGCCTGGGCAATAGAGCAAAACTCTGTCCAAAGAGATAAGTAAATAAATGAAAATAAATAAAATAAAAAAAAACTTGAGGGCATACTGCTCAGTGAAATAAGCCAGTCACAAAAAGAAGTAATGATATGATTAGACTTATCTGAGGTATAGTGAATAGCCTAAATCTTAGAGACAGAAAGTAGAATGGTAGATTCCTGGGCCTGAGGGAAGAAAGGAGTGAATAATTCTTGTGTAATAGGTACAGATGTCAGTTTTGTGAGATGAAAAGAGTTTTGGACATGGATGTTGGTGATGGTTGTGCAACAATATGAAAGCACTTAATACTCCTAAGTTGTGCACTTAAAATGGTTTAGATAATAATACATTTTATGTTATGTGTATTTTATCACAATAAAGAAAAAGTAGGGGAAAAAGCAAATAAGAAGAGGGCTTGATATACCACTGCTGGTTTAAAGATGTAAGGAGCCACATGAAAAGATATGACAGGTGGGCTTAAGGAGATGAAAGAAATCCTCAGCAGACAGGCAGCAATAAAACAAGGATCTCAGTCTTGTAGCCACAAGAAACTGAATTCTGCCAACCATCTAAATGAGAATAAGCCAGGAAGTAGATTTCCCCCCCCCCAGCCTCCAGATAGAGCCATCGTACCTTGTACTTTTATTACTACCTTTTGAGACCCTAAGCAGACAGCCATGCCATGCCATCCTAGACCTCTGACCTACAGAAACTAAGAGATAATAAATGAGTGTTGCAAGTCTCTAGGTTTGTGGTTGTTTGTTACATAGCAATAGAAAACTAATAGAAACTAAAATAAAACAAATGCCCTGGGTATCAATAGAAAACAAATGCACTGGCAGTTACTTTCTTTCAACACTCTAAAGATAACATTCCTTTTCCTTCTGGTTTCCATTGCATCTATTAAAGAGGTCTAATAATTATTCTTTGAAGGTGATTTATGCTTTTTTTTCCAGCTGCTTTTAACATTTTTCTCTCTGGCACAGATTTTTGGCAGTTTGGCTAGGGTGTGCCTATGTGGGTTTTCTTTGTATTTGTTCTTTTGTGCTCACAGGGATCCTTGAAATATGGCTTTATATTCTTTTCAGTTTTGAAATTTATTAGACAGATTTTTCAAATATTTCTTCAGTTCCTGGAAATACTGTATGCCCCACAATGAGTTCTGAAAGGAGGCCAACATTATTTCAACAAACGATCAACAATATAATTGTTAAGAGGGAATGGGAAGTAGTGATAAAATAACTTACAATATCAGGCATACATAGTCATGAAATAAGATGGAACTATCAAGCCAGGCTCAGTGGCTCACACCTGTAATCTCAGCACTTTGAGAGGCTGAGGCAGGAGGATCGCTTAAGCCCAGGAGTTCCAGACCAGTCTGGGCAACATGGCAAAACCTCATCTCTACAAAAAATACAAAAATTAGCTGGGCATGGTGGCACATGCCTGTAGTCCCAGCTACTCAGAGGCTGAGATGAAAGGATCTCTTGAGCCCGGGAGGTTGAAGCTGCAGTGAGCCGTGATCATGCCACTGCATCCATCCTGGGCAACACAGCGAGACCCCATCTCAAAAAAACAAAGAAAAGAAAAATGGAATTATTAAATTGTGCTACAAGACATGGGAATATTAATGCAATTGCACTTGATTTGGGTTGTAAAAATGGGTAGCGTTAATATAAATAATTCCTTATATCCTGGAGAGCAGGTTATCTTGGGTAATAAGAGATCCCTGTGAATTTTAAGCAAGCAACTTGAGTTTTAGCTTAAAATATTCATATTTTGGCTCTTTAGGCAATTGAGCTTTTGTCAAGAAGTATGAAACATTTGAGCTCATTAGCCTAGTCTGAGGAAAATATATATATATATACACACACATATATATAATGCAAAGACAATATAAATAAACATTTAACATGACAGAAAAAAATCACGTTATTTTAAAAATACATCACTGATTTCTGCCTACCCCCAGAGAAAAAATAGTAGGGTCTTTTACGAATCATACATTTTGTTCATCTATATTACTATAGTATACTGTTAATGTGATTATCTAAAAAAAATTATACTATTTGTCTAATAACAACCCACCTCATATCACCATAGCACTAACAATCTTCTCATAAATGTAAGCATAGTAGTGAGTACTGTTATTAACATGAGCTGACTAATACAATTTCACATTTCAAATGCAATTGTGGGTGCTCCTTAGACACCCTGATGTGCCTGTTATATTTACTTTTAAACATAAACATAAAGAAAATAAACATAGGTTATTTGTAAGACTGTAAAAATTTAGTATGAATTAATACGCAGTTATTGATTGTATTTTTGTAATATTTTTCATAGCCTATTGAGTCCTCTTTAAGGACTCTCGAGTTACAAGAGTTCCTGGTGGGACTCATTTATCCAGTAACAACAAAACGTTCTCTTCTTTTTCACTGTCAGTCTTTAGTGCTACTCAAGCAGCCTTGATTTCTTCATTATTCCCAGTTTCTAAAATACAATTTCCATAATGACACTGTCAGTCTATTACCATACACGAGCTGTCTGGACACTTCTATACTTTCTGCTTGTGAACTAGATCCCATCCTTTCTTTACTATTCAGTGGTGTCTCTCCAGCAAAGCCCACCACTTTTTCCTTGTCTACTGTGTCTTCCCCATGAGCCTAAATAAACATGCTGTTCAATTCTCTTGACCCCATTTTATATGACAGCTTTCCACCTCATTTCTCAGTTTTCCTTGATAAAGTCTTAGAAAGATGTTGTCAAAAGTTATTCTCTCCTCCAATATTTACTTAAATTCTCTCCATTCAGGCTTTTTCCCCTGTAATCAGGACCCACAAGGGCCTTATATTGTTACATCTAAAAGTCAATTCTTAGCCCTCATCCTGATTTGTACAGTAGTCCACCCTTATCTGCAGTTTTGCCTTCCACAGTCAATCTCAGTCTGAAAATATAAAATGGAAAATTCCAGAAATAAATTCACAAGTTTTAAATTGCACTCCATTCTGAGTAGTGTGATGAGATCCCACGCTGTCCTTATCTGTCCTGCCCAGGATGTGAATCATCCTTTTGTCCAGTGTATTCAGGCGGTCTATGACCCCCTGCCTATTAGCCAACTTGATTATCAGATAGAAAAGCAGCGTACATAGTGTTCAGGATAATCCAGAGCTTCAGCCATCTACTAAGGGGTCTTGGAAAATATCTCTTGTAAATAAATGGGGATTACTAAAAGCAATATTTGCAGGTAACCACATTTTCCATTGCCTGAAAACATTTTATTCACTTGGCTTTCAAGATGGCAAATTCCCTAGGTTTTCCTCAACTTCCTTGATTGTTCCTTCTCATCTTTGCTTCTTTCTTTCTGGCTCTGACGTCTAGACCTTAGATCTTTTATCTTCACTACGGTAGAAAACTCATCTAGTCTCCAGCTTTAAATGCCATTGATATGATCGTGTCCCCCAAATTTATATCTCTAGTTTAAACCTCTTCATTGAACTCCAGACTCAGATCTAACTCTCTATTAGACATCTTCCCCTGGATGTTTAATTGGGATCTCAAATTTTTCATACCCACCTGCAGGCTTCTGAGACTTTCCTCCAAACACAGTCTTAGAGTATGCCCGGGGTTAGAAGTGACAACACCATTCTTCAGTTGCTACAGGTAAAAACTTTGTACTCATCTTTAAGTCCACCCTTTTCCTTATATTCCACATCCATTCCACAAAGCATAGCTAAATGTGGCTAGAGATGGAAAAACAAAAACAAACAAACAAACAAACAAAAACCCAGTGACACCTGTTCTCACTTTACATTGGGGATTGCTGTCCTAAAGTGTGTTCTTGGTGCTACCCAGCAAGCACATGCAATTTCCCCAGTCCGTTCCTTCCCCTACCCTCCTCAATGAATAACACATTTTTCTTCCGTCTTCTTTGACATCTGTCTTCCACTTCCCTATTCCTAGCCTCAACTGATGATTTGACATACTATTTCACTGAAAAAATAGAAACAACCAGAAAAGAACTTTTAGAAGTTCCAGCACCATTTCTACCCACTTGTAAAGTCAGTCTTTTCTCCTGTACCCGAAGTAAACTGTCCGTGTTTCTTTTGTGTAGAACCCCTCTCTATTTGCCTGTTCAACAGCATTACTCCTGAAAGTTCTTCTGTCTACCAGTCTTTTCTATAAGAAAGAAAAAAAATGTTTTTCCCTCTCACATCTTAAAAATATCTTCTCTTGATCTAATTTCTCCTTCCTGCTAACATACCATTTTTCTCTCATTTCCTTTACATTTTCCTCCTTTCTTTTATATTACTCAAAAGAATTCACTGTATTCACTTTCTTTAAACTTTCTCTTCTGAATCTCTTTTTAACTCAGTCCAGTGAGGCTCTGGCTGTCACCATTCAACAGAAACTCTTCTTATCCAAGCTACCAGTGACCTAGATCCGGTGACCTATTCTCAATCTTCATTTGACACAGATGGTATCACCCTCCTCCTTCAAATACTTAAACTTGACTTGGCTCCCATGGCATGGGGCACAACTCTTTGTTTTTTTTCTCCTATTTTTATGCCTTCTTTTTGTCACTTTGATAATTTTCTAATTTATATCTCTAGCCTAACCTCCTCATGTGAACTCTGGATTCATACATACAGCTCTTGACCTGACATGATCACTTGAATACCTAATAGGAACAGCAAGTGCAACATGTCCAAAATTGAGATTCTGTTTCCCTCAACCACCTCCAAACCTGCCTCCCCACAGTCTTCCCCACTTCATAAATGGTACCTCCATTGTTCCAAATGCTTAGGTTAAAGACTTTGAAATCCTTAACTTCTGTTTTTCTCATACTACAACTTTGATATCAATTAATCCTGTCATGTCTGGTTTCAAAGTATCTCCAAAATGGTTTATTTTTTTCTTCATTGCTACCACCCTGAATTAGTCTGTTTTCACACTGCTCTAAAGAACGGCCTGAGGCTGGGTAATTTATAAAGGAGAGAAGTTTAATTGACTCACAGTTCTGCATGGCTTGGGAGGCCTCAGGAAACTCACAATCATGGCAGAAGGTGAAGGGGAAGCAAGGCACGTCTTATATGGTGGCAGGAGAGAGAGAGAATGAAAGGAGAAGCACAACTTTTAAACCATCAGATCTCATGAGAATTCACTCACTATAACGAGAACAGCATGGGGGGAAATCACCCCCATGATCCAATCTTGTCCCCCCAGGTCCCTCTCTCAACACATGAGAATTACAATTCAAGATGAGATTTTGGTGGGAACACAGAGCCAAACTATATCACACCGTGACCTCGAATTCTCATTTCTTGTCTGGATTTTTGCAGTATTCTTCCCCTTCCTTTTTTGTCCTCCACTCTCTTCAGTGAAGTCAGATGTTGTCACATCTCTGCTTAAAACATCCCAATTGGTTCCCATCTCATTCAAAATCATAGCCAAAAAAATTGAAGTGACTGTCTAATATAATATCTTCTTATTCTACCCTCACTCATTGTCCTTGTGTCACCCTGGTCTCTGAATACATCTGAAACATGAGAAGCATGCTATGGCCTCAAGGCTTTGTCCCTGTGATTCCCTTAGTGGTGGGTGTCCTTTACCGGCATAGCTGCACAACTTGCTTCCTCACCTACCTCCTTCAGCCATTTACCTAGTTGCCAACTTTTCTATAAAGTCTTCCTTGATCATTGATAAAATCACAGCCCTTTGCTCTAACATTTTCAATATTCTTATTTTATTTTTTATTAGCCCTTTTACCATTACTTATTTATCTTGTGTTTTTATTGTTGTCTCCACTAATGTCCACACCCCCCTGGCTTTCATATGTAAAATCCATGAGGACAGAGGTTTTCTTTCTTTTCCCTGCTGTGCTCTTAGACTTTATACTTGTGCAGACATATAGCATGTATTTGCTAAGTTTTTGTCGAATGAATGAATAATGAATGAATGAGCACATAGTGGTTTTTACTCTCTCATGATTGCTTACTTGCTTATGAATTTCCCACACTAGAGTCTAAGCTTTCCTTTTTTATTTTTTTGAGACAGAGTCTCTGTCGCCCAGGCTGTAGTGCAGTGGCATGATCTTGGCTCACTGCAAAGTGGTAGTATACATAGATATTTAATATAGCGTCAAGTATTGTGAAGGATCTAAAATTTTACCTGACTGATAAGGAAACAAGTTAGCCTGCCACTGTTTCGTGGATGCTGACACAAGAGGTGAGATTCCTGTGTCACAGACAGATGACTTTATTACTAATGGTATAGCAAATGTTGTGAGCAACATATTTGCATTGGTTCTTCTTGCTCCCCATGTGCCCTGAGAAAGGGACCAATAGAAAGGTGCCCAGGTAGATAGATGTACACATGAAGCAGGCTTGTATCACCGCTAAAGAGGCCTAAACTTATGGAACTAAAATCTTTTATGATGGGCTGCAAATAAACTTGTCTGACCTTTTCTTTAGAAGGAGACATTATCTTTATTCTACAGGATAATAACTTGCCTTCTGTTGTAGAGGGAGTTACTATCTGTCTTTCATAGCTCTACTATTTAGATATCCTTGAAAGGATAGCCTGGAACAAAGGGGCAGTTAATGGCCCTGCTCATAACCTGTGCAGAAGCATAAGAGACCCATGAGGAATTGTCTACCAATAATATCTGCATCGTCTAGATCTCAGGAGACCCTTTAAGCCATGAGTAGAATAGAGTAATTAATTATTCTTATTCCAAATACAATAATGATTTCTTTATTTATGTATTGGCATTTTTAAAAGAGTTAATTATTTCTATTCATTTATATAGACAGCTTTAAAATAATTTTATGGTACTTTTGCAAACATTCCCTTACTATTGTATATTTTATTTTAAATAATTAATGACTATTAACTATTGATGAAGTCTAGAGTTTAATTGCTTCAACCTTATGATAACTTCAAACACATAACCATTAGAATGCATGGAAAAGCCTGAAACTCAAAAGAATTACAACGTTACAGAACCTGTTCCAAAATAGAGAATAGAGTATTCATGAATTTGGAGTTTATAGCAAACGCTTAATCAAAGAAAGGACAACCTCTATGAACCTAAGCCAACATACTAGAATACTCAATTAACTTTTGTCTTCCTTCATGCAACTTTCAGCAGGGGCACAAAATCTAGAGGAAAAAAAAATCTTTGAAGGAACAAGAAGAGTCAATGTGGTGGACTTAACAGCAATTATTATTGTGTGGTGTAACACCTATTTCCAGAATGTGTCCCGTGGTCATACATGTTTTGGTTTTGTATCATCTTCCATTAAAAACACATAGCACAATGCTTGGTATAGAATAGCTGTTTAAAAATTGTTATAATTATTAATGATTTAACTTAATAGAAGCTGTATAATTTTTAAGAGGATAGGCTTTGCCATCAGGTTTGGGTTAGAATCGTGACAATAATAATGAGCACTGAAAAATTACATGTCACTCCTCTTTCAACCTCACATTTCTTATATCTAAAATAAGGACACGGGCCAGGTGCAGTGGCTCACGCCTGTAATCTCAGTACTTTGAGAGGCCCAGGCAGGTGGATCACTTGAGGTCAGGAGTTCAAAACCAGCCTGGCCAACATGGCAAAACCCCATCTCTACTAAAAATACAAACAGTAGCTGGATATGGTGGCAGGCACCTGTAATCCCAGCTACTCAGGAAGCTGAGGCATAAGAATTGCTTGAACCCGGGAGGTGGAGGTTGCAGTGAGCTGAGATCGCACCACTGCACTCCAGCCTGGGGTATAGAGCAAGACTCTGTCTCCAAATAAATAAATAAATAAAATAAAATAAAATAGGGACATGGCCAAGCACTGTGGCTTACCACTTGTAATCCCTGCACTTTGGGAGGCCAAGGCAGGAGGAACCTTGAGGCCTCAGACCAGCGTGGGCAACATGAGGAGACCCCATCTCAAAAAAATTTTTTAAAAAATTATCCAGGTGTGGTGGCATGCACCTGTGTTCCCAGCTACTCAGGAGGCTGAGTCGGAGAACTGCCTGAGCCTGGGAGGTTGAGGCTGCTATGAGCTGAGGTCATGTCACTGCACTCCAGCCTGGGTGACAGAGCGAGACTCTGTCTCAAAAAAAAAAAAATAAATAAATAAATGAAAATAAAATTAAAAAAATGATGTGGGGAGGCCAAACCAATGGCTCTTATATCCACGTTCTTTCTTCTAAATGATTTCACCTTAGTATTGGTCTGCATCTCTAACCATAGCTAGTTGCAGTAGGACCTTCTATCTGGCCTTGCTGCTCTCATTTTTGGACCTCCTCACTGAAATCAAATTGATCTTTCTAAAATGCAAACCTGGTCTTAGTATTTTATTACTTAAAACCCATTGGTGGCTTTCCATGATTTATGGAATAAAGTCAAAATTCCTGTTTTTGCCCATGTTTCTGTGTGCCTCTCATCCCCACATTTACTGATTCCTGTGTGCCATAAATTGCCAGTTGTCCAGAGTTCATTCTCTTTTTGTACTTGGGAGGACTTCTGCATCTTGCAACTTTTCCCCTGAAACGTGCTTGGAAAATACCTACTCATTTTTTTCAGATTCAGGTTAGTTTTTTACTTCAGTTTCTTTTCCTGAAGCTTATACTGACTGCTCCATATGGCTTTGGGGATTAGCTACTCATTCCTTTCTGCCCTTTGTAGATACACATTTATCGTGGAGTCTTTTTTTTTTTTTTTTTTTTTTTTTTTTTTTGAGACAGAGTCTCACACTGTCACCAGGCTGGAGTGCAGTGGTGTGATCTCAGCTCACTGCAACCTTTACCTTCCAGGTTCAACTGATTCTCTTGCCTCAGCCTCCCAAGTAACTACAGGCGTGCACCACCGTGCCCAGCTAATTTTTGTATTTTTAGTAGAGATGGGGTTTCACTATGTTGGCCAGGATGGTCTCGATCTCTTGACCTCGTGATCTGCCCACGTTGGCCTCCCAAAGTGCTGGGATTACAGGCATGAGCCACCGCGCCCAATCAGTCATGCAGTCTTTATACTTACTTGTTTACTTGCCTGTGAGCTCACTGAATGCAGGGACTATTTCCTTGTTGCTCTAGCACCTACACCAGTACCTGGTATCCAGAAGCTGTATGCTAAATGTTTGTTGAGTGGCTGTTTGACTGAATGATTGTACTCCTAATTAGTAGATAGAAAGCCATGAACTTCCCAGTTCATCATTCTTTGTGCTCAATTCTGGTTTCTTTATTGTGTTCAAAAGAGTTCCTTAGTGACATAAAACTATGGAGCTACTATGTCAGCTCATTTAGGCAATGATTGGTTTATGTATATAAGAGGCTTCAATAATTATATATTTTTATTTCAGTTTCAATAAATGATCAATTGATTAGTTTTCTCTGTTTTGGCTTATTGTTCACATTTAATATCAAATAAAAGTGTTTTACTTAAAATTATTCATGCCAATTATGACAGTTAGGTGAATATTACTTTGATTTTCATTCCAGTAGTAGTTTTGGTTGAACCCTGAATATGCTAAGACGTCACTTTTCTTTTTTCTTATGAACAGGCTACTGTGTTTACATATATTATTAAAATCTTCTTTGAAAATACGAAGAGTGTTACATTTCTTATATTTAGTTCTCTGTGCTTCAGAATTCCTGTGATACTTGCACTTAAGTCCTTCTGAGCAGTTGATGTTAATATTTATGTGGTTAATTTCATGAAACATGGTGGTTTTCATTTCTATCATTAATTTATACAGGAGATAGACTGTTTTCCAGGTGTAAGCTCAGTCATATAATTAGAAAATTTATAAGCAGAAAGGAGTTATTTGGTCTAACCCATTTATTCTACAGATAGAGAAATTAGAGTCCAGAAACTCTGTCTTCTTTAAAGTCTTACAGGTATTTAAGAAAAAAGAATAGACTTGAGGTTTCTGTGTTCTGAACCCAGTGATCTTGACACTGTAATGATCTTCATCCATATTATTCACAGAAGTAAATATAATCACATATTAAATAAGAAACAAAAATACTAAGGGGATATTATACTGAAAAATGAAATAATATTATCTTAATTATTTTGATCAGATTCAATATATAGCAGCTTGAAGGCTAATAATTCCAATGATTCTCTGAATAAACCATTTTTCTAATAAGATTACAGGTTTTAGTAATCTAATTATTTTGACTGATGCAAATGTTACCCCACCAGTCTGAAAAATGTGTTTATTTATATGTCATAAAGAATAATTTATTCCAAAAAGGCTAATTTTCAAAATATATGTATCTTCTGAAACTGTATCTATTTTTTTCCCACGTTTTCTAAATATATTTTAGATGGCATTTGTAGATTTTCATGGTGCTGAAAAATTAAGGTATAACGGTCTCATGAAGGAGAATAATGTCATTTAGACATTGTAATTTTGGAGGATCACAATATTTTTTGGAATGTGGTTGTTGCAGCACTGGTCACTTATACTAATTATATAATAACATACTATACTAATGCAATAATATACCATATGAAATTATTAAATGGTAAATTTGTCTTAAATCCTCTAGAATACTGCAAAGAAATAGTTTATATAAGAAAGAGTACCATAGCATACGTGAACACAATGTTTCCTATTTTTTTCTTCTTTTTAATTTTTTTGAAGACAAGTTCTCACTCTGTTGCCCAGACTGGAGTTCAGTGCCATGTTCATAGTTCACTGCAACCTCAAACTCCCAAGCTCAAGTGATCCTCTTGATTCAGCCTCTGAAGTAGCTGTGCCTATAGGTGTGCACCACCACACCGGCTAATTTTTAAAATTTTTTATAGATATGTTGCCCAAGCTGGCCTCAAATTCTTGAGCTCAAGAGATCTTCTCACCTTGGCCTCCCAGAGTGTTGGGATTACAGGCATGAGCCACCATACTCAGCCAATATTTCTTTTCTAAAAGACATTTTCTAACATACTTCTCATTTTAACTAACATAATATTCAAAGTGTAGATCTGAGAAAGAGATAGTGCCTGCAGATCTGGGATCCTACATGCTAATATTATGGGATGCATTCAGATTTGATCAGCAGATATTCCATTTATTCTAGAACACCACCAGCAGAAGAATGTAATTACGTCTATCACTAAAACTTTGTGTCAATACAGACTACTGTATTTGTTATCATAGATGGTCCTTGGATGGCAGCCTTAAGCAATTTTAAACCTAGACAGGTGATGTACATTTTCTTCTTGGATAATTTTCATTGTTTTATCTAATTTGGTTGTAACTAATGTGTTTAATATGGCTTGCTTGTTTTTTAAAAAGTTGTTCAGTATCCTTAGAACTCAGTGCTGATTTCTTTTTCTAGCAGGCCTTTTATATAGGACATCTCACTTTCTCCTGGCTCTCTACTACTAGCATGAGGTCTCTGAAAAAATCAAGACAGCCAAATAATTTGTTATAGAATAGCCTATGTAGAGGGACAGGGGAGGAGTCATATTCCAAGAGGGAAAGACCTTTGAGCCAGGCTCAATTTGTAGAGGCTGTTGAATGAAAATGAGAGAGGGAGAATGTACACTTTATTGCACTATTAAAGCAAAATTCTGACAATAACTTCTAAAAATGATTCCACTCTTATACACTGAGAATATGACAGACCTTCCAAAAGTATAATTTCTTACATGAACATCCAGGTATATAAGGAAAAATAACTATTTCATACCAATATCTTCAGCCGCCTTTATTGTTGGTTCACCACATAGGTTTTTATCAGAATCGCAGAACATTAATGTTTTAAATTAGCTACCATTACAATTAGCTTGAGAAGAACTTTCTTTTTAATAATTCGACCCAGATGCATTCTAGATACTCCAGTGTTACGAATCGATGGCTTCATGAGGAGCCGCTGTTGACTCGTGCTATCTCTGGACACACTGACAGGAAATGTTTTCTTACACCTGTTTTCCTCCTGCTTTTCCTTGGTAGGACTTAGTTCCTTGGCATAGTTCAGTATCAATGGCAGTCATAGAGAAGTGTTACAAAAACCCAGCTTATTCCAACTTGTGAATTATTTGGCACCCAGGAACCAGTCTTACAATCTTCAACCCACTTTTTCCTAAAATGGCCCCTTTTCTGAAATGTTTATTTATATATGATGTAGGCCTGGGGAAAGGACATGGACTTTCAAAGAAAATATTCTCCAATAGATCTCTCAACTCCAGAGAACCTTCTGACTAAATCTGAAAGAATTCCACTGTGCTCTGATAACATCCTTTAATAATGAAGGAAAAGATATTTTTCCCCCAGGAGGATTTTGTAGTGAAAGAGATGGCATAATTTTTTTTTAAATGTTGTTTATAATCTCATTTGTTTTTTCATTTGTGGGGTGTGTCTTAAATCCTAAATGGTACATCCTTTTTAAAATACTTCTAGTAATAAAATGTTTCTGAAGTTATGTTGTAAATATCATTGGACTATGTTTAATAATGTTAAGTTGATCCCACTTCCCCTGAAATTATATACATAAATGCTGAAAGTATAAATTTACATATACAACTTCATGGAACATTTTTCTTCCAAGTGTGCATTTGCTAGAATTTGCATTGAAAGGTTTTGGAAGGAGCCTGTTGGTATGAATCCTGTGTGAGCAACACTCAGATTTGTTGCATACTGAACAGCATGCTAAATCTCACTTCACAATCTTAGATTTCTCATCTGCCATCTTGAGCTGAATTTAAAATATAACTGCAGTTTATTATGTCACCTGTTCATCAAACACTGATGCAAAGCTTAGTTTTCAGTGTGAAGAACCCATGACTAGAGAAGGGAAGAAGAAAGGGTCAAGCAGACCTCATTAAAGAGTGTATGGGCAAGAAAACACATCAGATGTCTTGATAGGTTTTTTAAAGTCCTGTTAGACTTGTCATGATTTCCAAAACACTAAATGCCATCTAGTATTTTGGACCCTCCAAAATTACAGTAGAATATTATTATGGGTCATCTTAATTGGAAATATACAGGAAAATCCTGATGATTAATGTAGACTAGTGATAGCTCTCACACATTTATATAACCTATGTTGAAAAGAAAGAAGAAAGGCAGGAAGGAAAGAAGGAAAAAGAGCGGAGAGAGAGGAACAAGAAAACACGTGGATTTGTGGAAATGAAAATTTTTAAATTACTAATTTGCAAGAATGGGTAAGAAAAATACCGAGTATGAACATAAATGCTTTCAATCCCGTTTGCCTCTTAATCCTTCTCAGTCCGTGGCCAGTTTTGAAACTTGGTGTAACTTCCTTCCTTTATTCCTCCCTCCCTTGCTCCCTCCATCCCTTCTTGCCAGCCTCCTTCCCTTCCTCTCTCCTTGAGTTTCCTTCTTCTTTCTTGTTCCCTCCCTCCCTCCCTCTCTCTTTTTTTCCCTTAGATTCCCCGGAAGCACATATACCAGCCATTTGAATGCTTTCTGCTCATAGATACTGCCAAGCCCCCTCACCCAGACTGCTGACTAGATTTGGTAGAATGGAATGAGAAACATAGACTTTGTGTCTGTGGCGGCCACCTCTGATGTTGCAGACTTTTGCCGTGATTATGCACTCCAGCCGAGGGACGCTAGAGAGGTTGAAATTTCAACTGTGGGATTTGCCATTTTGGAATTTGCAGAAATGTACTGGATATGCTAACAGCAGCCTGGCTAGCCTCCACTTCACAAGGAAGTATTTAAATATACACGTGTAATATGAAGAAAATTGCATTAGATCATAAGGGATGAATTATTTTGTAAATGACTATACCATCAAATACCATACCTGATATCAATCATCTTCATCAGACAGTATCTGTGTATGTAAGTAGATAAACAAAAAAGCAGGAGTTTATTTCTCTCTAATGTATCCTTGACTCTCTAGCGGTGACCTCTGAAATGTCTCTTCTGATCCAGACTTGTTTGAATCATGTGCAACATTTTAGATTTGTCTTTTCTCTGCAAGTTTTTTTTTGGTTCAGTACCATAACATATTGAACCAAATAGTTTTGCTTGCTTTCTATTGATGACACATGATTTTGGCTTTTATCTTCAGTGGAAAATCAATGTGTCACATGGCGTTCACTAAGAAAAAGGTATGGGGCCTCTTTGTAATTCTTTGTCAGATGATTGCTTTATCTTGATTTATGCCTTCAAACTTTTTCCCATTCAGCAGAAAATATTGTGTCGCTATCTGTGAGAGCAAAGCGATCTATACCAATTTATGCTCTAAGTGTAGCCTCCTTCCAGAACTGCTTATGGAACATATCAACTCACTATAGATTAGGGACATAATGGATTCTTCTTTCTTAAAAGTGGCAGATTGACAATTTTAGTTCATATACAAGCTTTTATATTAACATTAAAACAATATTTCTATGTAAAGTAAAATATTGTAGTTGATTATTATTCAAGGGCCTCCCAGAATTTCAAGGTCTGAAAATAAATTCAATGTTCCTGGTGGTAACAAAATTGCCCCTAATTCCTTGTATCAGGACTGCCATTTGGAACTGCTGGGGAAGCTCTTTTCAGAAATTATTTTCAAAACAGCATTGTTGCCTTTTGCCAAACTGAAATCTGGTTGTAAACTTTTGAAAACTAGTTCCTTGGAATGGAATTCAAGTTGTCTTCTAAGCAAATTTTTTTTTAACTCAAACATACATTCTATCTTGCTTTATTATGTCACTATTTGTGTAGGAAACATATTTCTATTTTTACCATTTTCAATTTATTTACATTTACATTTACATTTGTGTGTATATATATATACACACATACATACACTTTAAGTTCTGGGATACATATGCAGAACTTGCAGTTTTGTGAAATAGGTATACATGTGCTGTTGTGGTTTGCTGCACCCATCAATCCGTCATCTACATTAAGTATTTCTCCTAATGCTATCCCTCCTCTTTCCTTCCTACCCACTGACAGGCCCCAGTGTGTGATGTTCCCCTCCCTGTGTCTATGTGTTCTCATTGTTCAACTCCCACTTATGAGTGAGAACATGTGGTGTTTGGTTTTCTGTTCTTGTGATAGTTTGCTGAGAATGATGGTTTCCAGCTTCATCCATGTCTCTGCAAAAGACATTAATCCATCCTTTTTTATAGCTGCATAGTATTCCATGGTTTATATGTGCCACATATTCTTTATCCAGTCTATCATTGATGGGCATTTGGGTTGCTTCCTAGTCTTTGCTATTGTGAATAGTGCTGCAATAAACATATGTGTGAATGTGTCTTTATAGTAGAATGATTTATAATCCTTTGGATGTGTACCTAGTGATGAGACTGTTAGGTCAAATGGTATTTCTAGTTCTGGATCCTTGAGGAATTGCTACACTGTCTTCCACAATGGTTGAACTAATTTACACTCCCACCAACAGTGTAAAAGCATTCCTATTTCTCCACATCCTCTCTAGCACCTGTTGTTTCCTGGCTTTTTAATGATTGCCATTCTAACTGGCGCGAGATGGTATCTCATTGGACCAGGGGTGATGAGCTTTTTTTTTTTTTTTTCTTCGAGACAGCCTCACTCTGTCACCCAGGGTGGAGTGCAGTGGCACAATTTCGGCTCACTGCAACCTCCACCTAATGGGTTCAAGCAATTCTCCTGCCTTAGCCTCTTGAGTAGCTGGGATTACAGATATATACCACCACGCCTGGCTAAAGTTTTTTTGTGTGTTTTTGGTAGAGACAGAGTTTCACCATAGTGGCCAGGCAAGTCTCAAACTCCTGACCTTGTGATCCACTCGCCTTGGCCTCCCAAAGTGATGGGATTACAGGCGTGAGCCACCACGCCCAGCCTATGATGAGCTTTTTTTCATGTGTTTATTGGCCGCATAAATGTCTTCTTTTGAGAAGTGTCTGTTCATATCCTTTTCCCACTTTCTGATGGGGTTGTTTTTTTCTTGTAAATTTGTTTAAGTTCCTTGTAGATTCTGGATATTAGCCCTTTGTTAGATGGATAGATTGCAAAAATTTTCTCCCACTCTGTAGGTTGTGTGTTCACTCCGATGATAGTGTCTTTTGCTGTGCAGAAGCTATCTTTAGTTTAATTAGATCCCGTTTCTCAATTTTGGCTTTTGTTGCCACTGCTTTTGGTGTTTTAGTCATGAAGTCTTTGCCTATGCCTATGTTCTGAATGGTATTGGCTAGGTTTTCTTCTAGAGTTTTTATGGTTTTAGATCTTATGTTTAAGTCTTTAATCCATCTTGAGTTAATTATTTTATAAGCTGTAAGGAAGGGGTCCAGTTTCAGCTTTCTTCATATGGCTAGCCAGTTTTCCCATCACCATTGATTAAATAGTCAATCTTTCCCCATTGTTTGTTTTCGTCAGGTGTGTCAGAGATATGTTGTATATTTCATGGTACAATGCCTTCTGTCAATGGGGAAAAAGAACAAGCCTATATGGGATGAATGAAGTCTGCTATGGTTAAGGTTGAGAATATTTACTGATCCTTGAGTTCAGTCTCCAGGAATGTTGGAAATAGAGAATGGAGATAATGGAGATAAAGAAAAGTTCTGAAAATGACACTTCCCATAGTGTCAAAATTGTGATCTATTGGAGAATTCTGTGATACATCAAAATCTCTGTTTATACTGATGTTTGTTATTGTGTATGAGCATATCTTTATCAGGTGTAGGCTATTTCTATACTTTCATGTCTTTAAATCAATGTTTCTATTCACATATGTATATGTGCAAATAGAAGCATGTTAATATTATATATATATTTTCTGTCATTACCATGATTGCTATGATTATCATTAGCATGTATTATTAGTGTGACCGAAGTATCATCAGTATCAGTTTCTTTCTAACTGCAGTGCTCCTGTAATGCTTCATTTCTACAGAGCCAACCTACACCCACCGTTTCCCTGACTATAACTTTACCTAAAGTATAAGCCCTTATAAAGCCATGAAAGCCTACCAAGAATTGTCAAAGGAGCTAGGCAGCAGCCAGGCTCTGCCTTAGGAAAAGACTTTACTTTTTATTATCATGTGCAGTACTTAATTACTTGTTCTGACCTCTAAGATTTTGCTCTCCTATATTTCTATCCCCTGGCTTTCTGATATTTCATGTGATTATATTTGAAATTTTAACCTTGCTTTTCTTTTTGGAATCTCTGATATCTCTGCTGCCACAGGTAATGACAGGTTCCTCTCTAACTGTTGGTGTTATCCCTGGTCAGATTATTACTGATGACAGAAGTAGATGTTTTACGTGGATTCTCTCGATATCAGAAACAAATACAGAGATCACAACTCAAAAATGACAGACTGATAACCATTATGAACTTAGATGCAACATTCTTAATACAATATTAGCAAATTGAGTCTAGGAATAGTTAAAAATGATAATGTGTTTTAACGAAGTGGGGTTTATCTCAAGTTGGTTTCAACAACTGAAAATCTACCGTGCTGACAGAAAAAAGAAAAATCACGTGACACTCTCAATAGATGCAAAAAAGGAATTTACAAAATGTAACACATTTTTTAAATTAAAAACTCCCAGCAAACTGAGGATAGAAAAGTACATTTTCAAACTGATTATGTGTTTACAAAAAATCTATAGCAAACATCTTACTTAAAATGGTGAAAGCCTTAATACTTTCTACATAAGATTATGAAAAATGCAATGATGTCCTCTCTCCCTAGTTCCTTAAAGTATTGCATTCAATATTAAATAAGTGGAAATATATACCAAGTTCATTGATAAATATTTAATACTTATGAGATGATAATTCTCCTGAAATTGATCTCTAGATTCAGTGGAATTCCCATGAAACCTTATAGGTCCTTTTGGATAAATTACAAAACTGATTCTAAAACAGGGAGAAAGAAAGAAGGGAAGGAAGGAGGAATGGACAGAAAGAAGAAAGAAATAAAGAGAAAAGAAAAGAAAATAAGAAATAAGTGACACCCAAGTTGGGAAGAAAGAAAAATACTATTCTCACGTGATGTAAACATATACATAGAAAATCCTTAGGCATCTGCAGAAGTGTGCTAGAGGTATGAAGTGAATTTAACAAAGTTGTAGGATGAAAGATCAATAAATAAAATCAATTGTGTTTCTATACACAATCAACACCAATTAGAAAATAAAATTATGTAAGCAATTTAACTTATAATAGCCTCAAAAATAATAAAATAATTCAGAATAAATTTAATAAATGGTATGCTGATCCAAAATTTCTAAATCACTAATACGAGAGATTGAATAGGTAGAAATATGTATCAAGTTCATTGGTAAATATACATGTCATACTTATTAGATGATAATTCTTCTGAAACTGATCTCCAGATTTGGCACAATCCCAATCAAACCTATAGGCCTTTTTGGAGAAATTACAAAGCTGATTCTAATTTTTTTTTTTTAAATGCGGAAGTCCTAGAATAGCCAGAGCATGTTTTAGAAAGAAGAATAAAGTTGGAAAACTTTCCAAATTTCAAGACATGTTGTAAAGCTACACTAACCAGTACAGTAAACTTACTGGCATGAAGAAGACATATATATCAGTGAAACAGAATAAATCATTTAGAAATATATCCAGCCTTACATGGCCAAAGTTGCCAAAATAATTCAATAAGGAAATCAATGTCTTTATAAAGATGGTACTATTAAAATTGGATATTAAATGGAGAATATGAACTTCAGAATTACCTCACACCATATCCTCAAATTAACTCAACATGTATTTTATACATAATGTAAATATAAAAAGTATAAAGCTTACTGAATAGGAAAAATTTTTAATAATCTTACTATAGCTAAAAATTTTTTAGATAAGAAAAGGATGGATGAAAATGGAAAAAAATAGTAAGTTGGACTTCATGAAATTAAAACTTTTGCAATTTAAAACATAGCATCAAAAAATGAAAAGGCAAACCACAGATTGGGACAGAATAATTTTAAATATGTCTGATAAAGAACTTTCATCTAGAATGTACACATAACTAAAAAACTAAATAACAAAACACAAATAACTCATTTAACAAAATATTTTGACCTAAATGGGCCAAATATTTGTACAGATATTTTAATTTAAAAAGAGATGATGTCCAATACACAAATGAAAAGATACTTAACATTACCCGTCATCAGGGAAATGCAAGTTAAAACCACATTGAGGTACCACTGTACACCCACTGGAGTGGCTGACACGAGCAGAACTGACCATACCACATGATGTGAAGAATTGCTATTCACACCTGGCTAGTGGGACTTCAAAATGGTACAGACATTCTGGAAAGCAGTTTGGCAGTTTCTTTTAATGTTAAACTTAGTACTGATCATATAGCCAAATAATTCCACTGCCACTCAAAATAAATAAAAACATATCCGTACCAAGCCTCATCCTTGAAGTTCATAGCAGATGTGTCCATCAACTTGTAAATGGATAAACCAGTTGTAGATGGAGTACCACTCAACAATAAAAAGGAGCAAACTGGTACAACAGCAATATAAATGAATATCAAAAGCATTATGCTCAGTGAAAGAAGCTAGACATGAAAGACACCAATGTATCATTCCACTAATAGGATACTCTAGAAAATGCAAACTGTAGAAACAGAAGCAGATTAGTGGTTGCCTGTGTTCAGGAATGGAGAAAAGATCAAATGCAAAACAGCAAAAGAAAACATTTTGTGATGATGCAGATTTTCTGTATCTTGATCATGATTGTGGTCAAATGATGATATTCATCTGCCATAACTCATTAAATTGCACATTGAAAAGGGTGAATTTTACTGTGTGTACATTATACTTAAATGGAGCTGTAAATATGTTTGGAGCTTATCTGTGAACATTAGTTGCAGAGCAGGAGTTATTTTTATAGAGTGGAAATCTGCTGAGTGCCAACTTGAGAAGGGTTGAAAAAAATTACAACCTTCTTCCAGCACATTTCAGTTAGAACACTCTTAGGATGTCGTTACAGCTGTGCTCTATATTGGAGTCTCTGATGAAATCACATGTCTAACAATCTCAGCATGCCTTTAATCAACAGAATACACACGTGTTTTCTTTTTTTTACTATAAAGGATATACCAAACAACTTTTTCAAGACTTTACTTCAAAAAGGCACGTAGTTTTGCAATATTTTTGGTAAGTCTTTAATTATTTCAAAATGAAAAATTGAAAATAAAATGCAGTTATTTACTCAGGCCCCCACAAAAAAGGCCTGTACGGGGAATGCATGTGTTGTGTGTGTGTGTGTGTGTGTGTGTGTGTGTGTGTGTGTAAGTGTGTGATTTGAAGAATTGAAAAAATTTTAGTGGGGTTTTGTAGCATCACTTTGATAGCATCCTGTAATTTTGTATTGTGTTTGAAATAAAAATAAAGTGAATACACTGATAAAAGAATTTGAAAAGAATTTGCATTATTGCCTAAATTATGTGTGGTTTCCACAGTGGCATGAATCGAGCATCTTTAACCTACATAACAATATATCAGAATGTATTAGGTAAAAAATAAGTAAACTAGTATAACAAAGTTAAATATTTCTAAAGGAAAATTATAGCTTTATTTTTTTCCTGAAATGTTTTGAGGAGATATTTACACCAAAAGATATTATCATTGATCAATGAAACTTTTTCAGAATTTGCTTGTGTCCCACCAATATTTGATTACATAGTGCTTCTGTGAGTTCCATTTCATTAATTTAGCATTGACAGGAGAGAAGGCAATGGCTCTGCAGCCTCTCTTGGTGTGGCATGATCCTGGTTCCGCTGGCTGATCTCTATTAGAACCATGGCCTTAATCATGCCTTTCATGCTTCTAACTTGATTTGCATTTGTTGTGTAATCCAAATTTATTCTCTCGTTTAGTCGCTTCCACCCATAGAAAAGCAGGTCTTTTTCATTTCTCCTTCACCATTGCCCCCATTTTTTCTTTTTGTCCTCCCATGATGAAAAACAAGACAGAAAACAAACTACAACAACAACAGACACCTTTTGTCTATGGTCACCAATGCATTGTAGCACTAAACTTTGTTCAAAATCTCTAGATCTGACCTCTATATCTGCTGTTCCCAGAGTTTTTCAATGTATTCTCTAGACTGCTGTGACCCATTGACAGAACGTCTAGCTATATTTAATTGAAAGTTATTACTGTCTGATATGGTTTGGCTGTGTCTGCACCGAAATCTCATCTTGCACTGTAGCTCCCATAATTCACATGTTGTGGGAGGGACCCAGTGAGAGGTAAGTGGATCATGGGGGCAGTTTTCCCCACACTGTTCTAGTGGTAGTGAATAAGTCTCATGAGATCTGATGGTTTTATAAGGGGAAACCCCTTTCGCCTTTCACTTGGTTCTCATTTGCTAAATCATGCCTCTCAGCTGATTCTCTCTAGAATTTATTCTCAGGAGATCTAATTAATAACTTGTCAAGCTGATGTCCATCCTTGGGGACAACTCGTATCTGAAGAATGGCCAGTGAAAGGTATTAAAACTCCATACTCCTGCCTCAATTTAGGGCAACTCTGAAGGGTCACCCCAGCTTCTCAGCTCCCCCTTGAGATTAGCTGAGGTATTTGTTGTGACTGCCTCACATCTCAACTCCCTTTATCCAATTCAGCTTTTTCGCCACAGTTGTTGGTTCCTAGGATTTTACCCAGTTAAATGTTCTCTACACAAATCTCTATCTCAAATCTGCTTTACAGGGAATGTGGCCTCAGACAGGTTTTCATTAGGTTCTGGACATAACTCTCATTAGTCATTGATATGATTCGGCTGTGTCTCTGGCCGAATCTCACCTTGATTGTAATTATCCCCGCATGTCAAGGATGGAGTCAGGTGGAGATAATTGAATCATAGGGGCGGGTTCCCCCTACTGTTCTCCTGGTAGCGAATAAGTCTCACGAGATCTGATGCTTTTAAAATGGGAGTTTCTCTACACAAGCTTTCTTCTCTGCTACCATTTAAGATGTGCCTTTGCTTCTTTTTTGCCTTCTGCCGTGACTGTGAGGCCTCCCCAGCCATGTGGAATTGTGAGTTCATTAAACCTCTTTCCTTTATAAATTACCCGGTCTTGGGTAGGACTTTATTAGCAGCATGAGAGCAAACTAGTACAGTCTGTTCTATAAGCCCAAGTCGGATCACAGAGTCCCGCTTTCTGTTTCTTTTTTCTAGCCCATATTTCTACTAAAACTTGACTCATATAGACTTAAAACGAAATAATTAAGCATGGCTAATATTTATTTAATATTTTATACGTGTCAGGTACTTTATTTTGTAACTTATCTTTTAATAATCTTTCCAAATCTCTAAAAGGAGAATTCTGCTCTTTTATAGAGAAAATAAGGATGGCTCAATCTTTTGATTTTTATTACAAGCTTTATTTTGTATAACATATGAGAAACTAAAAATATTGAAAGTTTAGAAACCATCAGCACACAATCGAGGTGATGGAAATATACTTCACCTCCAGTTTCCTGATGCCTCTTTATAATACATTTCTCTGGCCCCTCATTCCTGGCCCTTAAAAACCACCAAACTGCTTTCTGTCACTGGACAGTAATTTATACAGTCAAAAAATGTATATAAATACAATTTTACACTATGCACTTTTTTGTCTGACATTTTATGTTTTTTTCTCTGCATGTTTTACCTCTAGAGTCTGCCTTGTTTCACTTAGTATAATTATTTTGAGATTCATTCATGTTATAGTATGTATCCATAATTAATTCGGATAAAGCAAGTTAATTCATTAATGTATTGATTGATATTTAGACTGTTTCTAGTTTGGGCTATTATGAATACATGTGCTATGAACATTTGTGTTGATATCATTATATGAACACCTACTTTTATCTCTCTTGGGTAAATACCCAGGAGTGCAATGGCTGAGTCTTACAGCAGAAGTATGTTTAACATTTTAAAGGGACTCTTAAACTGTTTTTCAAAGGTTACACTTTTTTTTTTATTCCCATCAGCAGTGTAGGAGAGTTTCAGCTTCTCCACATCCAAGCCAGTGCTTGGCTATTATCAGTCATGCTAATCTTAGGTATTTAAAAATAGATAGTGGCGTCTCATTTTGGTTTTAATTTGCATTGCCCTAAGCATTAATTATGTTGAGCATATGTGCTTATTTATCAAACAAATGTCTACTTTGAAATGTCTGTTCCAGTCTTTCACCCAAGTTTTAAATGGGGTTGTTTGTTTTTCATTATTAAATTTTGAGCTTTTAAAATATATTTTTGATGCAAGCCTTTTATCAGATATATGAATTGCAAATATTTTCTCCCCGCCTGCAGCTTGTCTTTTCAGTCTCTTAATAGATTCTTTTGAAGAGCAGATTCTTTTTTTCAAATTTGATGAGTTCTTCTTATCAATATATTATTATATAAATCATGCTGTGGGGTCATATCAAAGAAAGCTTTGCCTGACTCAAAGTCCCAAATGTTTTCACATCTTCCCTCTCCTCTCCTTTGGGAACTGAGATTACACGTAAATTCAGTTACTTGAAATGTACTGTCTACTATTGCTCTGTTCATGTTTTTTAAAAATTTATTTTCTCTCTATATTTTATTTTGAGAGGTGTCTATCTTTTCTTCTTTAATGACTAATGTGCTATCAGCCTACCATGTAGCTGGGACTACAGCCGCATGCTACTATGCCCCGCTAATTTTTGTATTTTTAGTAGAGATGGGATTTCACCATATTGGTCAGGCTGGTCCTGAACTCCTGACTTCGTGATCCACCTGCCTCGGCCTCGCAAAAAGCTGAGATTACAGGCGTGAGCCACTGCGCCCAGCCTCCTTTAGTGTATCTTGCATGTCTCTATTTTAGAACATATAGAATACTGTTTCAATAAGCATTTTAATGTTCTTAACTGATAACTCTGGCACCTTGATTTACTCTGGATCAGTTCTGACTCAGTGATTTTTCTCCTTATTATGAGCCACGTTCTTCTGTCTTTTGTTGTTACTGTTGCGTCTCTGCTAAACTGTGTCTGGATGTCAGATATGGTGACTTTTATCTTATTGAGTGCTGGAAGTATATATAAATATTCTTGATCTTTGTATTGGTATGTATTTAAGTTTAGTTGGAAAGAGTTTGACTCTTTTTGGTCTTGCTTTAAAAATTCATTAGGTGGGATCAGACCAGTTCTCATTTTAGAGCTAATCACTCCCAACTAGTGAGGCAAGATCCTTCTGGGTATCCCTGGGAATCTTGAGGTGTTTCTGGTTTGGCTGATAAAATAAGCACTATTACTGGACCTTGGTGAGCATGTGTACTGTTACTTTTCATCTTATCTGGGTGTTGTTTCCCCAACCGTAGGTACTTTTCTCTAGGCCTGTCCTAACAATTACTTAGCTATGTACTTTAGGGGGACCCTTTGCAGAGCTCTGGAGTTCTCTTTCTGTGCAGCCCCTTGTTCTCGGAAACCTTGTCCTGAGAGCTCATGTCAACATGGTTTCTGTGGACTCTCAGCTCTGTCCCCTCAGCTCAGGGAGAACAATGGGCTCCTCTTGGGCTCTTCTCCTGGAGTAGTGGGCTGGAAAACTTTCTCCAGGCATAAATTAGGGCAGTTGATAGGCTCACCTTGTTTGAGACTGACTTTACAGGGTCTTGCAAACTTTCGTGGCATACATTTTGGCCATTTTTTTGGTTGTTTCAGGAGGGAGAGAAAGTCTAGTTCTTGTTACTCCATCATGGTCATTGCAGAAGTCAACCTAACTGATATTTATCAATACAGTCTGTTGCTACACATTGAACTTGCTTAAGATAATTTTTAGATGGCACAGAACTTTCTGTCCATTGAATGAGACTCTCTGCTTATTTTGCAAGTGCTCATTTGTATGGAGACGTTTGTATGGAGAAACTTCAAAAAGTTTGTGGGAAAATGAAGTTAAAAGATAAACATTGAAAATGTGATCTTCGGTTTTCATCCCTAAAGAACCGATGGTCCTGGGAACTTAACAATGTCAATGCAGTCTCTTATATATTATTAACTTAAGAAAAATGGGTGCCCTTTCCACATTTGTTGAGATTGGGAAACAAAAAGAAGTCAGAAGGAGCCAAATCAGAGCTGTAAGGTGGATGCCTGACAATTTCCCATTGAGACTCTCACAAAATTGCCTTTGCTCGATGACAGGAATGAGCAGAAACATTGTGGTGTTAGAGGACTGTCTGCTAAAGCTTTCCCAGGTATTTTGCCCTAAAACTTTGGCTAACTTATTCAAAACACTCTCATGATATGCAGATATTATTGTTCTTTGACCTTCCGCAAAGTCAACAAGCAAAATGCCTGGAATGTCCCCAAAAAACTGTTGCCGTGACCTTTGCTCTTGAGTGATCCCCTTTTGCTTTGACTGGACCACTTCCACCTTTGGTAGCCATTGCTTTGATTGTGTTTTGCCCTCAGGATCATACTGGGAAAGCCATGTTTTATCTTCTGTTACAATTCTTCAAAGAAATCCTTCAGGATCTTGACCCTAGTTCTTTAAAATTTCCATTGAGAGCTCTCCTCTTGTCTGCAGCTGATCTGAGCACAACACTTTTGGCACCCATGCAGTGGAAAGTTGGTTCAACTTTAATTTTTTAGTCAGAACTGTGTAAGCTGAACCAATTAAGATGTCTACAATGTTGGCTATTGTTTGTGCTGTTGATTATCAGTCCTCTTCAATTAGGGCACAAACAAGATTAATTTTTTTTCCTTGCAAATTGATACAGACGATCTGTCCCTGTGGACTTCATCTTCCACATCATCTCGTTTCTTCTTTAAAAAAGCTGTCCGCTTGTGAACTACTGATTTCTTTGGTGCATTGTCCCCTCAAGCTTTTTGTAAAGCATCAGTGATTTCACCATTCTTTCACTCAAGCTTCATCATAATCTAATGTTTGTTCTTGCTTCAATTTTAGCAGAATTTACATTGCTCTGCTAGGGGCTCTTTTCAAACTAATGTCTACTCCTTCTTACTGTCTCAAACTAGATCCTGTTCAAACATGCTATAATAAATTAGTATGAGTTTATTTTGTTGCCAAAATTGAAACCTTTGCATAGTTTTTTTCATAATATACATTTTCCATGAACTTTTTAAGGCCTCTCATGTATCCACAGGTAGAGTGCCTTACCTATTCTGACTTCAGTCAATTATTCAAGACCTTTCCTTGTCAGTGATACATTAGAAAGGTAGAGTATTGAAAAATAAGAGTAGCTTCTGCTGATTAAGAAATACTATATCTTTTTCTACTTCTTTCTTTTTTTTTTTTTTGAGACAGCATCTTTCTCTGTCACCCTGGCTGGAGTGCAGTGGTGTGATCTCAGCTCACTGCAACCTCTGCCTCCCAGGGTCAAGTGATTCTCCTGCCTCAGCCTCCCGAGTAGCTGGGACTGTAGGTGCCTGCCACCACACCCAGCTAATTTTTGTATTTTTAGTGGAGACAAGGTTTCACCATATTGGCCAGGCTGGTCTTGAACTCCTGACCTTGTGATCTGCCTGACTCGGCCTCCCAAATTGCTGGGATTAGAGTCATGAGCCACCGTACCTAGCTTTCTACTTCTTTCTTATTATTTTCCTCCTCTCTCATTCCTATATTCTCTCCTTTCTCCTACTTTCCTCCCCACTCCCTGTTTCCTTCCTTTCATCTTTCCTATTTTCAAGACTTAATATTTCTTGAACCTCAGATGTTATCATAGTATGTTACTTGTTTAATTTTCACATAACAATAATAGTTTAAATACAAATAATATTTATTTTCATCCCCATGTTATCAGTATAACAGTAAAGATGTGGAGAGGCCAGCTGGGCATGCTGGCTCAAGCCTGTAATCCCAGCACATTGGGAGGCCGAGGTGGGTGGATCACGAGGTCAGGAGATCGAGACCATCCTGGCTAACACGGTGAAACCCCATCTCTACTAAAAAATAGAAGAAATTAGCTGGGCATGGTGGCGCGTGCCTGTAGTCCCAGCTACTCGGGAGGCTGAGGCAGGAGAATAGTGTGAACCCAGGAGGCAGAACTTGCAGTGAGCCAAGATCACGCCACTGCACTCCAGCCTTGGTGACAGAGCGAGACTCTGTCTCAAAAAAAAAATAAGTAAATAAATGAAAATAAAATTTAAAAACATGATGTGGAGAGGCCAGACCAATGGCTCTTATATCCACGTTCTTTCTTCTAAATGATTTCACCTTAGTTTTGGTCTGCATCTCTAACCATAGCTAGTTGCAGTAGGACCTTCTATCTGGCCTTGCTGCTCTCATTTTTGGACCTCCTGACTGAAATCAAATTGATCTTTCTAAAATGCAAACCTGGTCTTAGTATTTTATTACTTAAAACCCATTGGTGGCTTTCCATGATTTATGGAATAAAGTCAAAATTCCTGTTTTTGCCAACGTTTCTGTGTGCCTCTCATCCCTACATTTACTGATTCCTGTGTGCCATAAATTGCCAGTTGTCCAGAGTTCATTCTCTTTTTGTACTTGGGAGGACTTCTGCATCCTGCAACTTTTCCCCTGAAACGTGCTTGGAAAATACCTACTCATTTTTTTCAGATTCAGGTTAGTTTTTTACTTCAGTTTCTTTTCCTGAAGCTTATACTGACTGCTCCATATGGCTTTGGGGATTAGCTACTCATTCCTTTGTGCCCTTTGTAGATACGCATTTATCATGGAGTCTTTTTTTTTTTTTTTTTTTTTGAGACAGAGTCTCACTCTGTCACCAGGCTGGAGTGCAGTGGTGTGATCTCAGCTCACTGCAACCTTTACCTTCCAGGTTCAACTGATTCTCTTGCCTCAGCCTCCCAAGTAACTACAGCCGTGCACCACTGTGCCTAGCTAATTTTTGTATTTTTAGTAGAGACGGGGTTTCACTATGTTGGCCAGGATGTTCTCGATCTCTTGACCTCGTGATCTGCCCACGTTGGCCTCCCAAAGTGCTGGGATTACAGGCATGAGCCACCGCTCCCAATCAGTCATGCAGTCTTTATGCTTACTTGTTTACTTGCCTGTGAGCTCACGGAATGCAGGGACTATTTCCTTGTTGCTCTAGCACCTACACCAGTACCTGGTATCCAGAAGCTGTATGCTAAATGTTTGTTGAGTGGCTGTTTGACTGAATGATTGTACTCCTAATTAGTAGATAGAAAGCCATGAACTTCCCAGTTCATCATTCTTTGTGCTCAATTCTGGTTTCTTTATTGTGTTCAAAAGAGTTCCTTAGTGACATAAAACTATGGAGCTACTATGTCAGCTCATTTAGGCAATGATTGGTTTATGTATATAAGAGGCTTCAATAATTATATATTTTTATTTCAGTTTCAATAAATGATCAATTGATTAGTTTTCTCTGTTTTGGCTTATTGTTCACATTTAATATCAAATAAAAGTGTTTTACTTAAAATTATTCATGCCAATTATGACAGTTAGGTGAATATTACTTTGATTTACATTCCAGTAGTAGTTTTGGTTGAACCCTGAATATGCTAAGACGTCACTTTTCTTTTTTCTTATGAACAGGCTACTGTGTTTACATATACTATTAAAATCTTCTTTGAAAATACGAAGAGTGTTACATTTCTTATATTTAGTTCTCTGTGCTTCAGAATTCCTGTGATACTTGCACTTAAGTCCTTCTGAGCAGTTGATGTTAATATTTATGTGGTTAATTTCATGAAACATGGTGGTTTTCATTTCTATCATTAATTTATACAGGAGATAGACTGTTTTCCAGGTGTAAGCTCAGTCATATAATTAGAAAATTTATAAGCAGAAGGGAGTTATTTGGTCTAGCCCATTTATTCTACAGATAGAGAAATTAGAGTCCAGAAACTCTGTCTTCTTTAAAGTCTTACAGGTATTTAAGAAAAAAGAATAGGCTTGAGGTTTCTGTGTTCTGAACCCAGTGATCTTGACACTGTAATGATCTTCATCCATATTATTCACAGAAGTAAATATAATCACATATTAAATAAGAAACAAAAATACTAAGGAGATATTATACTGAAAAATGAAATAATATTATCTTAATTATTTTGATCAGATTCAATATATAGCAGCTTGAAGGCTAATAATTCCAATGATTCTCTGAATAAACCATTTTTCTAATAAGATTACAGGTTTTAGTAATCTAATTATTTTCACTGATGCAAATGTTACCCCGCCAGTCTGAAAAATGTGTTTATTTATATGTCATAAAGAATAATTTATTCCAAAAAGGCTAATTTTCAAAATATATGTATCTTCTGAAACTGTATGTATTTTTTTCCCACGTTTTCTAAATATAGTTTAGAGGGCGTTTGTTGATTTTCATGGTGCTGAAACATTAAGGTATAACGGTCTCATGAAGGAGAATAATGTCATTTAGACATTGTAATTTTGGAGGATCACAATACTTTTTGGAATGTGGTTGTTGCAGCACTGGTCACTTATGCTAATTATATAATAACATACTACACTAATGCAATAATATACCATATTAAATTATTAAATGGTAAATTTGTCTTAAATCCTCTAGAATACTGCAAAGAAATAGTTTATATAAGAAAGAGTACCATAGCATACGTGAACACAATGTTTCCTATTTTTTTCTTCTTTTTTATTTTTTTGAAGACAAGTTCTCACTCTGTTGCCCAGACTGGAGTTCAGTGCCATGTTCATAGTTCACTGCAACCTCAAACTCCCAAGCTCAAGTGATCCTCTTGATTCAGCCTCTGAAGTAGCTGTGCCTATAGGTGTGCACCACCACACCGGCTAATTTTTAAAATTTTTTATAGATATGTTGCCCAAGCTGGCCTCAAATTCTTGAGCTCAAGAGATCTTCTCACCTTGGCCTCCCAGAGTGTTGGGATTACAGGCATGAGCCACCATACTCAGCCAATATTTCTTTTCTAAAAGACATTTTCTAACATACTTCTCATTTTAACTAACATAATATTCAAAGTGTAGATCTGAGAAAGAGATAGTGCCTGCAGATCTGGGATCCTACATGCTAATATTATGGGATGCATTCAGATTTGATCAGCAGATATTCCATTTATTCTAGAACACCACCAGCAGAAGAATGTAATTACGTCTATCACTAAAACTTTGTGTCAATACAGACTACTGTATTTGTTATCATAGATGGTCCTTGGATGGCAGCCTTAAGCAATTTTAAACCTAGACAGGTGATGTACATTTTCTTCTTGGATAATTTTCATTGTTTTATCTAATTTGGTTGTAACTAATGTGTTTAATATGGCTTGCTTGTTTTTTAAAAAGTTGTTCAGTATCCTTAGAACTCAGTGCTGATTTCTTTTTCTAGCAGGCCTTTTATATAGGACATCTCACTTTCTCCTGGCTCTCTGCTACTAGCATGAGGTCTCTGAAAAAATCAAGACAGCCAAATAATTTGTTATAGAATAGCCTATGTAGAGGGACAGGGGAGGAGTCATATTCCAAGAGGGAAAGACCTTTGAGCCAGGCTCAATTTGTAGAGGCTGTTGAATGAAAATGAGAGAGGGAGAATGTACACTTTATTGCACTATTAAAGCAAAATTCTGACAATAACTTCTAAAAATGATTCCACTCTTATACACTGAGAATATGACAGACCTTCCAAAAGTATAATTTCTTACATGAACGTCCAGGTATATAAGGAAAAATAACTATTTCATACCAATATCTTCAGCCGCCTTTATTGTTGGTTCACCACATAGGTTTTTATCAGAATCGCAGAACATTAATGTTTTAAATTAGCTACCATTACAACTAGCTTGAGAAGAACTTTCTTTTTAATAATTCGACCCAGATGCATTCTAGATACTCCAGTGTTACGAATCGATGGCTTCATGAGGAGCCGCTGTTGACTCGTGCTATCTCTGGACACACTGACAGGAAATGTTTTCTTACACCTGTTTTCCTCCTGCTTTTCCTTGGTAGGACTTAGTTCCTTGGCATAGTTCAGTATCAATGGCAGTCATAGAGAAGTGTTACAAAAACCCAGCTTATTCCAACTTGTGAATTATTTGGCACCCAGGAACCAGTCTTACAATCTTCAACCCACTTTTTCCTAAAATGGCCCCTTTTCTGAAATGTTTATTTATATATGATGTAGGCCTGGGGAAAGGACATGGACTTTCAAAGAAAATATTCTCCAATAGATCTCTCAACTCCAGAGAACCTTCTGACTAAATCTGAAAGAATTCCACTGTGCTCTGATAACATCCTTTAATAATGAAGGAAAAGATATTTTTCCCCCAGGAGGATTTTGTAGTGAAAGAGATGGCATAATTTTTTTTAAAAATGTTGTTTATAATCTCATTTGTTTTTTCATTTGTGGGGTGTGTCTTAAATCCTAAATGGTACATCCTTTTTAAAATACTTCTAGTAATAAAATGTTTCTGAAGTTATGTTGTAAATATCATTGGACTATGTTTAATAATGTTAAGTTGATCCCACTTCCCCTGAAATTATATACATAAATGCTGAAAGTATAAATTTACATATACAACTTCATGGAACATTTTTCTTCCAAGTGTGCATTTGCTAGAATTTGCATTGAAAGGTTTTGGAAGGAGCCTGTTGGTATGAATCCTGTGTGAGCAACACTCAGATTTGTTGCATACTGAACAGCATGCTAAATCTCACTTCACAATCTTAGATTTCTCATCTGCCATCTTGAGCTGAATTTAAAATATAACTGCAGTTTATTATGTCACCTGTTCGTCAAACACTGATGCAAAGCTTAGTTTTCAGTGTGAAGAACCCATGACTAGAGAAGGGAAGAAGAAAGGGTCAAGCAGACCTCATTAAAGAGTGTATGGGCAAGAAAACACATCAGATGTCTTGATAGGTTTTTTAAAGTCCTGTTAGACTTGTCATGATTTCCAAAACACTAAATGCCATCTAGTATTTTGGACCCTCCAAAATTACAGTAGAATATTATTATGGGTCATCTTAATTGGAAATATACAGGAAAATCCTGATGATTAATGAAGACTAGTGATAGCTCTCACACATTTATATAACCTATGTTGAAAAGAAAGAAGAAAGGCAGGAAGGAAAGAAGGAAAAAGAGCGGAGAGAGAGGAACAAGAAAACACGTGGATTTGTGGAAATGAAAATTTTTAAATTACTAATTTGCAAGAATGGGTAAGAAAAATACCGAGTATGAACATAAATGCTTTCAATTCCGTTTGCCTCTTAATCCTTCTCAGTCCGTGGCCAGTTTTGAAACTTGGTGTAACTTCCTTCCTTTATTCCTCCCTCCCTTGCTCCCTCCATCCCTTCTTGCCAGCCTCCTTCCCTTCCTCTCTCCTTGAGTTTCCTTCTTCTTTCTTGTTCCCTCCCTCCCTCCCTCTCTCTTTTTTTCCCTTAGTTTCCCCGGAAGCACATATACCAGCCATTTGAATGCTTTCTGCTCATAGATACTGCCAAGCCCCCTCACCCAGACTGCTGACTAGATTTGGTAGAATGGAATGAGAAACATAGACTTTGTGTCTGTGGCGGCCACCTCTGATGTTGCAGACTTTTGCCGTGATTATGCACTCCAGCCGAGGGACGCTAGAGAGGTTGAAATTTCAACTGTGGGATTTGCCATTTTGGAATTTGCAGAAATGTACTGGATATGCTAACAGCAGCCTGGCTAGCCTCCACTTCACAAGGAAGTATTTAAATATACACGTGTAATATGAAGAAAATTGCATTAGATCATAAGGGATGAATTATTTTGTAAATGACTATACCGTCAAATACCATACCTGATATCAATCATCTTCATCAGACAGTATCTGTGTATGTAAGTAGATAAACAAAAAAGCAGGAGTTTATTTCTCTCTAATGTATCCTTGACTCTCTAGCGGTGACCTCTGAAATGTCTCTTCTGATCCAGACTTGTTTGAATCATGTGCAACATTTTAGATTTGTCTTTTCTCTGCAAGTTTTTTTTGGTTCAGTACCATAACATATTGAACCAAATGGTTTTGCTTGCTTTCTATTGATGACACATGATTTTGGCTTTTATCTTCAGTGGAAAATCAATGTGTCACATGGCGTTCACTAAGAAAAAGGTATGGGGCCTCTTTGTAATTCTTTGTCAGATGGTTGCTTTATCTTGATTTATGCCTTCAAACTTTTTCCCATTCAGCAGAAAATATTGTGTCGCTATCTGTGAGAGCAAAGCGATCTATACCAATTTATGCTCTAAGTGTAGCCTCCTTCCAGAACTGCTTATGGAACATATCAACTCACTATAGATTAGGGACATAATGGATTCTTCTTTCTTAAAAGTGGCAGATTGACAATTTTAGTTCATATACAAGCTTTTATATTAACATTAAAACAATATTTCTATGTAAAGTAAAATATTGTAGTTGATTATTATTCGAGGGCCTCCCAGAATTTCAAGGTCTGAAAATAAATTCAATGTTCCTGGTGGTAACAAAATTGCCCCTACTTCCTTGTATCAGGACTGCCATTTGGAACTGCTGGGGAAGCTCTTTTCAGAAATTATTTTCAAAACAGCATTGTTGCCTTTTGCCAAACTGAAATCTGGTTGTAAACTTTTGAAAACTAGTTCCTTGGAATGGAATTCAAGTTGTCTTCTAAGCAAATTTTTTTTTAACTCAAACATACATTCTATCTTGCTTTATTATGTCACTATTTGTGTAGGAAACATATTTCTATTTTTACCATTTTCAATTTATTTACATTTACATTTACATTTGTGTGTATATATATATACACACATACATACACTTTAAGTTCTGGGATACATATGCAGAACTTGCAGTTTTGTGAAATAGGTATACATGTGCTGTTGTGGTTTGCTGCACCCATCAACCCGTCATCTACATTAAGTATTTCTCCTAATGCTATCCCTCCTCTTTCCTTCCTACCCACTGACAGGCCCCAGTGTGTGATGTTCCCCTCCCTGTGTCTATGTGTTCTCATTGTTCAACTCCCACTTATGAGTGAGAACATGTGGTGTTTGGTTTTCTGTTCTTGTGATAGTTTGCTGAGAATGATGGTTTCCAGCTTCATCCATGTCTCTGCAAAAGACATTAATCCATCCTTTTTTATAGCTGCATAGTATTCCATGGTGTATATGTGCCACATATTCTTTATCCAGTCTATCATTGATGGGCATTTGGGTTGCTTCCTAGTCTTTGCTATTGTGAATAGTGCTGCAATAAACATATGTGTGAATGTGTCTTTATAGTAGAATGATTTATAATCCTTTGGATGTGTACCTAGTGATGAGACTGTTAGGTCAAATGGTATTTCTAGTTCTGGATCCTTGAGGAATTGCTACACTGTCTTCCACAATGGTTGAACTAATTTACACTCCCACCAACAGTGTAAAAGCATTCCTATTTCTCCACATCCTCTCTAGCACCTGTTGTTTCCTGGCTTTTTAATGATTGCCATTCTAACTGGCGCGAGATGGTATCTCATTGGACCAGGGGTGATGAGCTTTTTTTTTTTTTTTTTCTTCGAGACAGCCTCACCCTGTCACCCAGGGTGGAGTGCAGTGGCACAATTTCGGCTCACTGCAACCTCCACCTAATGGGTTCAAGCAATTCTCCTGCCTTAGCCTCTTGAGTAGCTGGGATTACAGATATATACCACCACGCCTGGCTAAAGTTTTTTTGTGTGTTTTTGGTAGAGACAGAGTTTCACCGTAGTGGCCAGGCAAGTCTCAAACTCCCGACCTTGTGATCCACTCGCCTTGGCCTCCCAAAGTGATGGGATTACAGGCGTGAGCCACCACGCCCAGCCTATGATGAGCTTTTTTTCATGTGTTTATTGGCCGCATAAATGTCTTCTTTTGAGAAGTGTCTGTTCATATCCTTTTCCCACTTTCTGATGGGGTTGTTTTTTTCTTGTAAATTTGTTTAAGTTCCTTGTAGATTCTGGATATTAGCCCTTTGTTAGATGGATAGATTGCAAAAATTTTCTCCCACTCTGTAGGTTGTGTGTTCACTCCGATGGTAGTGTCTTTTGCTGTGCAGAAGCTATCTTTAGTTTAATTAGATCCCGTTTCTCAATTTTGGCTTTTGTTGCCACTGCTTTTGGTGTTTTAGTCATGAAGTCTTTGCCTATGCCTATGTTCTGAATGGTATTGGCTAGGTTTTCTTCTAGAGTTTTTATGGTTTTAGATCTTATGTTTAAGTCTTTAATCCATCTTGAGTTAATTATTTTATAAGGTGTAAGGAAGGGGTCCAGTTTCAGCTTTCTTCATATGGCTAGCCAGTTTTCCCATCACCATTGATTAAATAGTCAATCTTTCCCCATTGTTTGTTTTCGTCAGGTGTGTCAGAGATATGTTGTATATTTCATGGTACAATGCCTTCTGTCAATGGGGAAAAAGAACAAGCCTATATGGGATGAATGAAGTCTGCTATGGTTAAGGTTGAGAATATTTACTGATCCTTGAGTTCAGTCTCCAGGAATGTTGGAAATAGAGAATGGAGATAATGGAGATAAAGAAAAGTTCTGAAAATGACACTTCCCATAGTGTCAAAATTGTGATCTATTGGAGAATTCTGTGATACATCAAAATCTCTGTTTATACTGATGTTTGTTATTGTGTATGAGCATATCTTTATCAGGTGTAGGCTATTTCTATACTTTCATGTCTTTAAATCAATGTTTCTATTCACATATGTATATGTGCAAATAGAAGCATGTTAATATTATATATATATTTTCTGTCATTACCATGATTGCTATGATTATCATTAGCATGTATTATTAGTGTGACCGAAGTATCATCAGTATCAGTTTCTTTCTAACTGCAGTGCTCCTGTAATGCTTCATTTCTACAGAGCCAACCTACACCCACCGTTTCCCTGACTATAACTTTACCTAAAGTATAAGCCCTTATAAAGCCATGAAAGCCTACCAAGAATTGTCAAAGGAGCTAGGCAGCAGCCAGGCTCTGCCTTAGGAAAAGACTTTACTTTTTATTATCATGTGCAGTACTTAATTACTTGTTCTGACCTCTAAGATTTTGCTCTCCTATATTTCTATCCCCTGGCTTTCTGATATTTCATGTGATTATATTTGAAATTTTAACCTTGCTTTTCTTTTAGGAATCTCTGATATCTCTGCTGCCACAGGTAATGACAGGTTCCTCTCTAACTGTTGGTGTTATCCCTGGTCAGATTATTACTGATGACAGAAGTAGATGTTTTACGTGGATTCTCTCGATATCAGAAACAAATACAGAGATCACAACTCAAAAATGACAGACTGATAACCATTATGAACTTAGATGCAACATTCTTAATACAATATTAGCAAATTGAGTCTAGGAATAGTTAAAAATGATAATGTGTTTTAACGAAGTGGGGTTTATCTCAAGTTGGTTTCAACAACTGAAAATCTACCGTGCTGACAGAAAAAAGAAAAATCACGTGACACTCTCAATAGATGCAAAAAAGGAATTTACAAAATGTAACACATTTTTTAAATTAAAAACTCCCAGCAAACTGAGGATAGAAAAGTACATTTTCAAACTGATTATGTGTTTACAAAAAATCTATAGCAAACATCTTACTTAAAATGGTGAAAGCCTTAATACTTTCTACATAAGATTATGAAAAATGCAATGATGTCCTCTCTCCCTAGTTCCTTAAAGTATTGCATTCAATATTAAATAAGTGGAAATATATACCAAGTTCATTGATAAATATTTAATACTTATGAGATGATAATTCTCCTGAAATTGATCTCTAGATTCAGTGGAATTCCCATGAAACCTTATAGGTCCTTTTGGATAAATTACAAAACTGATTCTAAAACAGGGAGAAAGAAAGAAGGGAAGGAAGGAGGAATGGACAGAAAGAAGAAAGAAATAAAGAGAAAAGAAAAGAAAATAAGAAATAAGTGACACCCAAGTTGGGAAGAAAGAAAAATACTATTCTCACGTGATGTAAACATATACATAGAAAATCCTTAGGCATCTGCAGAAGTGTGCTAGAGGTATGAAGTGAATTTAACAAAGTTGTAGGATGAAAGATCAATAAATAAAATCAATTGTGTTTCTATACACAATCAACACCAATTAGAAAATAAAATTATGTAAGCAATTTAACTTATAATAGCCTCAAAAATAATAAAATAATTCAGAATAAATTTAATAAAAGGTATGCTGATCCAAAATTTCTAAATCACTAATACGAGAGATTGAATAGGTAGAAATATGTATCAAGTTCATTGGTAAATATACATGTCATACTTATTAGATGATAATTCTTCTGAAACTGATCTCCAGATTTGGCACAATCCCAATCAAACCTATAGGCCTTTTTGGAGAAATTACAAAGCTGATTCTAATTTTTTTTTTTTAAATGCGGAAGTCCTAGAATAGCCAGAGCATGTTTTAGAAAGAAGAATAAAGTTGGAAAACTTTCCAAATTTCAAGACATGTTGTAAAGCTACACTAACCAGTACAGTAAACTTACTGGCATGAAGAAGACATATATATCAGTGAAACAGAATAAATCATTTAGAAATATATCCAGCCTTACATGGCCAAAGTTGCCAAAATAATTCAATAAGGAAATCAATGTCTTTATAAAGATGGTACTATTAAAATTGGATATTAAATGGAGAATATGAACTTCAGAATTACCTCACACCATATCCTCAAATTAACTCAACATGTATTTTATACATAATGTAAATATAAAAAGTATAAAGCTTACTGAATAGGAAAAATTTTTAATAATCTTACTATAGCTAAAAATTTTTTAGATAAGAAAAGGATGGATGAAAATGGAAAAAAATAGTAAGTTGGACTTCATGAAATTAAAACTTTTGCAATTTAAAACATAGCATCAAAAAATGAAAAGGCAAACCACAGATTGGGACAGAATAATTTTAAATATGTCTGATAAAGAACTTTCATCTAGAATGTACACATAACTAAAAAACTAAATAGCAAAACACAAATAACTCATTTAACAAAATATTTTGACCTAAATGGGCCAAATATTTGTACAGATATTTTAATTTAAAAAGAGATGATGTCCAATACACAAATGAAAAGATACTTAACATTACCCGTCATCAGGGAAATGCAAGTTAAAACCACATTGAGGTACCACTGTACACCCACTGGAGTGGCTGACACGAGCAGAACTGACCATACCACATGATGTGAAGAATTGCTATTCACACCTGGCTAGTGGGACTTCAAAATGGTACAGACATTCTGGAAAGCAGTTTGGCAGTTTCTTTTAATGTTAAACTTAGTACTGATCATATAGCCAAATAATTCCACTGCCACTCAAAATAAATAAAAACATATCCGTACCAAGCCTCATCCTTGAAGTTCATAGCAGATGTGTCCATCAACTTGTAAATGGATAAACCAGTTGTAGATGGAGTACCACTCAACAATAAAAAGGAGCAAACTGGTACAACAGCAATATAAATGAATATCAAAAGCATTATGCTCAGTGAAAGAAGCTAGACATGAAAGACACCAATGTATCATTCCACTAATAGGATACTCTAGAAAATGCAAACTGTAGAAACAGAAGCAGATTAGTGGTTGCCTGTGTTCAGGAATGGAGAAAAGATCAAATGCAAAACAGCAAAAGAAAACATTTTGTGATGATGCAGATTTTCTGTATCTTGATCATGATTGTGGTCAAATGATGATATTCATCTGCCATAACTCATTAAATTGCACATTGAAAAGGGTGAATTTTACTGTGTGTACATTATACTTAAATGGAGCTGTAAATATGTTTGGAGCTTATCTGTGAACATTAGTTGCAGAGCAGGAGTTATTTTTATAGAGTGGAAATCTGCTGAGTGCCAACTTGAGAAGGGTTGAAAAAAATTACAACCTTCTTCCAGCACATTTCAGTTAGAACACTCTTAGGATGTCGTTACAGCTGTGCTCTATATTGGAGTCTCTGATGAAATCACATGTCTAACAATCTCAGCATGCCTTTAATCAACAGAATACACACGTGTTTTCTTTTTTTTACTATAAAGGATATACCAAACAACTTTTTCAAGACTTTACTTCAAAAAGGCACGTAGTTTTGCAATATTTTTGGTAAGTCTTTAATTATTTCAAAATGAAAAATTGAAAATAAAATGCAGTTATTTACTCAGGCCCCCACAAAAAAGGCCTGTACGGGGAATGCATGTGTTGTGTGTGTGTGTGTGTGTGTGTGTGTGTGTGTGTGTGTAAGTGTGTGATTTGAAGAATTGAAAAAATTTTAGTGGGGTTTTGTAGCATCACTTTGATAGCATCCTGTAATTTTGTATTGTGTTTGAAATAAAAATAAAGTGAATACACTGATAAAAGAATTTGAAAAGAATTTGCATTATTGCCTAAATTATGTGTGGTTTCCACAGTGGCATGAATCGAGCATCTTTAACCTACATAACAATATATCAGAATGTATTAGGTAAAAAATAAGTAAACTAGTATAACAAAGTTAAATATTTCTAAAGGAAAATTATAGCTTTATTTTTTTCCTGAAATGTTTTGAGGAGATATTTACACCAAAAGATATTATCATTGATCAATGAAACTTTTTCAGAATTTGCTTGTGTCCCACCAATATTTGATTACATAGTGCTTCTGTGAGTTCCATTTCATTAATTTAGCATTGACAGGAGAGAAGGCAATGGCTCTGCAGCCTCTCTTGGTGTGGCATGATCCTGGTTCCACTGGCTGATCTCTATTAGAACCATGGCCTTAATCATGCCTTTCATGCTTCTAACTTGATTTGCATTTGTTGTGTAATCCAAATTTATTCTCTCGTTTAGTCGCTTCCACCCATAGAAAAGCGGGTCTTTTTCATTTCTCCTTCACCATTGCCCCCATTTTTTCTTTTTGTCCTCCCATGATGAAAAACAAGACAGAAAACAAACTACAACAACAACAGACACCTTTTGTCTATGGTCACCAATGCATTGTAGCACTAAACTTTGTTCAAAATCTCTAGATCTGACCTCTATATCTGCTGTTCCCAGAGTTTTTCAATGTATTCTCTAGACTGCTGTGACCCATTGACAGAAAGTCTAGCTATATTTAATTGAAAGTTATTACTGTCTGATATGGTTTGGCTGTGTCTGCACCGAAATCTCATCTTGCACTGTAGCTCCCATAATTCACATGTTGTGGGAGGGACCCAGTGAGAGGTAAGTGGATCATGGGGGCAGTTTTCCCCACACTGTTCTAGTGGTAGTGAATAAGTCTCATGAGATCTGATGGTTTTATAAGGGGAAACCCCTTTCGCCTTTCACTTGGTTCTCATTTGCTAAATCATGCCTCTCAGCTGATTCTCTCTAGAATTTATTCTCAGGAGATCTAATTAATAACTTGTCAAGCTGATGTCCATCCTTGGGGACAACTCGTATCTGAAGAATGGCCAGTGAAAGGTATTAAAACTCCATACTCCTGCCTCAATTTAGGGCAACTCTGAAGGGTCACCCCAGCTTCTCAGCTCCCCCTTGAGATTAGCTGAGGTATTTGTTGTGACTGCCTCACATCTCAACTCCCTTTATCCAATTCAGCTTTTTCGCCACAGTTGTTGGTTCCTAGGATTTTACCCAGTTAAATATTCTCTACACAAATCTCTATCTCAAATCTGCTTTACAGGGAATGTGGCCTCAGACAGGTTTTCATTAGGTTCTGGACATAACTCTCATTAGTCATTGATATGATTCGGCTGTGTCTCCGGCCGAATCTCACCTTGATTGTAATTATCCCCGCATGTCAAGGATGGAGTCAGGTGGAGATAATTGAATCATAGGGGCGGGTTCCCCCTACTGTTCTCCTGGTAGCGAATAAGTCTCACGAGATCTGATGCTTTTAAAATGGGAGTTTCTCTACACAAGCTTTCTTCTCTGCTACCATTTAAGATGTGCCTTTGCTTCTTTTTTGCCTTCTGCCGTGACTGTGAGGCCTCCCCAGCCATGTGGAATTGTGAGTTCATTAAACCTCTTTCCTTTATAAATTACCCGGTCTTGGGTAGGACTTTATTAGCAGCATGAGAGCAAACTAGTACAGTCTGTTCTATAAGCCCAAGTCGGATCACAGAGTCCCGCTTTCTGTTTCTTTTTTCTAGCCCATATTTCTACTAAAACTTGACTCATATAGACTTAAAACGAAATAATTAAGCATGGCTAATATTTATTTAATATTTTATACGTGCCAGGTACTTTATTTTGTAACTTATCTTTTAATAATCTTTCCAAATCTCTAAAAGGAGAATTCTGCTCTTTTATAGAGAAAATAAGGATGGCTCAATCTTTTGATTTTTATTACAAGCTTTATTTTGTATAACATATGAGAAACTAAAAATATTGAAAGTTTAGAAACCATCAGCACACAATCGAGGTGATGGAAATATACTTCACCTCCAGTTTCCTGATGCCTCTTTATAATACATTTCTCTGGCCCCTCATTCCTGGCCCTTAAAAACCACCAAACTGCTTTCTGTCACTGGACAGTAATTTATACAGTCAAAAAATGTATATAAATACAATTTTACACTATGCACTTTTTTGTCTGACATTTTATGTTTTTTTCTCTGCATGTTTTACCTCTAGAGTCTGCCTTGTTTCACTTAGTATAATTATTTTGGGATTCATTCATGTTACAGTATGTATCCATAATTAATTCGGATAAAGCAAGTTAATTCATTAATGTATTGATTGATATTTAGACTGTTTCTAGTTTGGGCTATTATGAATACATGTGCTATGAACATTTGTGTTGATATCATTATATGAACACCTACTTTTATCTCTCTTGGGTAAATACCCAGGAGTGCAATGGCTGAGTCTTACAGCAGAAGTATGTTTAACATTTTAAAGGGACTCTTAAACTGTTTTTCAAAGGTTACACTTTTTATTTTTATTCCCATCAGCAGTGTAGGAGAGTTTCAGCTTCTCCACATCCAAGCCAGTGCTTGGCTATTATCAGTCATGCTAATCTTAGCTATTTAAAAATAGATAGTGGCGTCTCATTTTGGTTTTAATTTGCATTGCCCTAAGCATTAATTATGTTGAGCATATGTGCTTATTTATCAAACAAATGTCTACTTTGAAATGTCTGTTCCAGTCTTTCACCCAAGTTTTAAATGGGGTTGTTTGTTTTTCATTATTAAATTTTGAGCTTTTAAAATATATTTTTGATGCAAGCCTTTTATCAGATATATGAATTGCAAATATTTTCTCCCCGCCTGCAGCTTGTCTTTTCAGTCTCTTAATAGATTCTTTTGAAGAGCAGATTCTTTTTTTTCAAATTTGATGAGTTCTTCTTATCAATGTATTATTATATAAATCATGCTGTGGGGTCATATCAAAGAAAGCTTTGCCTGACTCAAAGTCCCAAATGTTTTCACATCTTCCCTCTCCTCTCCTTTGGGAACTGAGATTACACGTAAATTCAGTTACTTGAAATGTACTGTCTACTATTGCTCTGTTCATGTTTTTTAAAAATTTATTTTCTCTCTATATTTTATTTTGAGAGGTGTCTATCTTTTCTTCTTTAATGACTAATGTGCTATCAGCCTACCATGTAGCTGGGACTACAGCCGCATGCTACTATGCCCCGCTAATTTTTGTATTTTTAGTAGAGATGGGATTTCACCATATTGGTCAGGCTGGCCCTGAACTCCTGACTTCGTGATCCACCTGCCTCGGCCTCGCAAAAAGCTGAGATTACAGGCGTGAGCCACTGCGCCCAGCCTCCTTTAGTGTATCTTGCATGTCTCTATTTTGGAACATATAGAATACTGTTTCAATAAGCATTTTAATGTTCTTAACTGATAACTCTGGCACCTTGATTTACTCTGGATCAGTTCTGACTCAGTGGTTTTTCTCCTTATTATGAGCCACGTTCTTCTGTCTTTTGTTGTTACTGTTGCGTCTCTGCTAAACTGTGTCTGGATGTCAGATATGGTGACTTTTATCTTATTGAGTGCTGGAAGCATATATAAATATTCTTGATCTTTGTATTGGTATGTATTTAAGTTTAGTTGGAAAGAGTTTGACTCTTTTTGGTCTTGCTTTAAAAATTCATTAGGTGGGATCAGACCAGTTCTCATTTTAGAGCTAATCACTCCCAACTAGTGAGGCAAGATCCTTCTGGGTATCCCTGGGAATCTTGAGGTGTTTCTGGTTTGGCTGATAAAATAAGCACTATTACTGGACCTTGGTGAGCATGTGTACTGTTACTTTTCATCTTATCTGGGTGTTGTTTCCCCAACCGTAGGTACTTTTCTCTAGGCCTGTCCTAACAATTACTTAGCTATGTACTTTAGGGGGACCCTTTGCAGAGCTCTGGAGTTCTCTTTCTGTGCAGCCCCTTCTTCTCGGAAACCTTGTCCTGAGAGCTCATGTCAACATGGTTTCTGTGGACTCTCAGCTCTGTCCCCTCAGCTCAGGGAGAACAATGGGCTCCTCTTGGGCTCTTCTCCTGGAGTAGTGGGCTGGAAAACTTTCTCCAGGCATAAATTAGGGCAGTTGATAGGCTCACCTTGTTTGAGACTGACTTTACAGGGTCTTGCAAACTTTCGTGGCATACATTTTGGCCATTTTTTTGGTTGTTTCAGGAGGGAGAGAAAGTCTAGTTCTTGTTACTCCATCATGGTCATTGCAGAAGTCAACCTAACTGATATTTATCAATACAGTCTGTTGCTACACATTGAACTTGCTTAAGATAATTTTTAGATGGCACAGAACTTTCTGTCCATTGAATGAGACTCTCTGCTTATTTTGCAAGTGCTCATTTGTATGGAGAAACTTCAAAAAGTTTGTGGAAAAATGAAGTTAAAAGATAAACATTGAAAATGTGATCTTCGGTTTTCATCCCTAAAGAACCGATGGTCCTGGGAACTTAACAATGTCAATGCAGTCTCTTATACATTATTAACTTAAGAAAAATGGGTGCCCTTTCCACATTTGTTGAGATTGGGAAACAAAAAGAAGTCAGAAGGAGCCAAATGAGAGCTGTAAGGTGGATGCCTGACAATTTCCCATTGAGACTCTCACAAAATTGCCTTTGCTTGATGACAGGAATGAGCAGAAACATTGTGGTGTTAGAGGACTGTCTGCTAAAGCTTTCCCAGGTATTTTGCCCTAAAACTTTGGCTAACTTATTCAAAACACTCTCATGATATGCAGATATTATTGTTCTTTGACCTTCCACAAAGTCAACAAGCAAAATGCCTGGAATGTCCCCAAAAAACTGTTGCCGTGACCTTTGCTCTTGAGTGATCCCCTTTTGCTTTGACTGGACCACTTCCACCTTTGGTAGCCATTGCTTTGATTGTGTTTTGCCCTCAGGATCATACTGGGAAAGCCATGTTTTATCTTCTGTTACAATTCTTCAAAGAAATCCTTCAGGATCTTGACCCTAGTTCTTTAAAATTTCCATTGAGAGCTCTCCTCTTGTCTGCAGCTGATCTGAGCACAACACTTTTGGCACCCATGCAGTGGAAAGTTGGTTCAACTTTAATTTTTTAGTCAGAACTGTGTAAGCTGAACCAATTAAGATGTCTACGATGTTGGCTATTGTTTGTGCTGTTGATTATCAGTCCTCTTCAATTAGGGCACAAACAAGATTAATTTTTTTCCTTGCAAATTGATACGGACGATCTGTCCCTGTGGACTTCATCTTCCACATCATCTCGTTTCTTCTTTAAAAAAGCTGTCCGCTTGTGAACTACTGATTTCTTTGGTGCATTGTCCCCTCAAGCTTTTTGTAAAGCATCAGTGATTTCACCATTCTTTCACTCAAGCTTCATCATAATCTAATGTTTGTTCTTGCTTCAATTTTAGCAGAATTTACATTGCTCTGCTAGGGGCTCTTTTCAAACTAATGTCTACTCCTTCTTACTGTCTCAAACTAGATCCTGTTCAAACATGCTATAATAAATTAGTATGAGTTTATTTTGCTGCCAAAATTGAAACCTTTGCATAGTTTTTTTCATAATATACATTTTCCATGAACTTTTTAAGGCCTCTCATGTATCCACAGGTAGAGTGCCTTACCTATTCTGACTTCAGTCAATTATTCAAGACCTTTCCTTGTCAGTGATACATTAGAAAGGTAGAGTATTGAAAAATAAGAGTAGCTTCTGCTGATTAAGAAATACTATATCTTTTTCTACTTCTTTCTTTTTTTTTTTTTTTGAGACAGCATCTTTCTCTGTCACCCTGGCTGGAGTGCAGTGGTGTGATCTCAGCTCACTGCAACCTCTGCCTCCCAGGGTCAAGTGATTCTCCTGCCTCAGCCTCCCGAGTAGCTGGGACTATAGGTGCCTGCCACCACACCCAGCTAATTTTTGTATTTTTAGTGGAGACAAGGTTTCACCATATTGGCCAGGCTGGTCTTGAACTCCTGACCTTGTGATCTGCCTGACTCGGCCTCCCAAATTGCTGGGATTAGAGTCATGAGCCACCGTACCTAGCTTTCTACTTCTTTCTTATTATTTTCCTCCTCTCTCATTCCTATATTCTCTCCTTTCTCCTACTTTCCTCCCCACTCCCTGTTTCCTTCCTTTCATCTTTCCTGTTTTCAAGACTTAATATTTCTTGAACCTCAGATGTTATCATAGTATGTTATTTGTTTAATTTTCACATAACAATAATAGTTTAAATACAAATAATATTTATTTTCATCCCCATGTTATCAGTATAACAGTAAAGATGTGGAGAGGCCAGCTGGGCATGCTGGCTCAAGCCTGTAATCCCAGCACATTGGGAGGCCGAGGTGGGTGGATCACGAGGTCAGGAGATCGAGACCATCCTGGCTAACACGGTGAAACCCCATCTCTACTAAAAAATAGAAGAAATTAGCTGGGCGTGGTGGTGCGTGCCTGTAGTCCCAGCTACTCGGGAGGCTGAGGCAGGAGAATAGTGTGAACCCGGGAGGCAGAACTTGCAGTGAGCCAAGATCACGCCACTGCACTCCAGCCTTGGTGACAGAGCGAGACTCTGTCTCAAAAAAAAATAAGTAAATAAATGAAAATAAAATTTAAAAACATGATGTGGAGAGGCCAGACCAATGGCTCTTATATCCACGTTCTTTCTTCTAAATGATTTCACCTTAGTTTTGGTCTGCATCTCTAACCATAGCTAGTTGCAGTAGGACCTTCTATCTGGCCTTGCTGCTCTCATTTTTGGACCTCCTGACTGAAATCAAATTGATCTTTCTAAAATGCAAACCTGGTCTTAGTATTTTATTACTTAAAACCCATTGGTGGCTTTCCATGATTTATGGAATAAAGTCAAAATTCCTGTTTTTGCCAACGTTTCTGTGTGCCTCTCATCCCTACATTTACTGATTCCTGTGTGCCATAAATTGCCAGTTGTCCAGAGTTCATTCTCTTTTTGTACTTGGGAGGACTTCTGCATCCTGCAACTTTTCCCCTGAAACGTGCTTGGAAAATACCTACTCATTTTTTTCAGATTCAGGTTAGATTTTTACTTCAGTTTCTTTTCCTGAAGCTTATACTGACTGCTCCATATGGCTTTGGGGATTAGCTACTCATTCCTTCGTGCCCTTTGTAGATACACATTTATCATGGAGTCTTTTTTTTTTTTTTTTTTGAGACAGAGTCTCACTCTGTCACCAGGCTGGAGTGCAGTGGTGTGATCTCAGCTCACTGCAACCTTTACCTTCCAGGTTCAACTGATTCTCTTGCCTCAGCCTCCCAAGTAACTACAGCCGTGCACCACTGTGCCTAGCTAATTTTTGTATTTTTAGTAGAGACGGGGTTTCACTATGTTGGCCAGGATGTTCTCGATCTCTTGACCTCGTGATCTGCCCACGTTGGCCTCCCAAAGTGCTGGGATTACAGGCATGAGCCACCGCTCCCAATCAGTCATGCAGTCTTTATGCTTACTTGTTTACTTGCCTGTGAGCTCACGGAATGCAGGGACTATTTCCTTGTTGCTCTAGCACCTACACCAGTACCTGGTATCCAGAAGCTGTATGCTAAATGTTTGTTGAGTGGCTGTTTGACTGAATGATTGTACTCCTAATTAGTAGATAGAAAGCCATGAACTTCCCAGTTCATCATTCTTTGTGCTCAATTCTGGTTTCTTTATTGTGTTCAAAAGAGTTCCTTAGTGACATAAAACTATGGAGCTACTATGTCAGCTCATTTAGGCAATGATTGGTTTATGTATATAAGAGGCTTCAATAATTATATATTTTTATTTCAGTTTCAATAAATGATCAATTGATTAGTTTTCTCTGTTTTGGCTTATTGTTCACATTTAATATCAAATAAAAGTGTTTTACTTAAAATTATTCATGCCAATTATGACAGTTAGGTGAATATTACTTTGATTTACATTCCAGTAGTAGTTTTGGTTGAACCCTGAATATGCTAAGACGTCACTTTTCTTTTTTCTTATGAACAGGCTACTGTGTTTACATATACTATTAAAATCTTCTTTGAAAATACGAAGAGTGTTACATTTCTTATATTTAGTTCTCTGTGCTTCAGAATTCCTGTGATACTTGCACTTAAGTCCTTCTGAGCAGTTGATGTTAATATTTATGTGGTTAATTTCATGAAACATGGTGATTTTCATTTCTATCATTAATTTATACAGGAGATAGACTGTTTTCCAGGTGTAAGCTCAGTCATATAATTAGAAAATTTATAAGCAGAAGGGAGTTATTTGGTCTAACCCATTTATTCTACAGATAGAGAAATTAGAGTCCAGAAACTCTGTCTTCTTTAAAGTCTTACAGGTATTTAAGAAAAAAGAATAGGCTTGAGGTTTCTGTGTTCTGAACCCAGTGATCTTGACACTGTAATGATCTTCATCCATATTATTCACAGAAGTAAATATAATCACATATTAAATAAGAAACAAAAATACTAAGGAGATATTATACTGAAAAATGAAATAATATTATCTTAATTATTTTGATCAGATTCAATATATAGCAGCTTGAAGGCTAATAATTCCAATGATTCTCTGAATAAACCATTTTTCTAATAAGATTACAGGTTTTAGTAATCTAATTATTTTCACTGATGCAAATGTTACCCCGCCAGTCTGAAAAATGTGTTTATTTATATGTCATAAAGAATAATTTATTCCAAAAAGGCTAATTTTCAAAATATATGTATCTTCTGAAACTGTATGTATTTTTTCCCCACGTTTTCTAAACATAGTTTAGAGGGCGTTTGTTGATTTTCATGGTGCTGAAACATTAAGGTATAACGGTCTCATGAAGGAGAATAATGTCATTTAGACATTGTAATTTTGGAGGATCACAATACTTTTTGGAATGTGGTTGTTGCAGCACTGGTCACTTATACTAATTATATAATAACATACTATACTAATGCAATAATATACCATATGAAATTATTAAATGGTAAATTTGTCTTAAATCCTCTAGAATACTGCAAAGAAATAGTTTATATAAGAAAGAGTACCATAGCATACGTGAACACAATGTTTCCTATTTTTTTCTTCTTTTTTATTTTTTTGAAGACAAGTTCTCACTCTGTTGCCCAGACTGGAGTTCAGTGCCATGTTCATAGTTCACTGCAACCTCAAACTCCCAAGCTCAAGTGATCCTCTTGATTCAGCCTCTGAAGTAGCTGTGCCTATAGGTGTGCACCACCACACCGGCTAATTTTTAAAATTTTTTATAGATATGTTGCCCAAGCTGGCCCCAAATTCTTGAGCTCAAGAGATCTTCTCACCTTGGCCTCCCAGAGTGTTGGGATTACAGGCATGAGCCACCATACTCAGCCAATATTTCTTTTCTAAAAGACATTTTCTAACATACTTCTCATTTTAACTAACATAATATTCAAAGTGTAGATCTGAGAAAGAGATAGTGCCTGCAGATCTGGGATCCTACATGCTAATATTATGGGATGCATTCAGATTTGATCAGCAGATATTCCATTTATTCTAGAACACCACCAGCAGAAGAATGTAATTACGTCTATCACTAAAACTTTGTGTCAATACAGACTACTGTATTTGTTATCATAGATGGTCCTTGGATGGCAGCCTTAAGCAATTTTAAACCTAGACAGGTGATGTACATTTTCTTCTTGGATAATTTTCATTGTTTTATCTAATTTGGTTGTAACTAATGTGTTTAATATGGCTTGCTTGTTTTTTAAAAAGTTGTTCAGTATCCTTAGAACTCAGTGCTGATTTCTTTTTCTAGCAGGCCTTTTATATAGGACATCTCACTTTCTCCTGGCTCTCTACTACTAGCATGAGGTCTCTGAAAAAATCAAGACAGCCAAATAATTTGTTATAGAATAGCCTATGTAGAGGGACAGGGGAGGAGTCATATTCCAAGAGGGAAAGACCTTTGAGCCAGGCTCAATTTGTAGAGGCTGTTGAATGAAAATGAGAGAGGGAGAATGTACACTTTATTGCACTATTAAAGCAAAATTCTGACAATAACTTCTAAAAATGATTCCACTCTTATACACTGAGAATATGACAGACCTTCCAAAAGTATAATTTCTTACATGAACGTCCAGGTATATAAGGAAAAATAACTATTTCATACCAATATCTTCAGCCGCCTTTATTGTTGGTTCACCACATAGGTTTTTATCAGAATCGCAGAACATTAATGTTTTAAATTAGCTACCATTACAACTAGCTTGAGAAGAACTTTCTTTTTAATAATTCGACCCAGATGCATTCTAGATACTCCAGTGTTACGAATCGATGGCTTCATGAGGAGCCGCTGTTGACTCGTGCTATCTCTGGACACACTGACAGGAAATGTTTTCTTACACCTGTTTTCCTCCTGCTTTTCCTTGGTAGGACTTAGTTCCTTGGCATAGTTCAGTATCAATGGCAGTCATAGAGAAGTGTTACAAAAACCCAGCTTATTCCAACTTGTGAATTATTTGGCACCCAGGAACCAGTCTTACAATCTTCAACCCACTTTTTCCTAAAATGGCCCCTTTTCTGAAATGTTTGTTTATATATGATGTAGGCCTGGGGAAAGGACATGGACTTTCAAAGAAAATATTCTCCAATAGATCTCTCAACTCCAGAGAACCTTCTGACTAAATCTGAAAGAATTCCACTGTGCTCTGATAACATCCTTTAATAATGAAGGAAAAGATATTTTTCCCCCAGGAGGATTTTGTAGTGAAAGAGATGGCATAATTTTTTTTAAAAATGTTGTTTATAATCTCATTTGTTTTTTCATTTGTGGGGTGTGTCTTAAATCCTAAATGGTACATCCTTTTTAAAATACTTCTAGTAATAAAATGTTTCTGAAGTTATGTTGTAAATATCATTGGACTATGTTTAATAATGTTAAGTTGATCCCACTTCCCCTGAAATTATATACATAAATGCTGAAAGTATAAATTTACATATACAACTTCATGGAACATTTTTCTTCCAAGTGTGCATTTGCTAGAATTTGCATTGAAAGGTTTTGGAAGGAGCCTGTTGGTATGAATCCTGTGTGAGCAACACTCAGATTTGTTGCATACTGAACAGCATGCTAAATCTCACTTCACAATCTTAGATTTCTCATCTACCATCTTGAGCTGAATTTAAAATATAACTGCAGTTTATTATGTCACCTGTTCGTCAAACACTGATGCAAAGCTTAGTTTTCAGTGTGAAGAACCCATGACTAGAGAAGGGAAGAAGAAAGGGTCAAGCAGACCTCATTAAAGAGTGTATGGGCAAGAAAACACATCAGATGTCTTGATAGGTTTTTTAAAGTCCTGTTAGACTTGTCATGATTTCCAAAACACTAAATGCCATCTAGTATTTTGGACCCTCCAAAATTACAGTAGAATATTATTATGGGTCATCTTAATTGGAAATATACAGGAAAATCCTGATGATTAATGTAGACTAGTGATAGCTCTCACACATTTATATAACCTATGTTGAAAAGAAAGAAGAAAGGCAGGAAGGAAAGAAGGAAAAAGAGCGGAGAGAGAGGAACAAGAAAACACGTGGATTTGTGGAAATGAAAATTTTTAAATTACTAATTTGCAAGAATGGGTAAGAAAAATACCGAGTATGAACATAAATGCTTTCAATTCCGTTTGCCTCTTAATCCTTCTCAGTCCGTGGCCAGTTTTGAAACTTGGTGTAACTTCCTTCCTTTATTCCTCCCTCCCTTGCTCCCTCCATCCCTTCTTGCCAGCCTCCTTCCCTTCCTCTCTCCTTGAGTTTCCTTCTTCTTTCTTGTTCCCTCCCTCCCTCCCTCTCTCTTTTTTTCCCTTAGTTTCCCCGGAAGCACATATACCAGCCATTTGAATGCTTTCTGCTCATAGATACTGCCAAGCCCCCTCACCCAGACTGCTGACTAGATTTGGTAGAATGGAATGAGAAACATAGACTTTGTGTCTGTGGCGGCCACCTCTGATGTTGCAGACTTTTGCCGTGATTATGCACTCCAGCCGAGGGACGCTAGAGAGGTTGAAATTTCAACTGTGGGATTTGCCATTTTGGAATTTGCAGAAATGTACTGGATATGCTAACAGCAGCCTGGCTAGCCTCCACTTCACAAGGAAGTATTTAAATATACACGTGTAATATGAAGAAAATTGCATTAGATCATAAGGGATGAATTATTTTGTAAATGACTATACCGTCAAATACCATACCTGATATCAATCATCTTCATCAGACAGTATCTGTGTATGTAAGTAGATAAACAAAAAAGCAGGAGTTTATTTCTCTCTAATGTATCCTTGACTCTCTAGCGGTGACCTCTGAAATGTCTCTTCTGATCCAGACTTGTTTGAATCATGTGCAACATTTTAGATTTGTCTTTTCTCTGCAAGTTTTTTTTGGTTCAGTACCATAACATATTGAACCAAATAGTTTTGCTTGCTTTCTATTGATGACACATGATTTTGGCTTTTATCTTCAGTGGAAAATCAATGTGTCACATGGCGTTCACTAAGAAAAAGGTATGGGGCCTCTTTGTAATTCTTTGTCAGATGATTGCTTTATCTTGATTTATGCCTTCAAACTTTTTCCCATTCAGCAGAAAATATTGTGTCGCTATCTGTGAGAGCAAAGCGATCTATACCAATTTATGCTCTAAGTGTAGCCTCCTTCCAGAACTGCTTATGGAACATATCAACTCACTATAGATTAGGGACATAATGGATTCTTCTTTCTTAAAAGTGGCAGATTGACAATTTTAGTTCATATACAAGCTTTTATATTAACATTAAAACAATATTTCTAGGTAAAGTAAAATATTGTAGTTGATTATTATTCGAGGGCCTCCCAGAATTTCAAGGTCTGAAAATAAATTCAATGTTCCTGGTGGTAACAAAATTGCCCCTACTTCCTTGTATCAGGACTGCCATTTGGAACTGCTGGGGAAGCTCTTTTCAGAAATTATTTTCAAAACAGCATTGTTGCCTTTTGCCAAACTGAAATCTGGTTGTAAACTTTTGAAAACTAGTTCCTTGGAATGGAATTCAAGTTGTCTTCTAAGCAAATTTTTTTTAACTCAAACATACATTCTATCTTGCTTTATTATGTCACTGTTTGTGTAGGAAACATATTTCTATTTTTACCATTTTCAATTTATTTACATTTACATTTACATTTGTGTGTATATATATATACACACATACATACACTTTAAGTTCTGGGATACATATGCAGAACTTGCAGTTTTGTGAAATAGGTATACATGTGCTGTTGTGGTTTGCTGCACCCATCAACCCGTCATCTACATTAAGTATTTCTCCTAATGCTATCCCTCCTCTTTCCTTCCTACCCACTGACAGGCCCCAGTGTGTGATGTTCCCCTCCCTGTGTCTATGTGTTCTCATTGTTCAACTCCCACTTATGAGTGAGAACATGTGGTGTTTGGTTTTCTGTTCTTGTGATAGTTTGCTGAGAATGATGGTTTCCAGCTTCATCCATGTCTCTGCAAAAGACATTAATCCATCCTTTTTTATAGCTGCATAGTATTCCATGGTTTATATGTGCCACATATTCTTTATCCAGTCTATCATTGATGGGCATTTGGGTTGCTTCCTAGTCTTTGCTATTGTGAATAGTGCTGCAATAAACATATGTGTGAATGTGTCTTTATAGTAGAATGATTTATAATCCTTTGGATGTGTACCTAGTGATGAGACTGTTAGGTCAAATGGTATTTCTAGTTCTGGATCCTTGAGGAATTGCTACACTGTCTTCCACAATGGTTGAACTAATTTACACTCCCACCAACAGTGTAAAAGCATTCCTATTTCTCCACATCCTCTCTAGCACCTGTTGTTTCCTGGCTTTTTAATGATTGCCATTCTAACTGGCGCGAGATGGTATCTCATTGGACCAGGGGTGATGAGCTTTTTTTTTTTTTTTTTCGAGACAGCCTCACTCTGTCACCCAGGGTGGAGTGCAGTGGCACAATTTCGGCTCACTGCAACCTCCACCTAATGGGTTCAAGCAATTCTCCTGCCTTAGCCTCTTGAGTAGCTGGGATTACAGATATATACCACCACGCCTGGCTAAAGTTTTTTTGTGTGTTTTTGGTAGAGACAGAGTTTCACCATAGTGGCCAGGCAAGTCTCAAACTCCTGACCTTGTGATCCACTCGCCTTGGCCTCCCAAAGTGATGGGATTACAGGCGTGAGCCACCACGCCCAGCCTATGATGAGCTTTTTTTCATGTGTTTATTGGCCGCATAAATGTCTTCTTTTGAGAAGTGTCTGTTCATATCCTTTTCCCACTTTCTGATGGGGTTGTTTTTTTCTTGTAAATTTGTTTAAGTTCCTTGTAGATTCTGGATATTAGCCCTTTGTTAGATGGATAGATTGCAAAAATTTTCTCCCACTCTGTAGGTTGTGTGTTCACTCCGATGATAGTGTCTTTTGCTGTGCAGAAGCTATCTTTAGTTTAATTAGATCCCGTTTCTCAATTTTGGCTTTTGTTGCCACTGCTTTTGGTGTTTTAGTCACGAAGTCTTGCCTATGCCTATGTTCTGAATGGTATTGGCTAGGTTTTCTTCTAGAGTTTTTATGGTTTTAGATCTTATGTTTAAGTCTTTAATCCATCTTGAGTTAATTATTTTATAAGGTGTAAGGAAGGGGTCCAGTTTCAGCTTTCTTCATATGGCTAGCCAGTTTTCCCATCACCATTGATTAAATAGTCAATCTTTCCCCATTGTTTGTTTTCGTCAGGTGTGTCAGAGATATGTTGTATATTTCATGGTACAATGCCTTCTGTCAATGGGGAAAAAGAACAAGCCTATATGGGATGAATGAAGTCTGCTATGGTTAAGGTTAAGAATATTTACTGATCCTTGAGTTCAGTCTCCAGGAATGTTGGAAATAGAGAATGGAGATAATGGAGATAAAGAAAAGTTCTGAAAATGACACTTCCCATAGTGTCAAAATTGTGATCTATTGGAGAATTCTGTGATACATCAAAATCTCTGTTTATACTGATGTTTGTTATTGTGTATGAGCATATCTTTATCAGGTGTAGGCTATTTCTATACTTTCATGTCTTTAAATCAATGTTTCTATTCACATATGTATATGTGCAAATAGAAGCATGTTAATATTATATATATATTTTCTGTCATTACCATGATTGCTATGATTATCATTAGCATGTATTATTAGTGTGACCGAAGTATCATCAGTATCAGTTTCTTTCTAACTGCAGTGCTCCTGTAATGCTTCATTTCTACAGAGCCAACCTACACCCACCGTTTCCCTGACTATAACTTTACCTAAAGCATAAGCCCTTATAAAGCCATGAAAGCCTACCAAGAATTGTCAAAGAAGCTAGGCAGCAGGCAGGCTCTGCCTTAGGAAAAGACTTTACTTTTTATTATCATGTGCAGTACTTAATTACTTGTTCTGACCTCTAAGATTTTGCTCTCCTATATTTCTATCCCCTGGCTTTCTGATATTTCATGTGATTATATTTGAAATTTTAACCTTGCTTTTCTTTTAGGAATCTCTGATATCTCTGCTGCCACAGGTAATGACAGGTTCCTCTCTAACTGTTGGTGTTATCCCTGGTCAGATTATTACTGATGACAGAAGTAGATGTTTTACGTGGATTCTCTCGATATCAGAAACAAATACAGAGATCACAACTCAAAAATGACAGACTGATAACCATTATGAACTTAGATGCAACATTCTTAATACAATATTAGCAAATTGAGTCTAGGAATAGTTAAAAATGATAATGTGTTTTAACGAAGTGGGGTTTATCTCAAGTTGGTTTCAACAACTGAAAATCTACCGTGCTGACAGAAAAAAGAAAAATCACGTGACACTCTCAATAGATGCAAAAAAGGAATTTACAAAATGTAACACATTTTTTAAATTAAAAACTCCCAGCAAACTGAGGATAGAAAAGTACATTTTCAAACTGATTATGTGTTTACAAAAAATCTATAGCAAACATCTTACTTAAAATGGTGAAAGCCTTAATACTTTCTACATAAGATTATGAAAAATGCAATGATGTCCTCTCTCCCTAGTTCCTTAAAGTATTGCATTCAATATTAAATAAGTGGAAATATATACCAAGTTCATTGATAAATATTTAATACTTATGAGATGATAATTCTCCTGAAATTGATCTCTAGATTCAGTGGAATTCCCATGAAACCTTATAGGTCCTTTTGGATAAATTACAAAACTGATTCTAAAACAGGGAGAAAGAAAGAAGGGAAGGAAGGAGGAATGGACAGAAAGAAGAAAGAAATAAAGAGAAAAGAAAAGAAAATAAGAAATAAGTGACACCCAAGTTGGGAAGAAAGAAAAATACTATTCTCACGTGATGTAAACATATACATAGAAAATCCTTAGGCATCTGCAGAAGTGTGCTAGAGGTATGAAGTGAATTTAACAAAGTTGTAGGATGAAAGATCAATAAATAAAATCAATTGTGTTTCTATACACAATCAACACCAATTAGAAAATAAAATTATGTAAGCAATTTAACTTATAATAGCCTCAAAAATAATAAAATAATTCAGAATAAATTTAATAAAAGGTATGCTGATCCAAAATTTCTAAATCACTGATACGAGAGATTGAATAGGTAGAAATATGTATCAAGTTCATTGGTAAATATACATGTCATACTTATTAGATGATAATTCTTCTGAAACTGATCTCCAGATTTGGCACAATCCCAATCAAACCTATAGGCCTTTTTGGAGAAATTACAAAGCTGATTCTATTTTTTTTTTTTTAAATGCGGAAGTCCTAGAATAGCCAGAGCATGTTTTAGAAAGAAGAATAAAGTTGGAAAACTTTCCAAATTTCAAGACATGTTGTAAAGCTACACTAACCAGTACAGTAAACTTACTGGCATGAAGAAGACATATATATCAGTGAAACAGAATAAATCATTTAGAAATATATCCAGCCTTACATGGCCAAAGTTGCCAAAATAATTCAATAAGGAAATCAATGTCTTTATAAAGATGGTACTATTAAAATTGGATATTAAATGGAGAATATGAACTTCAGAATTACCTCACACCATATCCTCAAATTAACT